>NW_009952814.1:82836-84721 GCF_000747805.2 Chaetura pelagica
CTGCGATCCTGCTTAGAGCCCCCCAACCCCTCTCCATGGCTCTGTGGAAGCATCAGATGGGCCCAGACTTTGCTGGTCACATCCCTGGAAAAACCAGCTGAGCTGAGCTGAGATGCAGCCCAGGGGCAGGGATCCCAGCTCCTGCAGCCCCGTCCCTGTCACCTGGTGGGCTCTGTCCCCTCTCTGCAGGACACGGGCCACCCTGCACCCCTCGCCCCACCATGCTGACCATCAAGCTGCTGCAGAACTTCAGGATCCACCAGGTGCCTCGGGTACGTGTGGCTGGGGGGCTGGCCGGGCTCTGCCCCCCAGCATCTCCCCCCACTTCCCTCCTCCAAAGTGGAGAATCCCCTGGGCTTCCCACCCAGCTCCAGCTGGTGAGCAGCTCCCAGCCCACCCTGCCTCAGTTTCCCCACCCATCACGGGGCAGAGCAGCTCTCTGGGGCTGCCCCACTCCCCCCAGTGTGTCCCCTGACCAGCCCCACTGTCCCCACAGATCTTCTGGGAGGATGGGATCATGTCAGGGTACAGGCACCCCAAGAGCTCAGCCCTGGACTGTGTCCTCAGCTCCTTCCAGATGACAAACAAGACAGTCAACATCTGGACACACTTCCTACCAACCTGGTGGGGATGGGATGGGGACAGAGAGAGAGAGAGGGACATGAATGGGAATGGTGATGGGCAGAGGGATATGAGATGGAGACAGGGATGGGGAGAGGGACAAGGATGGGAACAGAGAAAGGATGGAGATGGGAATGGGGAAGGAGACTGGTGTGGAGATGGGGACAGGAATGAGGACAAGGATGGGGATGGAGATGGGGACAAAGAAAGAAAGGAGATGGGGCTAGAGGCAAGGATGGGGAAGGGGACAGAGACTGTTATGGAGATGGGAACAGGGATGGAAACAAAAAAGAGGATGAGGAGGTGATGGAAATGGGGATGGGGACAAAGATGGGGAGGGGGACAGAGACAGGAATGGGGAGAGGGGTGGAGGTGACCCCAGCACGTGCTGTGCCCACAGGTATTTCGTGTGGCACTTCCTGGTGCTCTGGTCCTCCCTGGACCTGTGCCAGGAGCCCTTCCACTGGCCCCTGCTCATCTACCTGCTGCTCCTCTGCCTCTACCCCTTGGCCTCCAGCTGTGCCCACACCTTCAGCTCCATGTCAGCCCGGGAGTGGCACATCTGCTGCTCCTGTGACTATGGAGCCCTCAGCCTCTACAGCCTGGGTGAGACCCTGCAGGCAGGGCCTGGCATGGGATGGGGACAGGGATCATGGAATCGTGGAATCACTAAGTTTGGAAAAGACTTCTGAGGTCATCAAGCCCAACTGCCAACCCAACACCACCAGGAACACTAAACCACATCCCAAAGTTCCAAGTCTACAGGTTTTTTTAACCCCTCCAGGGATGGGGACTCCACCCTGGGCAGCCTGGGCCAGGGCCTGACAACCCTTCCCAGGAAGGAATTGTTCCCAGGATCCAACCTCAACCTCCCCTGGGCAACTTGAGGCCCTTTCCTCTTGTCCCATCCCTTGTTCCTGGGGAGCAGAGCCCGACCCCCCTGGCTCCAACCTCCTCTCAGCAGCTGCAGAGCCAGCAGGTCTCCCCTCACCTCCTGCTCTCCAGGCTGGACACCCCCAGCTCCCTCAGCTGCTCCTGCTCACACTTGTGCTCCAGCCCCTTCCCCAGCCCCGTTGCCCTTCCCTGGACACGCTCCAGCCCCTCCATGTCCTTCTTGTCCTGAGGGGCCCAGACCTGCCCCCAGGATTCCAGGTGTCCCCTCCCCAGTGCCCAGCACAGGGGGACAATCCCTGCCCTGCTCCTGTGGCCACCCCAGTGCTGACACCAGCCAGGATGCTGGTGGCCTCCTTGGCCACCTGGGCAC
>NW_009952814.1:85030-85274 GCF_000747805.2 Chaetura pelagica
CCAGGATTCCGGTGTCCCCTCCCCAGTGCCCAGCACAGGGGGACAATCCCTGCCCTGCTCCTGTGGCCACCCCAGTGCTGACACCAGCCGGGTCAGCCCTGCTTCACTTCAACACTCGGTGCTTTGACACGACTTGTTCTCCAATCCCTTCACATAAATCACATCAGAGAACGTTCCAAAACTCACGGGGGCACCTTCACCAGGGCTGGGCTGGGGCAGCTCTGGTGTCCCAGCTGGGCTCCCC
>NW_009952814.1:85824-86466 GCF_000747805.2 Chaetura pelagica
GGGAGCCACTTCTCTGCCGCCTGGGGTCCCTCCGGGCCCGGCTGGGGGGCTTCTCTCCCACCCCCGGGCTCCCCGGCACGTCCGGGCTGGCCCTGCTGGGCAATCATCGCCATCATCGGCGCCTTCACCGCCCCCCGTCCTGCTCTGACAGCCCCCCCGGCCCCCCGGGCTGGGCACCGTGGGGTCCCCTGACCCTCTGGAGACCCAGGCGTCCTGGAGCTCCCTCCCCCGAAGTGTGGGGAGAAGAGGGTGAGGGGCTCGGGCACCTGGGTCCTCTCGGGGTGTCAGAATATGAGGGATCCTCCCCCTGGTCCCTCTGCAGCCGGACCCCCACACACACACCCCGTGCCTCAGTTTCCCCACCTTTTAACCATGGCTAATCCTACTCATCCCTGCAGGGAGGGCCCTGTAGAGCACTTAGCTGCACATAACCCACGTAGCAGCCCCACACGGAGCCCCCCAGCATCAGCTCCAGGGAGAGGAAACCCCCCCAAATCCACGGCTCACCCCTCGGGTGCAGTTCCCAGCAGGTCCAGGGCAGTAACTTGTGTGTGTCTGTGTCTGCAGCCCGGGCACTGGGCAGGGCTGGGCTCTGGGGGTAGCCAAGGGCTGTGGGGACAGGCTGGAGCAGACTGGGGGGCA
>NW_009952814.1:88494-90698 GCF_000747805.2 Chaetura pelagica
GGGGGGGGGAGGTCTCCCCAAGACCCCAGCAGTGCCTGGGGGGGGCCCAAGCACCTCCCCAGTTTGCTTCTGTTTCTCTCCAGGAGGGCTGGGAGCTGCCAGGGTTGACATTCCTCTTTGGGCTCCTGACCACTTCCCAGACTTTCAGCTCCTCCAACTCCAGCCCTGTCTTGAAAAGTGGATCCGGAGGCTTCGGGAGGAGGAGGAGGGAGAAGCTGAAGCCAAACCAAGATTTTGTGTGACAGAGCCTCAAACTCCAGAGCACACGGGCCAAGCAGGGTCAGCAGGAGCCAAGGCTGGGACCAACAGCTCCAATTTATTTAGATTATAATGTAGGGAGGGAAAAGCTTGTTTACAACAGCAGGAAGATCTGCCCAAGTCAGTCCCAGGCTCTGGCTGCTCCTGATTGAAAACAGAAACTGGAAAGGGTGGCAAAGCCCCAGGGTGGTTCTAACAATGGGCACAGGGCAGAGCTTCTGCTCAGAGCAGCAACAACAGCCCCAAAATCAGCCCCAAAGCCCCCAAAACAGCCTCCAGCAAGAAGCCCCTGAGGAGGAGGGTGGTGGGGAACCCACTGCCCTTGGCAGAGCTGGTGGCTGCTGGCAATGAACTCCCAGTCCAGGCTCTGATCTCCCCTCCTTACCCAGCCAGCCCAGAGGAAAAGGCTTCTTCTTCATCCCAGACACCCCTTGCAGGGCTTCCCTGGCAGGCAGGCTCAGGGAGTTGCTGCTTCCCTGGCTGGAAGAGCTCCCAGGGGATAGATGGAGAACTCCAGATGGGGAAAACCCAACCCAGTTTGGTTGCAGGAGTCAACATGAGGTTTGACAGGAAAAATCCCTTTGCCAGGAGCCCCCAGAGTCAAGGCAGGACCAACCTCTGGTTGTGTCCTCACACACAGCAAAGGGACATCGTGGGATCATTCCCACTGGGAGAAGTGCCCCTGGTGCCTGCTGGGAGAGAAACAGGGTTGGAAAAGTAACTGGGGAAAAAAAAAACAACAACCCATCAACAGCAACAAGAACCTGAGGTGATGAAGCAGATGCTGACGTGGCTCTTCCCATGTGGGAATTGTTTCAAGCCATGGATGCTGGAAATGAACATACAGGTAAAGAGCCTGAGGTGGGTATTTCCACCCTGGGTGGGCAAAACCCCCCAGCCCCAACAGCCTTGGTGCCCTCAGCACCTTCTTCTCTCTTGCATGTCTGAAATACCCTTAAAGGCCCAAATTTGGCTTTAATAAGCCAGACCCAGGCCCCACACAGGTGTGAGGGCACAAAGCTCTGGGAGCTGGAGGGTTCTCCTCCCTGTGGAGCTGAGCAGGGGACAGGGAATCATCATCTCTTCCCACTGGTGTCTCCTTGTTTATTCCTTCACAAACGTGAAGGTGCAATTGGTGAAATTCCAGCAGCTTTTCAGTCCCTCTGGAAGTTTCCAGGATGAATGTGGGTGGTTTGTTCAGGACACCCTCAGGGTCCCTGATCCCAACACCTTTTTTGGTCCTTCCGAGATAAGGATGAACTCCCAGGAAACACTCTGGAACCTCCTGCCTCCTCACTGGGGCTCCTTGAAGGTCAGGATGAGTTCCTGTTGCTCTTCACTAATTGCCTGGAGGGAAAACAACCAGTGAGCTCAGCCAAGTGCTTGTGTCACAGCCAGGCCTGTCCCCTGCACGGCTGGGCCACGACCCCTCATCTCCCTCACACCCCACCCAGGGAAACACATCCAAGACCTCCAGGGAAAATGCCCAGGGCCAGTTTTTTTGGCTCCTGGTGAACTCTTGGCTAAGGGTTGAACAGTGAAGAAATTTCCCAGCCAGGCCTCTGAGCAGAGTTTCCTTCTGGCTGATGCTGCAGAGAAAAGGGGTTTTAATGGGTTCTTGTTTCTTTTACCTGCCAGGAACGTTTCCGAGCCTGAATCAGCTGCTGCAGCTCAGCCACCCTGGCCCTCCCTGCCAGCACAGACTCTGCTGCCTTCTTGTTCTCCTCCTCTTTCTCCCTCAGGACCCTCCTCAGGTAGGCCCTGTGCTTCAGCAGGTAGGGCACCATGGCACTGTGCACATCCTGCTCAGGGATCCCGCTGGGACGCCTGGGAACAAACTGGGGTGTGAGGCAGCCAGAGAGCAGCAGGGTTCAGAGAATGATGGGATGGGTTGGGTTGCAGGGACCTTAAAGATCATCCAGTCCCACCCCTGCATGGGCAGGGAC
>NW_009952814.1:93372-94418 GCF_000747805.2 Chaetura pelagica
CAGCCCAGGCTGCTCCAAGCCCCATCCAACCTGCCCTTCAACACCCCCAGGGATGGGGCAGCCACAGCTTCCCTGGGCAACCTGGCCCAGGCTCTCCCCACCCTCACACTCCACAATTCCCTCCTCAGCTCCAACCTCCAGCTCCCTCTCCCACTTTTCATCCCTCCCCCTCATCCCATCCCTCCCTGCCCTTGTCCCAAGTCCCTCCCCAGCTTTCCTGGAGCCCCTTCAGGCCCTGGAAGCTGCTCTAAGGTCTCCCTGGAGCCTTCTCCTCTCCAGGCTCAACACCCCAACTCTCCCAGCCTGGCTCCAGAGCTGCTCCAGCCCTCCCAGCATCTCCGGGGCCTCCTCTGGACAAGGCAAAGATGCTCTTTGCTACCGACCTCAACTTACTGAGGTCACTGCTGTTAAGATGTCCCCCCCCAGGACACCTCCACACAGCCCCAGCATCACCCAGAAACTGATCCTGCCAGGAGCCAGGGCCATGTCTCCACCCCCATCCCACAGGACTCACCACGCAGGCTCTTCCTGGTTCTTTGCCTCCTCCACGATTTTATCCAGGGAATCAAAGAGCAGGTCCAGGTTTCCTTCATCCTTCACCTCCTGGATCTCCTCCTGTGAGCAAAGAGGTTCAGTAGGACCCAAACTGAACTGACAGGGGCATCATCCTGCTTGGGAGCCCTGGCTGTTCCCTGCTGAATCCTGAGGAACCCACCAGGTGGGTGTTCCCATCCCTGGAGAACAGGTTTTAATGGTGGGCTTGGCAGTGCTGGGTTGACATGGAATCACAGGATGTGCTGAGTTGGAAGGGACCCACCAGGACCATGAGACCAACTCCTGACAGTCGGACTTGACCATCTTAAGGGTCTTTCCCAACCAAAATAACTCTCACACAGACCATTTTTGGTGTCTGTTCTCTGGTCCTACAGCTCCTCCTGGGGCAGGCAAAGGGCTCTGGAAGGATCTCAGGGCTACAAAACCTTCTGGTTTTACCACCCCGTGTCAGGTCAACAGCTGGACTCGATGATCTTGAAGGTCTTTTCCAA
>NW_009952815.1:0-1922 GCF_000747805.2 Chaetura pelagica
TCTCCTTCCCTACCTGGGTTGGAGGGGGAGGAGATCGAGAGCGTTGTTTGACCTGAGTCAAACTGCGACAGGAAACAGATACAAAACCCATCTCTGTGATCCCAGCAATACGTGTCTGAGGGTCTCTTGTGGCCGAGCTGCCTCGGGAGGAGAGTCCAGGGCTCTTCACAGCACGCAATGGATTTGGATTCTGCAGGGCACGTGGTGAGCCAGGGGGAAGAAGGGAGCCCCTCTACAAGACCTCGGAGTGCCCAGGAGCAAGGAGGAAGCAGGAAAAAGGGGCTGGGCTTCTGGTGCTCCTGGCTATCATAGGGCAGGGCAGGAAATGGGAGGGAGTCCTGAGCCCTCTCCGGGCCACCCCTGCTGGGGAGCTCTGGGTCCTGAAGACCCTCTCCCCAGCTCCTCCTGTCGGTACCAGAAATGAGCCTGGCCCTGTGGAACCACAGCAACCCCAGGCAGCAGCCTGGCTGCACCACTGCCTTGCATGTTGCCTCTTCCTCGGATCCCCTGGGTGCTGAAAGGGCAAGAGCTCCAGGAGCCAAACGCTTTCTTGATGGGAAGGGCGGGACATGAGCAGGGAGCTAGAGCAGGCTCTCTTCTTGCAGCTTTTTGTCGTGCCCAGTGTGAGAAACGGCTGTGGAACAAGGAACAGACCCCAACGCATCCTGCAGCCAAGCACAGTTTATTGACACTCTGCCCAGAACGGGTGACCTAAACAAGCAGACACACCCATAGGCAGCTGAGGAACGGTTTCTATTCCCTGTTCTCGAAGCAAAGTTCCCTCCCCTGCTTCCCCACTGGCTGGCTACTCCAGGGTTTACATCCTCTCCGACGCTTCCAATGAGCCTGTAGGTTTCCTGCCCCTGCTCACACGTTCCGTTTGAGCAGGTCACATTTTACCCTTACAGGTGTAATTCTGACCTTTCTTGCCCCCTTGGCTGTCTTCCCAATCACCAAAATGATCTGCACCTCCTGGTGTCATCCTGCCCCAAGGAGCAAGACAGAAGTGGCTTTGTTGGGTCTGATCTTGGCTACAAATCCTGCTCCATGGTCGGATCCCCCAGACGGAGCCCAATTCAGTCCCTCAGTTGCTTGGACCGTAAAACCACTCCAGGTGTCATTGGAAGGTGCAGATATCTCACTGCTCTTAAACAAACTGTTATATTCCTGACACTAGGTTATATATAAAAAAAACAACCCTACACTAAGCTCTAACCCTAGGATGTGAGAACAACACTTAACCCTACACTGTGCTCTAACACTAGGATGGGAGAACAACACTTAACCCTACACTGTGCTCTAACACTAGGATGGGAGAACAACACTTAACCCTACACTGTGCTCTAACCCTAGGATGGGAGAACAACACTTAACCCTACACTGTGCTCTAACCCTAGGATGGGAGAACAACACTTAACCCTACACTGTGCTCTAACACTAGGATGGGAGAACAACACTTAACCCTACACTGTGCTCTAACACTAGGATGGGAGAACAACACTTAACCCTACACTGTGCTCTAACACTAGGATGGGAGAACAACACTTAACCCTACACTGTGCTCTAACACTAGGATGGGAGAACAACACTTAACCCTACACTGTGCTCTAACACTAGGATGGGAGAACAACACTTAACCCTACACTGTGCTCTAACACTAGGATGGGAGAACAACACTTAACCCTACACTGTGCTCTAACACTAGGATGGGAGAACAACACTTAACCCTACACTGTGCTCTAACACTAGGATGGGAGAACAACACTTAACCCTACACTGTGCTCTAACACTAGGATGGGAGAACAACACTTAACCCTACACTGTGCTCTAACACTAGGATGGGAGAACAACACTTAACCCTACACTGTGCTCTAACACTAGGATGGGAGAACAACACTTAACCCTACACTGTGCTCTAACAC
>NW_009952815.1:3577-8115 GCF_000747805.2 Chaetura pelagica
GGGGGATTGGCCGTGCGTCCCCTTGGCTGGAAAAGACAGGGCAGGGCACAATGAAGTGGGCAGGGGCTTGGAGGGGGGGGCAAGAAGTGTCCTGGGGCTTGGCTTCCTGGGGCAGAACCCAGCCCTGCAGGATGCTCCAGGATGCTGGGCTGAGGAAACCTCGGGCAGCCCCACGGTTGTGCTGGGGGCTCCCCGAGGGGCTCAGCCTGTGGCTTGGCGTGTCCCTGGGGAAGAGCCCGAGGAGCCCTGGGGGCTGCTGAGCCTTTCTTGCCCACGCCGGGGCTTCTGCTTGTATTACCAGCTTTCTTGGCCAAGGCTCTCGTGGTCATGCAGAAACCTATTTTTGTCAAATTCTGGCTCTGCTACTCAGGTCATGTCGGGGATTGAAGCTGAGACCTGCACCCACAGGGCTCCCCGACGTTCCTCCCCAGGCTGGCTTTCTCCCCTGGTCACCTGCCAGCCGTCCAGCTGTCAGAGCAGAGCATGCAGAAACCTATTTTTGTCAAATTCTGGCTCTGCTACTCAGGTCATGTCGGGGATTGAAGCTGAGACCTGCACCCACAGGGCTCCCCGACGTTCCTCCCCAGGCTGGCTTTCTCCCCTGGTCACCTGCCAGCCGTCCAGCTGTCAGAGCAGAGAATCAGGGACCTCTGCAGCCACAGACACTGCAGCTCAGAGGGGAGAATGGCAGCACCACAGCAGCTGTGCTTGGCAACAGGGCACGTCTTTCTTTCTCTGTCCTGATTGACCCAATTAAACTTTCACCCTGCTCCTGCCTGCTGTTCCCTCCCTTGCATTACTGCTGGGTACGGGCACCCACCGGACACCTCACTGGGACATGGGCAGCTGCTGGGAACAACATTGGGCCCTTGATACCATAAAATCTGGCACTCCCTCTATTTGATGAGTTGAGGGAAACAGGGCAGGGTTAGCAGGCTCCAAGAGGAGCTCCCTGCTCCTGCACACAGACCAGCTCTCCCTCCTGGCAAGTTCAGGCTGAGGACGGTGCAGTCACTGGAACAACAGGGGCCTAAATGCTCCATAAGAAGCCTCTTCCTTCTTCTGCACCAGCTGCTGCCGAGGAAGGAGGGCACAGTGAGGCCCGAGCCCTGAAGGAAACAGGGACCCCTGCCTGCTTACAGAGGGTCCCTCCCGCTATCCCTCCCAGCACCTCCCACCCAGAGCAGGGGGCACCCCCAGCCCTGCTCACAGGCTGCTCCCCCTCGGCTCGGCGCTCCCAACACACCTCGGGGGGCCCGAGGCTCTGACCTAAGCCCGGCTGCCGGGCTGGCCCCCCTGCCTGCAGCACAACACCCCTCCAGGAGCCCCATTTCCCCCGGGGGTGCAGACGGTGGCTCTCAGCCTCCTCCCAGGGCTGCCCCTCGCTCTGGGCAGCCCAGCCACGGGGAACGTGGCCAAAGCCCAACGAAAGCAAAGACCTGAGCCCTGCTTACAGGGAGGTCACCCAGCACAAAGTTGGCCAGGGCACCAAAGGTGTTGGCAATGCTCTTGTGTCACCCTCGACCTCGGTACTTCTTTCCTCCAATTCAGTCCTCCGGGCTTCCTCTGCTCTTATCTCCCCTCCTCTTTCCTCCCAGTGGCACACGGCGGATGCCTCCTCTGCTTGTTTCACCAGATGCTCCATGGACAGGAGGACGCGGTTCCACCCGAGAGTGCCGCCGGTCCCCGCGGGGAGTTCTGCAGAGCACCTCCCCACCCCAGCTCCCCCGGCCCTCAAGAACACCCCGTGGAACAGCTGTTCTCCCTGGATCAGGCTCCGCTGCTCCTGCAGGGACCAGTGCCAAGGGCTCTGCTGCTCCAGCTGCGGATGCCCCTGGGGGGCTGGACCCTCTGCTCCCCCTGCTGTGCTGGGGCCTCCTCGGGACGGTGACTGAGCCCCACAGCGCTCACAGACCCCCCAGGGTGATGGTCAATCCTACCCGCTCATCCTCAGCTGTTCGGGGACCCTCCACAAGAGGCACTGACCCCCCAAGTCCCCTCCTGCCCCTTCCCAGGCGGGTCCCACTCCCCCTTCCCCTCACGCCCTTCATTGGTGTGGAATTAGTATTTTTAAAGATTAATTTTTCCATTCACGCCAGGTTGTTGGCTGCACCTAAAAAGTTAGACAAACAGCTGGGTTCTCTTGCCGGTTCTGCTGCTTGTTGCCTGGTCCAGCAGAGGCTACAAGGATGATGAAGGGTCTGGAACATCTGTCATATGAGGAAAGGCTGAGAGACCTCGAGCTGTTTAGTCCTGAGAAGGGAACTTACTAACATCTACAAGTATCTGCAGGGCGGGTGTCACGAATGGGCCGGTTTCTTTTCAGTGGTGCCCTCTGGTAGGATGAGAGGAAACTGCACCAAGTGACAACACAGGAAATCCCACCTCAACATGAGGAGAAACTTCTTTGCTATGAGGGTGACAGAGCCCTGGGACGGTCTGCCCAGAGGTTGTGGAGTCTCCTTGGCTGGAGACTTTCAAGGCACATCTGGACATGTTCCTGTGTGACCTGCCCTGGGTGTTCCTGCTGCAGCAGGGGGGTTGGATCTATTCGGAGGTCCCTTTCAACCCCTGTAATTCTACGAATCTATGATTGCTTCTATGATTTCACATAGACAGACTTACCTTGTTTTGTGGCTGGTCAAAGCATGTGATCCCCAACTACACCATCAAGTGTGGGCTGATTTCCCTGAGTGGCGAAGGTCAAGACTGTACCACACTTTTCAGAGGCTGGTTTAATTTCACAAGCCTATCCCTGAGCTTATGAATTTCAATAAGTCACCTGGCTTTTCCATTATTTGAACTTCAGCAGTAACCTCAAGAAAAAATGGAAAATAGGGATATGCCAGTTGTGTTCTTGTTCCAAGTCCACATGTGACTCACCAAAGCAGTTCTGCCCGCTCCTTCATAACACAGATCTTCTCTCATAAACACTAAGAGTTGTTTCATTCAACAACAGCCCTTGATTTTGGGGCATCTGGGTCTGAGCTCTAGTTTATGTGGGGGTGGTGATGGGTATTGCACACACTCACATTTCAAGCCAACATATTAAATATGATCTCACAGTCAGAGAGGTTTTTTCCAAAGAGGCCCAGCCCAATTTCCACTTGTACTTCAGACCACTTACGTGGATTATAAGCAGGCCACCTACAGTTCATCAGTCAGCTCCCACACCTGAAGACAAAGGTGATGATTGTCAGATGATCTTCTAAAAGATTACTTGAATTAGGGATCTGCAGCAGCCTTTGGCAGGTGCTGGGGGCAGGCATTATGCTATGGGAGACGTCTGAAGAATAAATATTTTCCCTTTTTGGGCTCCACTTCCACTCTTATTTCATTGTTTTCAGGCTAAGGGGTGGGAAAGTGAGATGTTGTCTGTGGTGCCGTTACTGGTTTTTCTATCTGTGGTTCTGCTATTTGGAAAAAGTTTGTCTTCCAAATGGCCAGCAAGGACACAGTGTAGAGAAACACCTGTTACTGCAGCCTCACACATCTGGTTCAGATCTGCAATAACAGGAAAAAGGGGATGTGTGACCCAGGTTTACAGCAGGTAGGTACGTCCGACCACATGCACTCACAGGCTGGATGCAGAGAACTTCAGCCTTTTGCACCTAGAGAGATGAGGCATAAGGCTGGTGAGAAGTACGTGATTTGTTGCAATGGTTCCCACCTCACCTGTGAAGAGCCTGCATTTATGAAGCCCACATGGTCTGAGGAGTGCCTTGTTGCTGGCTGTCTTCATGCCAGAAGACAAGAAAGACAGTTCAGCACTTACTCTCTCATTGTTCTTTTCCTCAGATAAAATCTATAAGAATATGAATTTAGAAGTTAACTGCCTGGAACTGAATTCCCATAGAGTGCAGTGTCTGCATTGAAAGTTCTCAGAATTTATTATTATATTTTAAAAGGGCAGTGGAAAGGCTACAAACTATTTAAGGCAAAGAGGGAAAAATGGAACCAGCCAATCTTTCCAGACAAAGAAAATGGTGAGAATTAATGTACAGTCATTGTAAATGTCTGCTAGGAGATAATTTCCCACAATATTTGCAAGGTGTAGTTTAAAAATGGTTGTAATAATACATGTTTAAAATTATTCTCTTTCTATTACCCTCCTCATGGTTAGCTGATTAGAAAATTGATCATGTGCCTCCCTGTCATTATTCATTTATTTTTCTGTTTGGCTATTGCAACATATATGAGCAAGTGTGATCAAAGCAGATTATTTACGTTACACAGTGGTGTGGTCTGTTGGGGCAGCTCACTTACAAAGCCATGCAAAGAGGTTTCAGAGAGAGCTGACAAGATTACTACAATGTTTGTCATTGTTACAGTCTCAGGGGGAGTCTGGATTAATATGATTAACCTCACAGTGGGAAAAGAATGATGGTAACATTTAGAAGCACTAAAGAACTCTTCCATTAGCAGCCAGTGTGACTGACTGGAAAAGAGGCATTGCAATGAATGCAGAACAGGAGAACGCTCAAGGGTGACTGTCGCGAGCCAGTACCAGAGGGCTACCGGCTGGCAGGGAGTTTCTG
>NW_009952815.1:8493-21994 GCF_000747805.2 Chaetura pelagica
CCCCCCTCCTGCTGCTGGCAGGGCTCTGGTCCCGGGGCTCTGTGGCAGATGCAGGCTGGGCAGGCTTCTCCGGTCCAGTTCAGTCCAGGCTGGGCAGGCAGGGTCCCCGGGAGCGGGCACAGGCGGCGCCCCCCTCGCAGCGGAGGGGCACTCAGGCAGGTTCAGGTGCTGCAGGGGGGTCTTGTCCCAGGCAGGCAGGAAACAGATCAGATTCTGCTCTCTTTTTATGGACCAGAGACCACTGTTTGAGAAAGTACTGTCTGAATTAGCCAGTCACCATTGGCCAGGAACATATTCTGTTAGGAGCAGTTTTTAATCTATTGTTTATATTTCTGCAACCCTTGTGCTGCTTCTTTGCTCTGCACAGGGCAAGAGGCCTGCTCATTCTGTCCTTGAGTGAATCAGTGAAAAGGTGTCACTCTCGCTTTGCTGACTTGAAAGGCATTCTTTGTTTAGTCTTATGTGGGGGGGAAGAAGATGGACCGTTCCCCACAGTGACTAACAGGTCAAAGAAGCTTTCTTTTTTTACTAATAACTTTAAACTGGGATTTTTTTTTTCCCCACACAATGTGCTCTAAGCACTGACTTTCTGAATTTGGGGGTTGCGCTCAATGATCTCCAGAGGTGCTTTCCAATCTGTTCTGTGATTCTGTGTGATGCTGTGACTTGTCCTCTCTGTGCTTACATGCCTTGGAGATGACTGAGCTAGCAAGATAGTTTTGAGTCTCTGAATCATACCTAAGTTGGATGTATAGAGTGAGCTAAAACAGAACATCTGCATTTCTGCCTGGGTCTAAACTTGTCAAAGTAAGCTGCAACACCATTTGAAACTGAGCTTAGAAAGCTAGAGAAGAGAAAATGCAGAAGGTATAATTTGACAGATTTAATCAGAAATAAAAAAACTTGATTTTAAGTTCCTTAAAAGCAGAACTTAATTAGTTTGGGGTTTGTTTATTTGTTTGTTTAAAAAAAACCACAAACCTGTTTCATTTACAACTTTGGAATAAAAACATTGAGGGGGAAGGAAGGAAAAAAAGAGGAAATAGTTATTCTCTTCAGGTAGTGATTCTGTAGTATCTACATGATTAAGATTAATAAATCAAACCTACTTTCCAAAAGTACATGAGTAGCTTTGAAAGCTACGTTTTCTGAAAGGTCAAAGCTAAAGATTTGGAAACACGCTGAAGTCAGTGGAAGCAGGTGGGAAAAAGTTTACATCTTTTGCTTTTTCATGAGCCACACAAATCAGGTTTTTCGGCAATAATTTTCGGCAACAGTAGAGAACACTGTTAAGAAAAGTTACAACTAGCCTACTTCAAACCCTGGGAACAATTTAAAGAATGCTGCTTGAAAGGAGTTCCAGGCATCACTGGTAATAAGCTAAGTGGTAGTGGGTGGAAATTGTCAATAGATACCAGAAATCTTGCTACCATAAAATAATAACCATTGTTGGAAGGTTTGTGATGCTCATTTGTATTCTTTACAGAACTGCCTACTGTGTTTCAGGAACAGGTTTGCTGAAGTAACTCATACAATAGGTGGTTTCAATTCATGCAACTTTGCAGGTTCCTTGTCCCACTGCTTTCGGTGGCTTGTTTTGCAGAAGTCCAGTGGGTTGGTGTGCATCAAGATGAGGGGGGAAAGGAAAACCTCAATCCACAAGTATAGAAATAGCTTTCACAAACTTCCAGGCTTAGCAAGGGTCCTGTTCCTAAGCACTTACCTCCAGCAGGAGCAGTTGGAGCCACAGTATGGTATTCACTAAGGACATATCACATCACATCATAGGCCAGGCAGACACATAAAAATTACGAGTGCATTTTTAGGAGGTTTAGGAGGTCACTCAGCACCAGTCCAAGAAGTCTGTAGAAAAAAACAACAAAACACAAACAAATCCGTGTCTAAAGAAGTCAGTGATACAGAATTCTTGGACAAGGAAACTATAGAGTACACACCTGTTTCCACAAAGCAGCTGGATTTAAGTTTCCACAAAGCAGGTGAAACCAGTTTAAATGTACTTTCTTGTGAAATAATTTACAGTAGTATTTTGTAGCTATTGATCAGAGAAAAATCAAGCAGGTCACCCTGCAGAAAGATTTTTCAAAAGCACCCACAGAAAATGAATGGCCAGTGTCTATGAACTTCTTCTGAAAACAGGCACCTACTTCTCATCCCCAACCTAAAAGGACAAAAAGCCTTCTAAAATGCATGGATCAAACACAGTAAACATTGCAGCAGAGCTTCAGCCAAAAGTCAAAGCAGTTTCTGAGGCACAGTTTCTCAATTTCTTGCAGCTGTTTGATGCTAAACTAGGAAAACAGAATAAAGAGAAGTCTTGGAACACAGAGCAGGGATGAGGAAGCAATGTGAACTACTTGACAGAGTGTAAAAAAGACAGGGAGGAAGGAAACAGAAGAGAAAGTGGTTTGGCAATCGGCCTGTGAGAGGAGGATGTAGAAATGTGGTGATTAAGTGTTAGTCCTGTATTGTTTCCTCTTCTATTAATTCCTAAACTCCTCAGGGTTTGTGCCCCATTTCTTGCCTTTTGTGGGAGTTGGGACCATAGATTTTAATCTCCAGATAAAGAAGTGGACTCCTTGTCTCTCACACCAGGGGAAGAGGACCCATACATGGATCAAATTTCCCATCTCAGAACTGCTGTTTCAGACTGTTAGAATCTCAGCTGGATGACCTGAGAACCTGCTGTCAGGAGGCAGAGGTGGCATGTTCAGTTCATCTCTCTGAACCTCCTCTGCTGCAAATGCCATGGGGCTTCTGTGCAGAACATTTAGAATTGGAACAGAGACACAAAATCTCTCTTCTTTTTCTTGCCTCTACTGACTGCAAGGACAATCACTGCTACATAGCTATTGCTAACTTACTACAGGGAGTAGGAAGAAGGCTGAAGGTGACATGATGGTGGTGAGGAGGCAATGAGACTCAAGGCAGTTGGCTTCAACCTCAGCTGAATTCGATGAAGGGAAAGGTATAATAGGGAGAGATATTACTTTGGGGAGGTAAGGACACTGACATTTGCTCATTTTGTGGTAATTGTTGTCAATAAACCAGAGACAACCAGCAGAAGGTAAGTTGAGGATGCCAGGAACAATTTTGCTTTGTATGGAAGACTAACTCTTCATCAACAAAGCTAAAGTTGGCTGGGAGCCTTTTGGAATGTAATGAGTGGCCACAACCTAGGTATCTGAACAACAGAGAGGTAAGGTTTGCTGGGTCAGGAGGCACTGAGAGCCCTTCCCAGAGGGAGGAGGATGCTGTGGGAGAGCCTTTTTGTGAGCAGAACAGCCTGCAAGAGGGAACATGCTGGAGAGGGCGCCAGATAGCAAGGAGTAACTTCTGGTGTGATAACATCTTAGTAAAATAGGAAGAGAAAGGCTAGTTTAAAGTTCTGGTTGAGGCTGTGTTTTGCATAACCTCAGAGAGTTAGAGTGGGCGACTGAGCATCCGTGGTTTTGGTAGCTCGTGCATTCACCATTCACTGCAACAATGAGGATATATTAATACTGACCAAAAACCTGATTCCTGTCATTCGTGTCTGCAGCTCTAGCCTTTGATCAGTCAGAAATATAATCTTTATCACTCTCCTACACTTAGATGTGTGGGAGCAAACTCAGTAGGAACTGTGTAGCTTCCGCTGTTTGTTGTGTGCACAGCAGTATTGCTGTGACAGCCACATGACACCAGTCTCTGCAGTGAACTAGTTCTGTGTTGAACTACAACATTCACTTTCAAAGACTCTGAATAGATGCAGCTGGTGCTTCTGTGCTCCCGAGATGTCAAAAGAGGCAACATGCAACGAGGCTCCAACTGTGCAGTCCCAGGGCTGCAGCAGTATGAGATACCTGAGCTGCAGACAGCAGAAGCATTGAGGAAAGGACCCTGCAGCGCTGTCCGACAGGGTCTGCCCACTCTTTTTGCAGGGGAGAATCCAGCATTTAGGTGACCTGCACTGACTGGCAGTGACTGATACCCATCCTGTCCTCAGACATGGTGTGCTTCTGAGAAACATCTTCACACTTGGAGGACTTGGCAGTCCTTTGCCTGGTGTACAGGCTACCACTGGCTGTGAAACTTTCACTAGGCTCTCTTTAAATTCACAAATGCAAGCTTCTCTTCTGTTAAACTGCTAGGAAAACCTATTTGCAGGAAGACTTTTGTGCCCCACTTGTGGAAATCTTCAAAACTCATCTTTGTGCCTTGCCTCCACCACTGCCTCCCCATTAGCTGCAATTACAGCCCCTCCAAGGGGGGGGCTCACCATCCCTTGCAGATACATCTGCACACAGAAGACATAGCTGGCATTTGTGCAGCTCATCCTAGTGATAAACCATCATCAATGGTGAAACAGACTTAAGGCCAGTACATCATGTACATGAACTTCAATTTCTTTCCCGTTTTTCAGAGGATTTTCATTTTGTACAAGGCAAAACCCTGGAATGGCTCAAGATATCACCAGGCACCCACAACATCTCTTTTTGTCATTTGTGGTTCTTGTGCATGGACTAAGAGTGCCAGCAATCCCTTCAGCTGGGAGCCAGCAGCCAAGTGGCTAGCAGTGATAAAGAGAAGGAAGGAGGAGCTAGTGAGAGTTTGACTTCACAACATTTGTTTAGATTGCTGGCTCTTTTTAGTATTTCCTCTTGTTATTCTTTCAAGTATTCAGAGACAGAGAGGGGAACTGTAGCCAAACCATTATGCATGTTTATTTCATAACCTAAACATTTTTATCAAATACATTTTTACTTTTTTTTTGTTGGCAGTTGGTTAAACAGCTATAGAAATTTACCAGAGAAATGCAGATGAGAGTCTAAAATGCTGCAAGAATTAGTTCTGGCCAGTGCTCCAAGTAGCAGGTGATTGTTGGCAGGACTACAAGGTTAGTTTTGCAAACTGCTTTCAGTCCACATCAGCGATGTATGTGCAAAAAATGAGGGTCAGATACAGGCCTTAGAGCAGTGGCTGGGATCTTTACACCTCAGTTGTACTATGTAGGCAAAGTCCTTTAGAAACCTAATTTTAAAACGGGGTGGGTGGCTCTTGTAGAATGTCAATGCCCTCAATTTCAACCTCCTGCCTTGTTTCTTAAAGACCACTCCATTCAGTCCAGTCCTTAGGCATGGTGTGCAAAGGGGAAGGCAGGACTTGGACAAAAGCTGGACTTCAGGTAGTTCAATTGCTAAATATCCAGCATGACATGAGACACAAAACTAGGCCACTGCTCTTTCTTCTGTTAGTTATTGAGACAGACAAGCATTAATTTGCGTATCTGAACACATAAGGAGAAAACACATCAAGGCTAATACAAACAAGGCACTTCAAGGAGAAATTCTGTCTGGATGTAAGTATAAATTTTCACTGTGAGAACAATTAAACACTGGAATATGTTGCCAGGGAAGTGTTAGAAGTTTCCTCACTAGAAATATTCAAGCCTTGCCTCAGCAGAGCCCTGGGCAACCTAATTTGGTGCCCCTGCTTCCTGCAGAAGGTTGGACCAGATGGTCTCCAGAAGTTGCTTCCAACCTGGATTTTTCTGTGATCTATGATAATACTTCAAATAATCATATTTCAAAGTTGGGATAACACAAGAATGTTGTTCCTTTCTCTCAGATCAGGCAAATAAGGATTCCAGTGCCTATGGAAATACTAACCTTATTATGAAACAGAGAAGGAAGGAAAAGCAATAGTTGCATTTCACTTAGGAACACAATTGCAACCGTCTGTGGTCAAAGCCAATCTGGTAAAGCTGAACTGCATAGATATCCAGGAGAATACAGGCTTCTGCTAAACATCATGAAAAATGGCATAAAACATTTGTTTGTTTCTTTGTTTGTTTTTTTCTGCAGAGGGCTGCTTCACTGCAGCAAGTATGTCAGGGTGTTTAACATGGCACAGCAAAACTGCTGGACTTCCAGGGACAGATGTGTGCAGGAAAGCAGGCAATGTTCTACATGAGTGTAATGCTTTCCTATAAATGCCAAACAAGCATTTAAATCTCTTTGGAAAACAAAACCAAAACAAAACAGCCTTACTAGTGATTTGATAGTTATTCATTGTAAGTAGATCACTATTAGATAAACATGCACAATGTAGAACAAAAGGAGATATAAGATACTCTCTAATTTCTAGCGACTGAAGCTGCATTTTGCACTGCTTCTACAGCAAACCAGGGTGTTTGTTGCTATAACATCTAGTGTTAACCATTTTAAGAGATGTAACAGACACGGCTTGCTTGGCTAGGCACTTGACATGTGGATATAAGTTTGTAAGTTGCATGACAGTAACACAGGAGTTTACTTTTATTTTTTTTAATATTATTTGTTTAGCGTCAGTTAACATTGAAGAATGTACTAAAGCAAAAGATAATGCAACCCATGTTGTTAAAGATGGACATATATGCTTCACAAGGTACAGCAACTGCTGTGAAGATGCCAGCTAGAGAGAACTCCAGCCAAGTTCTAAACCTAAAATAGCAGATTACTTGTTACTCACATTAACAACTAGAAGAGAAACACAGTCAGTGAGAATATCAATGCAGAAGTCAGTCATATAACAGTTAATTGCATTTGCTCTCCTAAAGTACAATGAAAAACTCTATATCCAGATATTACAACTCAAGTAAGTCTTGGTAATAGTTAATTGCTAAAATTCTGCCTTCCTGCTTCACCATGAGTTGCTTGTTGCCTTTTATGCACCAATCAGCATTACTGTGGCAGATCCTGCACCGCTAACTAACGTATCGTGATGCAGCATGTGCTGCAATGGGGGAACTGCCCCCCTGGACGTGCTGCTGCCATCAAGTAGGTGATGTCCTTCTCCTGACTGGGCAAATTCTTGTGTGACTGCAGATGAGCTGGAGAGGAGTGTGAGGCTAACAGGATTACAGGGATCAGCGGGGACCTAACCCACTGACATGACTAGTATGGTGCGTCCTTTGTTGCGAAGGCTTATTTATCACTGTGTGGCTTTCCCAAGCCAGAAGCTGGGTTTGGAGGGATGAACTTCTGCTCTGAGCACCTAAACTTAGTGAACAGAAAAATCTGTAAGCATTTTGGGATCCATTTACTGTAAGTTGAAACCTGAGGAGTGCTAAGGTTTGTATAAAATTATCTAGACAGAAAACGAAGCAGACAAGACAGTCACTTCCGAGAGGAGGGGGGAAATATCAACAATTCAAACTATGCAGATTTCCTTTGTGTTTCTCCTTTTGAACTCTTTTGGCCCATTCAGTGTGCAAGATGGTTTAGCAAATCCCATTTCAATAACTACATATGCCTTCCTAGATAGGCTTCCGATGAGAAGCTTCATGGAAAATGGAGACTTGGAACAGGAAGGCTGTGTTTAAACTCCGTGCTTAGTCTTAATGAATTTACTCAGAATGAAAAGCAACCAAAACCATCTGTGGCCAGAAGAAGCAAATCCAGATGTCGTAGGGATTTAGTCTGCTCCTTTGTTAATCATCTCTGCAGGACCATTCAGCTTCTGCAGCATGTGCCTGCTGTATTTTTGAAGGGAAGTTAATAATACATGAACATCAGCTCACTTGGGAAGAAAGTTCTGGTCACATCTCTGTTAATCAGATGGAAACAGAATTTCCTACTCTGCTAAGTAGAGTCACACTACAATTTACTTAATTAAGAAGAAAAAAATTACAGGCCTGATTTCTAGCTTTTGATGTCTTGCCTCACTTAAGTCTGTTCAAGCACAGTGGGATGCCTTGAGCCTTCCTCTGCTAACTGAGCTGAAAGCCTTTAACTCTGCCTCCTGCAAATCCCACCCTATGAGCTCATTCCTACCACCTATGAAGATTTTTCTTTTGGTCTTCCCAAGCAGGTGTGGCTGCCCATTTGAGACAGTAAAGAATGCACTGGATGTCCAGCAGACAGTTTTTTATCCTGGATTTTCTGCTGAGATCAACAGATTGAGATATGCTTTCTGGTTTGCTCTGTTTTAGCTGGGTGAGCACCAGGCAGTGGGAAGTGCAGTCAACTGTGGTTTTATTCACTGGTTTCTATACACCGGGTATATTTCAAGGTGAGGGAACAAATCAGCATGTCTTGTTTGACAGTGAGGAAGCTTGCTTCAACAATTCACTTTCAAAAGCCTGTATGATAGCTGCTTTGACAAGAATGTCCTAACTAATTAAAATACAGCCTATCTAATGGCAGCTAAGCAGCAATTATCACCTCTAGCTGTGTCATTTAACAGATTTCATAATCTAGTGACTAAGCAGAGAGGGAAATGGTGTTTGACTTTACCAAATACAATTTGTGTATTTAGTAAGCAAGAAAAGTTCAACACATAGTTTATTTTAATTTATATATATACAAAGCCCTGTAATTACTTGGGCACTGGGACAGGCAAATGGAACATGCAACAGCTGGAGGCAATTCTCAGCTCTAGGATTCCTTAATTTATAGAAAATAAAATCAAGGATCACATCTTTAAGATTCTGAATGTCATGTCCCTACTCAGTCTTCATTCCTTTCCCACCTGCCCTTACTCCCGTGCCATGTCCTAACAGAGTTTCCTTCTTACCTATTCCCCCTTGCATTGGGTTCACTGCATCTCTTTACCTTCTTGTTCTTCTAGATCCAGCATTGCCTCTCCAAGCTTCCAAAAGCAGACTCCAGCTTTGAGGAGTTGCAAGGCTGGCATCTAAAAAACAACAGTGTCCTTGTTAGGTTCCTGATATGGCCATTGATAGGGCCAGCAGTACTCCTGCAGTAAAACCAGGGAGAGAAGGAGAGACCAGGAGAGACTCTTCACCACAGGGCTTGAAGATAAATTATTTAAAAGTTAAGGTAAGGCAAAATCTCTTGTTCTTGTGAAGTTACTGGTTTCAGAGGATTTTTCTGCTTAAGTACTCCTGGTGTGTAGAGGGTTTTTCCTTCTCCACAGCCACTGTCTAGAGCTCTACTTGAGACAATCTGTTTACTTGTAATAAATCAATTTTGGAATCTGTTTTTTAAAAGTAGTCTTGACATCCAAGTTGGTAAGTCCCCCTAAGTACTATGAGCTTGTGTATTTTGTTAAACATAGTGTAAGTAGCTTAGAATACATTTACAAGCTTGTGGTTGTACTCCATGTGAACAGGGAACCTAAGACACACTGAAGGGCCTTTATGGGAAAGGAAAGAAAAGAAGACACCTTATTTCAATGTACACCATTAGCATTGTGCCATTCTCCTAATTTTTGAGAAGCAATTCTATGTGACCAGCATTCTTACATTTTGCTCACCCTGGTGTCAAAAGAGAGAAGAGCTTCTGGCCCTCATTTCCAGCATAGCTTTCGTGACCACATTTTTTATAGTAAGAACAATCATTCACTGGAAAAACCTTCCTGGGGATGAAGTAGGGTCTTCATTGCTGGGGGTTCTGAATTGGAATTGAACAAGGTGCTAGATCACCTCATCTAGGCTCTCTTTCCCATGAAAGGCTGGACCAGATGATCCTTTGAGGTCCCTTCCAACCTGGGCTGTGCCATGATTCTGTGATGAAGAATCTATGAAAATCCACTCTTCTGTCTGGGGGTTTTCAGTGCCTCTTGCCAGTCTCTCTGTGTTGGAGCAGCAGCTAAAGCACAACCAGCTCTAGCTTTTTGTAAGGCTATTTTATAAAAACAGTATTTTTTGCTCTCCAGGCAGAACAGTTGTGATTCTCTTAGAGTATTTAAGCTAGAACTTAGATTCTGAGACCTTCTTCTAACCATTTGAAAATAACTCATAAGAATAACATTTCTCTGTGTTACTCGGATGGAAGGGATTCACAATATATTCCAACCCGCAGCCAGTCCTGGGAAAAGGGCTGTTTTTATCTTCTGACACGTCTTCTCCACACTGCTTTCTGCAGCCTAGTTTTGGCTTTCAGACAGTAATGATTAACAGTTTCCTCTAGCAATAGGTAATTATTATTTATCCGTGATGGGTTTGTTATACTTGCAGCTGTGTTTGCCAACAGCACCTTGTTACCCTGCTTGCAGGAGTCAGCAGTCTTAAAATGGCTGCTTTCCTGGGAGAAATCTTATTAGATAGTTTTGGATAATTACTTTTCTCTCCCAATGGATCTCTTACACATTTCACTTAAATGCTTCTGGTTGATAACAAACTCTGTTTCTGAGGCAACCAAGAAGGTTGTGGGAGAGGACACAGCATGAGCCCTATAGGTCCCTCTAAAGCAAGAGGCTCAGCCAAGTGCTATTATGCAGCATGTCAAAGCAACTCATTCCTTGGCAGTTTTACTTGTAATTAGACGAGTGTTAGTACACAGGAGAAGCAGCCAACAGAATGGCAAAGATGTTATCAGTCCCTCTCGTGACACATCTGCAGTTTGCCAGCCCTGTGGTGTGTTAAGGACCGTGTGTTTGACCAACAACCCCCAGAAGTTTATGATGATGGGATGCCCATTTATTTGTGTTGAGAATGGATGTCGCTGTCATGTCGATGTCTGTGGCACATGGGGGTTCTATTACAGTTCCCTCTGCAGGGAGATAATAAAGAAGTGATTGTGGAGACAACCCCCTTCTCCCTCCCTCCCAAAACAGCTGGAGGCTGGTGACTCTGACTATGAACTGCACCTTCTGGGTATGACACCTCCTGGCATTTCCACTGGCTGCTTCGTGGGTCCAGCTGGACCAAGCTTCACTTGGAATCTGGTGATGTGAGGATGTCAAGGTGCCACAAGTGAAGTCACAAGGCAGCAGAGACAGAGACCTCCATTCCTTTGTGGGGCAGGAGGTGCTTCTCCTGGTCCTGCCCACTCCTGAGTTCACTGTCTGTATAGGATGGAAGAGCTCCATTATGTTGCCCTTCAGTATATATTACAAAAGAATGTTTAGAGAAGAAACTCTTTGGGAGAGCAAAGGAAAAAAAAAAAATGCTCAGAGACTGGGATTTCATAGGAGAAAAAGTGGGGAAATATTTCTTTTGCTTCCAGTGGTATTTTTGTTTTGATAGTGTTACTTTGTCATTCTTAGCTGCACTGCAGATTTGTTACACCAGGCAAAAAACTAACATGGGCAATTTCCCATCTTTGAGAAAGATGGCTTTGCTACTACTAATTGGCATAGAAATAAGGTAATTTATATCTGTTCCTGACTTTGCTCACATTTCTCATGTTATCTTTTTAAGATGCTTAAGATACAAACTTTGCCATTAAAATACATCATTTCCCTATCTTAAAATGAAAATTATGGTCTTTAATTAGCTAGCATTTGTGAAATGCTGGGGATCTTGGGGATCAGGTCTTACTGAAGTACACAATGTTATAATTAAAAAACCTATTCGGTTCTCATTTTGTTTTGACTCCAGCTGTAATTAGGCAGGGAGGTTTCCCATCCAGTCTGCACACTGACATCTGCTCTTGGCCATAACGCTTCTGGGATTTGGCATATTTTCATCTGCTAAATGATGAGACAGAATAGCAATCCAGTTTATGGCTCATGAATTTTCCATAGTTTATCTCTCCAGACTCTTGGAGCTGACTTGCATGTCACATGTGACTGTACATTATGAAAGGCTTCTCAAACACATTTGGTAACAGACATGCCACACTGGGCAGAGGCCAAGTTCTTCTCTGAGTTAATGCCTTGAAAATGCACAGCAGTAAACAAAATTCCCTCATCACTGTCTGCTCACACAGCTCAGCAAGCAAACCACAGTATCCACCTCTCAGCGAGCAAGTGCAAAACTCTCAAGGAGATCTGAACAACCAAATAATAGAGTCTGACTCACATCTGACCCCAAGAATTGCCACTGATCTAGAATCACATTCTCAGCTGAGATATCTATGAAAGGCTGTTTTAGTGATGCTGGGGATTAACCCAGTCTCCTCAGGGTAGTTAAGCGACTGCTTTGTTACACTTCAGTAGAACTAGTGTGTGCCCAAGAGCAGGAACTGATATGGAAGTTGCCTTCAATCAGCTTTCTGGAAGGAAGAGGCTCTTTGGTGGAATATTGATCTGAGTGGTGGTTTAAAAAAGTTTTAAGATTCAACCCAAAGATTTTCAACCAACCTGTGATCAACTGAGTGGCAAAGTATTAAACATCCTTAGTGCATGAATGACCTGCGTGAGCAAAACTTAACTATGTTAAAGCAATTTCACAGTCAGTGGCAGATGGGTACAAGCTCAGTGAGAAGTATTTAGGTTTCAAATGCAGAACTTCTACTCACTGCACATCTCCAGCAGGCTGGCACAATCCATATTCACTGCAGCTCCATACTAAACATAAGGCACAATAACATGCAGCATGCTGCCTGTTCCCAGTCAGCTGAATTAGCATCAGAACAGCAGCAAAACAGAATAAATTACCTTAGAAAGTTGCATGTGGTACAAAGCCTCAATGAAAGTATTATTCAGAGGCAAGGAAATCTGGAGAGCCATTCCCCACTGTCTTACACTGCTCTGCTCAGGATCTGCAAACTGGTGCTCTTGCCTGTTTTGGGAAGTTGTTTTGATCACTGAACAGTATGTACTGAAAGGACATACATCACAGTGCCTGCTTGTGCAGGTTTATTGTTCGTCCTGGGATCATATATCCATTAAATCCTATATGGGCCACTGGGATTTCTGGTAAGAGGCTGCTTGGAGTGGGAAGGCTGAGCTATATGAATTCCATGGTGTCTCAACACAGATCACAGATCATACAGGGATTTAGTTCACAGAATTGTCACGGTTGGAAAAGACCTCTAAGATCACCGAGTCCAACCTGGGGGGGGGAGAACACAACCCACCCACCCAAACAACAGCAAAAAAACCCACCCCAGAACAACAACCACCCAGCCCACAAAACCAACACCACCCCACAACACACAGACCCCCCCGTTCCCAGCAGAGCACGCCCTGAAGTGCCACACCTCGATGTTTCTCTAATACCTCCAGGGACGGCGACTCCAGCACCTTTCCAGTAAAGAAATTCTTCCCCTTCTCTAGCCTAAACCTCCCACGGTGCAACCTCAGGCCATTTCCTCGAGCCCTGTTGTTACTCCCACCTCCCTACACCCCCCTCCCAGGGAGCCGTGCAGAGGGAGGTCTCCCCTCAGCCACCTCTTCTCTGAACCAAACAACCCCAAAACAGCCTCTTGGTGTCTCAGCCCTTCACCAGCCCTCTCTGGACACCCCCACCTCAGTGTCCTTCCCACAGCGCAGGGCCCAGGCCAGGACGCAAAGCTCGAGGTGCTGAGCACACGGTGAGCGCTGCACGAGGCTGCTGGGACGGGGATGACCCCACGCTTGGCCCCATTTGGGACACTTTTCCCTCAGCTCATCCATCCAGCTCGTCCAGGTTTCCCAGGTTGGGAAGGGGCCCTTGAGGACCATCTCACCCAACCCCCGCGCCGTGAGCGGGGACACCCGGAGCAGGAAAAACGGGGCCGATGTTCCTGACGGGCTTCACGCCTGTGTCCGCAGCACGGTTGTTGGAGCAGCCTCCGGGGAACCGGGCCCGGGGAAGGGGATGTGGAGGCGGGGCTGAGGAGCGAGGAGCGGG
>NW_009952815.1:28311-55092 GCF_000747805.2 Chaetura pelagica
AGCCAGCTGGTGTGCACATAGCCTCGAGTAGGGGTGCTGGAGGGTGGAAGAATAGCTTGGAATTAATTGTGGAAAAGTTGGCCATTTTTGGACAGGCATTCAGACTGGATATTGGATTTTCTGCTTTAAGCTGTTGTGTAGTCCTTCTGGTTTTAATTTAGTGTGCGACTGCAAGTATAGCAGGGGTCTGTAAAAAAATCTGGCTGCACTTTGTGCTTTTTCTCTCAGCCTGTCACAAGCTGTGTTGTGCTGTGTTTTGGAAATCCTTTCTTTCATTTTCCACAGGTGAATGTGGCTGTAGCCTCATACAGAGCAGGAGTGTCATGTCCATCTCATGGACTCACCAGCACCTACTGTGTAGCTCTTAGGGGGTGCTTTTCATTTTCATGTTCTGAGGTTTATGGTAAGAGCTGGTAGGATATTTCTGTGATTCCAAAAAATCTAAGGAAGAGACAGAGTAGTGTTCTCTGTTACAAACACATCCAGAATTCATGATCACAGGTTGGTACTTAGCAAGTACTACCTAGTCCAATCCAAATACACATAAATACCCATAGAATAAAAAACAATGAAGTGAAATGGGTAGGAAATTCAGATTTCAATAAATACGAGTTTCTGTTCTTCATTATACTCACCTTGCTAAGTGTCCAGGTTCTTGAAGACCTTAAGAAATGAGATTTTGAAGAAAAATGCTTTTGGCTTTACTTGCCTTCTGGGAAGTTTTAGTCCTTAGAGAGCTGTTGGATCCAGTGTCAGATTTTCATCCCATTTCAGACTGAATGCAGGCGAGAGGTGTCCAGGGATGGGATTAATGGGAAAGGTATTTGCCACCCAACTTGGAGAAAATTTACTGTACTTGGTAACTTCCAGATTTCAGCTTTGGGAGATCCCTTCTCTGTTCAATTTCTGGTGCTCACACTGCCCCATTTATTAACATCTTCCAGAAGCACTGCTAGCAATTTTGAAAGCTTAGGGTCAGGTTGTCTTGCAGCAGGCATAGTCAAGAGTTTCCCTAATCAAAGCATTAGGGAAGATTTTGTTTTTCAGTTTGTCAAGAGAAGAATTGTCCCTGATCACATCCCATTTACCTGATGTGAATGGCTTGAGGTTTTCATAAAGCCAGAAATCTCTGTTACCTGTTTTGTGGCACAGCTCCTTTTTCTGCCAAAGCAACTGGGAAACCAGTCTGGGCTCCGTGCACCTTCATCAGGATCACCTGGTGCTCCCTCACACCACAGCAAACCCTGCTGCTTGTACAAGCACTAACCTTGAAAATAATGTGCTGGGTGAGCCTTACTATGGAGCCTGGGTTTGGGAACTGAAAGGTGGTTCCTTTCTGGGAAAGAAGGTCCTTTTTGGGTAGTATCAGTGAAGGGAAACCAGCCACTGGGTGGTAGGGGAAGGCATGTGGCATTTTTTGTGCTTTTCCTCTGTGTGTAGAAGACACTATGTACAGTGTTTAATTAAGCACAGGTATCAACAGAAAGAGCTTCTTCTCAATAGAAGAGTTTTTTGCAAAAAAACCCCTGTATTTGACAGGCACACTCTTAAGTGTAGAGTCTGCTGCTCTCTTTGTACTTTTCCAGCATCTTGAAGATTAGAGGTTCTTTAATTAGTGCAGCTTGGCCACAAATTATAAGATGGTCTTTGCATCTGATAGAATTTTTATTGATATTAAGGGAAGCAAAGCAAGCTCTGAGATGATTAAAGCAGCTTTGTTGTTGATGCCTTTGGGCAGTAGCCACTGAAAAGCCTGTGTCTAGATCAGGGGGGCTGATCTTCATAAGCAATGTGGTCATGGCTGCTTTTAACGTGCAGGAGCATTTCTTTGTACAGCTTTTCCCTTTGCATATCATCAGCATGCTGTTCTCTTCACTCTTAAAGAACAATTGAAAGTGGCTTCAAGTTTTTAACATGCGTGCGAGCATTTTAGTTGCTTTTCAATTAAAGGACTGATGAAATGAGGCCAACTCTGATATCAAAGCAAGATTAGAGCTTGTGGAAGTGGTTCAAATTTGTGTGAAGAGGGTTCACCTGTTTGGGTTTTCTACAAACTTTGCCTTGTATTTTTTGTATTAGTCTTACATACAAAAAAATTTGGTGATAATTCTATATTAATACTTAATTTGATACCCATAGCCTAAGATTATGGTGGATTAGTTTCTCCAGGTATTTTTTAATGTATTCATTTGAGATCATAAGCCTTTAATCTTCATGTTTCTTTGATATCAGTTAATACCTTAGATGTGAACAGTTGCTCTTACACTTTCAATGGTAATAAAAGCTTTAAGCCTATATATTAGGCCATTGTAGTGCTACCAAACGTATTATTTAGTCCTTGCATATTTTGTTTCAAAACTAGGCAGATGTCTTAGCTGGCAATATCAGGAAGTAAAATACAAAAGCAACGTTGGCTCTTGGGTTCTTCTGGTTAGATGATTAAAAAAACTTTTAGTTTTTAGCAGTATGGTTTTAAAAAATATGTAGATTGTTTTTGTGTGGTTGAAATTCTTCTAGGAAACTGGTGAAGTAAGGGATGGTCATGTATTTTCTAAATAAATTTTCTAATCAAAAAATAATGACTAAAAATAGCTTTCTTGATGTTGTTTGTGATGATCCTGGTTCTGTGCCTGTTCTTCTGCCTTGCCCTGAGCAGCACGGTCCCTAAGGCATGTGTGGGTGCTTTTGCTGTGGATGACATGATTTGGTGTTTCCATGCAACCCCTGTTCACTGCCAGACCAGCTGAGTGTCCCCCCAGCTCCCCCACCAGTGTGGTGGGTGCCATGTGGACAGGGACCAGCACCACCTCAGCCCTGGGAGGGTGGGCAGGGGTTGGTGGGTGTTTGGTGCTGGCAGGTGCAGGCTGGTGGTGGCCACGCTCGGGGATCTGGGAAAGTGCCCTGCCAAGCCTTGAGGAGCCTGTGCTCCTTTGGGATTGCCCTTGGCCATGCCTGGCACTGGGTGATCAGCTGGGAAAGCTGCAGCCAAAGGGTGCAGCAGTGCAGTGGCCCCAGGTGGGAAAGAGCAACAGAGGTTTCTGGCTCGCTCCCTGCTTTACATCTCCTCCCAGGAGGGATGTGTCCTTCAGAATAAATTCTGCCTTTGAGCTTTAGGCAAAGCGAGTGTGTCAGCTGATCCTCAGGTTGCTTCTTCTGCATCTCATTGCTTAAGCAGAGCATCTGGTGCATCCTCCCCATTACGGTTTCTGGCCAGGGGACATGCCAAGAAAAGCCACCCCTGTCAGTGCCTGGCCCTGTATTTGGACTCTCTGCTGACAGCACCAGCAGCAGTGATGCCTTTTCAAATTATGGAGGACTGGTAGGGAGATCAGTAGTAATGGTGTCAGACAGTGCTGCTGGCTTTTCCACATCAGTTCTGTGTTGTGCTTCCAAGGGCAGTGCACATTTTGACCATGACTCATGTGTTGCATAAAAGGTCATCTCCACCTGAGCTGCACGTTGGTTGTGGTGTGGGGACCTCCTGGTCCTTGCCAAGAGCATTCGTGGTACGAACAGCATGAGGCAAATCTTGTCCCTGCTGGTTTATTGCTTAAGCAGGCAAAACAGACAAAAATAGAGGAAAGGTCCAGAGAAGTGAAGGTGTGGGAGCAGGGAGTGCCAGGACCAGGACCCTGTGCCCACCCCCTGCACAAGGGCAGCCTCTGCATCAGGCCCACCTACTGGAGTCACCACACTAGAGGAAAGGCAAGGCTTCCTCATCCCCAGGCAAACATTTAATGGCACGGGTTGTGCAAAGGGGAAAAAAAAAAAGGCTCTTTGGCTCTTAGAGATATTCTGTAAAGTAGTGTCATTGTCCATAATGTAGTCTGTCAGACCCTACTTTCAGTTGCAAATGGGGCTTTGCCAGCCTTCAGCTGTTCAGACCAAAGTTTCCAAGCTAAGTGCCTCAAATTGTGTTTTTGAGAAATCTGCAGCTAAAATGGATGAGCTTTTTATTTTTATTTTTTTTTCCTTGTGAGCACTAAGCTAAAGAAAACGTGTTTTTCTTCTCTTTGGATGTTCTGTTGAACAGCTCAGGCATATCCTGCAAGAGGAGGAAAGGGCTGGGGGCTGTAGGGCTGGAATAAGGGAAACCAGAAATGAGTGGGGATTCTGTCAACTGTCAGTGTTTCCCTGCTGACCTAAACCCCCTTGTTTCCACTTTTGCTCTCTGTGTAGTCTTGCAAATAGACAAAGGCAATGCCAAAAAGCCAACACAACTACTTACCAGAAGCTTGCTTTGTTAGCTGAAAAGGTCCATGAACTCACCTCTGGTACTTTAGGTGAGACCAGGATGCACAGGCAGCTTTTGAGTATATTTTTCTAATGGCTTCATTCAATAGGAAACCCCAGATTGGTTGTTTGGATTTGTTCTTTTTTTTTTTTTTTTCTGAGATTTCTTGTGCATCTGCCAAGCTACAGAGGGCAGTTAGACATCAATCAGCTGATCTTCCTGGTGAGATGCTGTGAGATGTGGTGGCATTTGATTTAAAAAATGGGAAGTTACGGCTGTTACTTTGGGGCCTGACAAACACAGTGCTAAATTTTTCAGGGAAGTGGCCATTTTAATGCTCTCCCCAGCTTTCCAGATGGGCTCTGGCTGTGCTGTCCTATGACTGCAGGTGCTCAGCACCAGGAGCCACCTGGGAGCTTTTGCCATAAGTGACATGTTTTGTCCAGCTTTACAAATCGTAGCAGACACAGAGACAGGATCTAGTTCTTTAGGGTAGCAGTTACCAGCCACCTTAAATATAAATTAAGTCCCTGCTTAATTTATATATATGAAAGTCCCTTTCAGGTTGCCACATCACAGACTTTCAGAGCTTTGCATTGACTGGGGCAGGCACTGTATGAAGTTGATTAGAAAATGGTATTTTTAGATGTGATTGTAAAGAAGAGTAGCTTTAACCACTGCTGCTTGTGCTTCATCTGTCTTTGCTTCCAGCCCAGGAGGCAGCAGCAAAACCATAGACACAAGTGTGTGAGGTCAGTGACTTTGTGAGCGTGGCTGGAGGGAGGTACACGGGGAGGTGTCTGGGTTGCATTTGGGGTGTCTGCAAGGAGGAGCCCCCAGATCATCCACATTATCAGCTGATCTGAGTCGATGGTGGTTTTTATGGTGCTTTTGGAGGAGAAAAGGTCATAGAGTCATAGAATTGTTTCGGTTGGATGGGACCTTCAAGATCATCTAGATCCAAACCCCCTGCACGGGCAGGGACACCTCCCACCAGCCCAGGCTGCTCCAAGCCCCATCCAACCTGCCCTTCAACACTGCCAGGGAGATGTCACCACCAAGTAGTGGTGGCAAATCGTGAGCTGAAGTAGCCTGGTGGGAAGCAGTGCCAAGTTTGTTGGAGGGAGAAGTTGGTTCTGAAGTGAATGAAGAAGGAAAGCCCACATCTGAATTTATCACTGACTTCCTTTATGTGTTGGAAAAAATACTGAGCTGCTCAGCACATCTGGTGCCAGAATGGGGATGTCTAAAGGTGATACCACACTGAGATACAAATTGGTTACCAATGTAAACAAACATACAATACCAGTGTGTTGGCAGGAGTATCAAATGCTATGTGGTAATTTTGAGCAAGAGCTTGTGGTTTTTTAGTTACTCATCTTGCTGCTTGGTTTTTCCTTGGCGTGTCTTCAGTGCTTAGGCAGGAGGAAGTGCTGTGGTCAGCTGAAGGGTTGCTGTGCTCCTGCTGCAATGCTTGGCCCTGGCAGGTGTTGGTTTTGTGCATCAGAACTGAAATCAGCCTTGCCAGGGGGTGCAAGCACCACGGTCTGCAAGAGTGTCATGTTTTAACTAAACCCAGCCCCTGTGACAGTGGAGGTGTCTGGGGTCCTGCTGTGGGGAGGGACGTGGAGCCAAAAGCAGGGGATGTGGGAGCTGCACCCCAGCTGGGGCCCAGCTCTGCTCAGAGCTTCAGCCTCCTCTGGATGGTGGGAATGGAGACATCTGCAAAAAGTAATAAGCCCTCTTTCCTTCCAGAGTGAAGCTATGAGTTTTCCAGCTGTTGGCTAAGGCAGGTTTTCCTGTTGAAATAGCTTTTGTCTGATGTAAGTCAGAAACAATATGGTTATGGTAACTGAAAATATTTCTTTGTCAGTTCTGTCCAGTTTTAGTTGTAAATCCCAGTATTTCTATTCACTGTTGCTTCTCATAGCAGCTATTTGATTTTTAAAACCTTATGGAGTCTTTCAGTGAAGTGCATGCTGCTGATAAAATGCAGTATTGCTTATATTCTGTATTTTCTTTATTGTGTGGCTAATTTTCTTTTATCTTCATAGTGGATTCTCATGATTATGGAACATACTCTTGCTTTCCTTCAAAAGTCCTGTTGTCTTAAATAATGCAAAAAACAAGCCCATGACATAGATTCATGTGGTTCTTGGTTGCACCCTCAATAATACTGACTGTGCCATGTATTTGTCAGCTGACACCCTTCTATATTCATAAACCATGCCTTGGCATCTTTTTTTCAAATCTGAAGACTTTAAAGATTAGGTGATTAGGCATCTCCCTGATGTGTGATCATTCCAGACTGAATAATATGTTAACCAGAAGATAAGCAATTTATATACAGCAGACAAGCAAAGAAGAGTGTATGCTTAAAAAATGAGTTTTCCAGAGCAGTTTTGCAAAAAAAAGGTAGTTCTAATGCATTTTAAGTACTTTTGTTTCTATTTAAATAACTTACAAAATATGTGCTGGCTAGTGAAGCAGTTTTAATTTTCTATCTTCTGTGTTTCTTTATGTACTATAATTCTGTTTTCTTTCTATTTCAAGATACAGCACTTTACAAGTTAGAGAAACTCAAAGAAATGAAGTTTGAAAAGCTTTTTAGGGTATCTGGTCAATCTTGAAGCCAGGGCTGCACCACCTCCTCCAACTGACCTCTAGTCTTTCTTGAAGGAGATAAGATCTGATGCTATTTTTTTTTTTCCACACAGAAGGCTTTTCCAATCACACCAAGCAGATATTTTTAACACATCCAAGCAACAAGAGTAAATTTTAGCACTTCAGTTGACATTTAGACTTTGGTTTGGCTTTATAAGTGCTGAGCATCCCCCTGGTGCTCGTGGCTCCTACCCAGCAGTTGTGGAAACATGAGAGGTTGCCTCAAAAATGCCTGTTAATCTTCGACCGTGCATCTTACCCTCTTAGCAACAGGGCTACTGCTAGAAGTGAAATAATGGCTTATATAAGGGCCTGACCTTGCAACTGATTCTAGAGGGGTTATAAAAGGACCATAATGTCCTAGGCTATGTTTTTTTGTGGCTGTTAGCTAAGGCACTTGTCTCTCAGAGGGACATGCCTGCAAGCAACACGGGAAACCAGGGTGTTTCAATCTGAGGCCTGAGATTTGTTGTCCCGACCTCTGAATTTCTGAGCCATGTGAGGGAAGAGTTGTGACTCAACTTAAACCCAAGCTCTTGGAGCAAGAAGGTTCAGCCTGACTGACTAAATTTCCCAAGGTTTGGTGCACCTCTGCTTGGTGCAAAGCAGAGTCCATAGGATGTGCTTCTTCAACACAGTCTCTCCTAGTGGCCGTGGTTTTGCGTAGGGAATTCTGAAGAATCCAGGAATCATTTGGGTGGTTTTTGTGAATGCACTTTTCCAAAATCCGTGGCCTGCTCTTGTTCAATCATCCTTTTAGCTCATCTGCTTTTCAGTTAACTAAGAGCCTGCCTGGTTTGGATGAAGCTGCTGGTTTTATGCAAAACCTATGGTGAAACTGTTGGTGAATAATTGCTCAGGGGTGCTGAAAAGGGTAAATAGTGAAGAAATAATGTCCCAGGGTGCAAAGACGTTTTGCTCATGCCTGAGTAGCATCTTGCTGGAAGAGATGGTTGCACTGTATAGTAGAGAAATGAAAAGGTCTTTAGGAGTAATGGAAAAGGATAGAAAATTCCCCATAAGTATATTGTGTATTCTGGAGCTCTTGGGGATGTTTTGAAGCAACACTGGATGCTTGTAGGGCATATACTTAGTAGAAATTCAATGCTTATCCTACACTTCATAGGGCTGGTGAATCCCATCAGCCTGAATGAAGACAGGAAAGGGATTTATGCAGCTTTCCCTGTGTTTGTGTCTTGGAAAGACACAGGCTGACTTGGAGCCACCATGGAAGAATGCAGACATGGCTTGAAACGGGGTTGTAGTCAGTAAATGCAGGCAGCCTCTGGAGGAATCCAGGTTTGGATGAGATTCAAAATGAGCTTTACTCTGTTAGAGGCATTGTGGGGATATTGCAGACTTGCACAGACCATCTCATCTGCTCTCCTTTGTCTTCTGCAGTCTCTTAACTGAGGACTTTGGGGAAAGACATAAAGAAAAAGACATTGTGTAATTTTGAAATTTCACAGCAACGCCACATAATCATAGTTGCTTATTATTGTTATAAAACCCTTACTTTTTCATCTGAAGACATGCACTAGCATTAATGTTTTGGGACCCCTTTTGCCACAGGGGTGCCTTCTGCATCCCATCCCCATTGAGGGTCTGCAAATGAGACTGCTGGTGGCTGCTTCCCCAGGGAGCTGAGCTGGGACAGGCTGCTTGCAGTGTAGCTGAGCAGACAGGAGCTCAATACTTTTGAAGTGGCATTCCTAACAGTAACTTCTGCATTTAGAAAGTCAAAATGTAATCTCATATACGTAGATTTACCAGATAAAACTCCTGTCACACAAAGACTATTTTCTTTTATTAACAGCTCTTGCCTGATGCATTCTTAAGTTTGTTGCTTGTTGGGTTTTGGTGTTGTTTTTTTTTTTTATAGTTCCCTAAATAAAACATTTATACAAAACACAGAAGGATGAAGAATTTAAGTTTTGATATGGACAAACAAAACAGAGCATCACATATTCTTCTCCAAAAATAGAGGGAATATCAGCATCCACCTTGATAGCAGCTCAGATGGGACTGATGGGCAGAACATCATGAACACCCATGATGGAAGAACTGAGACTGACAAAACTGGAGCTCCTCAGTTGTTCTTACAAAGGCAAGGGCTATGAAAGCCAACTGTTAAATGCACTAATTGAGGTATTGCCACCTCAATTACCACCTTAGATATAAAGCCAGGCCTTAAAAACTTCACAGTTGCATGTTCCCACAAGTCATGGTGTACAGGCAAGTACTTTTGGCACATTTGTACATGGAGGTCCTGCTGAAGACCTCGAGGGGCACAGGGTTACTGCAAACTGACAGGAGATCTCTCACCAAACCACTTCCAAATAAGGTCTGAGGAGCAAATTTCCTCTTCTTAATAATAACTTGCCTGGTTGTTTTTCTAAGGTGAGAAGCTCTTGTGGTCCTACTGTGCAAACACAGCACTGGAAGAAGGTGGTTTTGATTTTTTTCTTTTCAAGTTGTGTTGTGTTGTCACAAACTCTTCTGAATGTGAAAGATAAATGGAGAGGAAATGAGGCAACTTATCTCTTTTATTCAAAAAGGAAGGAGCATTGAAACATGGAGGCGGAAGAGCTGAGCAGCTGAGGAGACTCAAACACACGTTTAGTGAGAGAGACAATAGCTGACTGGTGCTTCTTCCCAGGGAAGTCTTCTTAAAAATGGGAAAAACAAACACCAGCCCTTACCCTATTGTCTTCTCAGCGACGCTTTCACGAGCGCTTGAGGAACTGGAACTCATCCAGTGGGAAGAAGAATGATTTACACCCCTTGGCAGAGTGTCAAGTGGCTGGACTGAAACCCCTCTGAGGTTGGTCCCACCATATATAAGTGGGATTCAGTGAGACCAGCTCCACGGAGGAAAGAAGAGGGCTCTGAGGCTCCAGCTGCAGAGCTGTGTGCCACCACCTTCCTGGCACAGCAAACCACACGGTGCCTGTGTGCCAGACACTCTGCAGGGCTCTGGCAGTTCTCTGGATTATGGCTAAAAATAGAAGTCTAGAAAAGAAAATAAATACTTTTCAGAAGTTTGTTGGGACAGAGTAATCAGACCTTAAAACCCCAGCATAGGAATGGCTATGCTTTGTGTGCATCCTCTGTTTATGTTTACATCAAATTCTTTCTGAACTCAGTTCTTTTTCCTTTATTTTTCCTTAATTTCCCCTGCCTCTGGCCTTGTGACCTGGGAGTTCTACCTCTGGAGGGCTGGATTGCTGACACTGGCTGGTTGTACAAAGAGCAGACCTGGTGATTGTGGAGGCAATCCTTCATCTTTGGTACTGCTGCAATAGCAGAAAGTTAGGGCTTGCTTGGCTTTTACTTGAACTCTTTTCAGGATGAAATTTAAGGAGTTGATTCTAATTTGCTAGCAGAAGGTATCCTTTTATTAGTCAGGTCCTAACTTTAATTCAGAAGAATCAAAGGCATGAACTCTGCCAAGTAAGGAATGATTAAGGGAGTTTCATGAGTCCTTTCAGCTTTGCAAAAAAATGAAAAAAGCAAAACCCCCAAACATTTGAATCACTTTGTTCCCTTCTTTTACAGTGTTTTGGAAATACTGAAATCTTAATTATGGCATTGCTCAACTTTGAATGGGAGAAAAGAGGGAAAAGGAGGCCACTGGCAGGTCTCCTGTGTTGAGAAGCTCCAGGTAGCCAGAGGACTGTCTTCCTTCTGCTGTTTGCTTGGTCTTTACTTTCATTTCGCACCCTTTTGTCTCATTTTCCCTGCTTCTGCCCTGGACTACATTTAGCAGGGGCTTTTGAAGCAGTCGCCTTGGTTTTGCAAGGGAAAGTAAAACCTCCTTTGCTCTGTTGCAGCCAATTCTGTTTCCTTTGCACCCATTTCACAGCTGGAATAGAGCAAAATGCTGGGTCCTAATGCAGACTGGAACTTCTGGGCAGCAGCAGGCACTGGGGTATAGTCTGAGTAAAGTGTGAGTGGGAAAACTAGACATACTCATTCAGACCAAGATTGTTTTGGAGGGTGAGAGGAGACTTGGTCGAGGTCTGTTTTCAGCTGAGCATCAGTGTGTCTTCCTTCCCTTGTGTCAAACCAGAGATTTTTGTAGCTTTCAAGCTCCCCTGATCCAGGTGCTTAATGCTCTGGTACTGCAGTAGCAAGCAGTGTTCTTGGGGTTTCTCAACTGGCTTGGGTGATAAAACTTCTCTGCTGCATTGCAGAGCTGTAGTTACCTTTCCCCAGCTGTAATATTCACAGTTTTACACAGGGTTTGGTGAGCAGATCCGTGTAATAATAATATGCTTTTTAAATAAGATTTTTAACCATCACTGATGCTTTTCTGCTATGAACCTCCTTCCCCACAGAATAAGATGCTGTCACTTCCTCCCATCTCTTCTGCAGAATTAAAACTTCAGTGTACAGTGTGGTTTTGCTGCCTGGGTGATATTTTCATCCACAGAGAAGCAGAGAAGAGTTTGGTTGTAAAAGGGGAGACTTCTGCTTACATGAGTATAGACCCTTTCATGCTTGGAAGTATTTCTTACAAAGTGTGAAAGCAAGGTCCTTTCCAACCATGACTATTCTGTGATTCTGTGATTTAGTAAATGTGTTTTGGTTATTATCTTACAGAATCATAGACTTGTTAGGGTTGGAAGGAACCTTAAAGATCATCTAGTTCCAACTCCCCTGCCACGGGCAGGGAAACCTCCTGCTAGATCAGGTTGCTCAGCATCTTACTTTTCTGACTCTGAGAACAGACTGTCAGCAAGGAGAATTTGTCCAGTTTTGCTTAGCTAAGGCATGGAAAGATTAGGAAGAATCATTTGGAAGTGCCAGAACTAAGAAACATTTATCTGTGGGTTCATTTTCCCAGCATAAAACCACGAGCTGACACTGGGTGCTGTTCTGCAGCTGCTGAATGTGCATCTGGATGGACAGTATGTTGGAAGTGTTTTTAAAATACATGTGATACATACACCAAGCAGGTTATTTAAAGTCATAGTGAATAATTCTGACTTTACTAGGGCAAGCACACAGGCTGTGTGCTGGGATCATGAGATTGCACCCGATGGTGTGGTGCTGTGAAACAACACTTCTGTCATGTAGGTTGGGTCAGCCCTGAACAATTCCTTCTGTAGCATCTTCATGGCCAACACAGTCCATGTGACATCAGGAAGTGATCCTGTTTTATCACCATGCTTTCTAGCAACAAAATATATGATAAATGAAAGAGCTCTTGAAATGATGCTTCACTCAAACTTGTGGGCTTTATAAAGTGAGTCCTTCCATCTTCTCCCCAGTCATGTTTTGCTGTGACAACAGTTAAATTTCCTTCCATTCATCTTGCAGTATTATAGCATGACATTAATGAGAATCTGAAGCAAATGACTGAAAATTCACTCCAAATGGAGTATTTTCGCTTTTTTGTTGCCCAAGCTTAAAGTAAAGTGAGAGGTGGGTAAAAAAAACCACCTCGGGTTCTGAATTGCTATTTGCATATTCTTGTTCCTGTAATATAAACTTTTATTAGAGGCTTAATTATAATATATATCTATATTCATTCATTGGTCCTTTTTAAAAAAAAGGGGAAGAGCAATAAAATTGGTTCTTGGCCTTCCCAAAGACTTGTCACTGTCCATGTGAACGCCTGTGTTGTCAGCTACATCTGACATTGTACATGTTGGAAATGTGGTGCTGAGGGACATGGTTTAGTGGTGGACTTGGCACTGCTGGGTTAACAGTTGGACTTGATGATCTTAACCAGAATGATTCTGTGATCTAATAGGGATAAATGATTCTGCCTCCTTTTCCGTGTGAATACACATCTGTTATTTTCACTCCTCCACTTAATGAAGTTTGCAGCACAAGTATCACTGTGGTTTTGACTTGAAAAGGACTTCCTGAGATGCTGTAGCAGAGATCCAAGTCTGTAAATATGTAGTTACCAAGAAAGCAGTGGTTAGAAGACCACGGGGAGAGGTTGTCTGAGAGACTGCAACAGCAAAAGCTCATAGGCTGGAAGTGGGGAGGAGAGTGTCTCTGAGCCTGCTCCTTCAATGTACCTCTCACAGGGAGAAGCAAGACCCGTGTGTTCCTTGCAGTCCCCCTCCAGACATCCTTCCATGGCCACTGCCCTGCAGGGGACCAAGGCAAGGTGGTGTTGGCACAAGCTAAGAAAAAGAGGTGAGATTGGAAAATGGTCCCGACTGGCAAACTGGTGACATGTGTATGGCCTTGGACTAGGTCAGTGCTTCAGGAGTCTGTGTGGTGCTAGTTGTTGGGGTGAAAAATCTGTGTGCTTGCCCAGTTGGTCTTCTGGGGCTCAGAATGGCCAGGAGGTGAGCTCTGATGCTGCAGTCCTTTCCTGTGAGTCAATTACAAGATGTGGCCGTGGTGTTGGAAAGTGGTTCAAAGAAACACCTGTACCTTGAGGCCTCTGTTCAGTTTAGTTCAGAGTTTGATCTTGTTGATAACTATTTTTTGCACACAGGCTAGCTGGAACACTGTCCTTTGCAATTAATGACACTTGCTTATTTTCAGTGCATATGGGAGCCAAATGAGGTGAGAAAACTTGCAAGGAAAGGAGACCTGATGGTACCTGTAGTCTCAACTCTGTTATCCACATGGAGCCCTTCTCATTTTTGTGGGACTTGTGTATTTGTTGAAGAGAAATGGAATAAAATGTTAGCATGGGATAACATCCTTCTGCTGCAGTGCTTAAAAAGGAACGTCTTTATGGGAAACCCAGTCACCTGAAGTCCATCTGGGACTTAGACTGGTGGTGAAAGGTTTTAGAAGGTAAAGGGAATAAAGGGAGCTTAAGATTAACGTTAGGTGACCTCAGCCTAAACAAGGTCCCACATAGCAAGATGTGTGTGTATTCATACGTATGTACAATGTCATATACACCTTGGAGTAATTTTGTAATAGACTTACCTAGTATGGAAAAAGAATTAAGAAAAAAGAAGTGAGTGAAAATACCTCCTGGATCTATATGAGCACGCTCCAGGCATTGCACAGCATTAATCTTGTGCAGAAGTGTGTGTCTGTATAAATACCCACATATATGGAAAAACCTTCAGCTGGAATTTTGTGAAGATTATTATTTCTGTTATCTGTATCTCCAACGTGAGAATGGTTCTTGTTGTTTTACCTTGGGGATGGTTGGGCAGTGAAGGAACTGGCTGCAAAGGCTGCCACCCAAAAGGGCAGGAGGAGAGACTGCAGCACCCTGGTTTGAAGGGTGATGTGGCATTGGCTTACATTTTTGGAAGGCTGTTAAAATGTTCCCAAGACACATTCTTTATGAGCTGCCACAACATGTGATGTGATGCTGAGATCAGGGAGGAGAACGCTGCTCAAGATGTCAGTTTCCCCATTAGCAGCTCATGGAGTAGAAAAAAACCCCACCCAAACCTGAAAAACCATTGACCTTCACTAGATTATGCAGAGCATAGTTTAGTGTCTTGTGCCCCCCAGGAGCTAGTTTGGGTTCATTTGTTTTACTGAATCCTTAGTTCTCCTGGTGCTGTGAAATAAGCTTATAAATGAAGGATTGCCAGACCTTATTCCTGTTGAATTTGACTGTGAGTAATTGTTTCTAGACAGAGCCTTGCTGCTTCTCGCCCCATTACCAGTAAAGGATAACTTTCAGCAGCCTGAAGGATAAGCTTATCTGACACGGTGTTAATCAAACCCTTGGCTCCATTGGGCTTGTTTCTGCTTCATCAGTCACAAGCTTTGGCCTTTATGTAATTTGTGATTATTAGGATTTTTTTTTTTCAATCTGACAGAAGTGCACAGGCAACTCATGAAGTCTTGTTTGTCCCTAAGGAGTGATGCAGTGAGGGGAATGTTGCAGAGCTGCCAGCTGGTGGTCCCTGCTGTCCTGTACTGGGGGGTCTGGTCTCAACAGGTGCAATTCAGGCATTTTAAGGTTAAAATTCAAATCTTTCCCATTCTTTTCCCTATCTGCTCTCCCAGGCCTGTGTGTTTAGGAGAGTGATGTTTATCCTAGTGGCTTCCTGGTGGTTACTGCCTCTCCCTTCTGCAGTGCTGGTGGAGCTGCTTGTGCAGGAGGCATCTCCAGATGGAGATGTTCTCCATCCATTTCCCCCAGAGCAGAGGTGACATGTGTGGGAGAAGGTATGAAGAAGCTGGAGGGAGCTGTGTCTGTGAGGTGCATGTGCTGAAGGACCAGGTGTACCCCAGGGTGGCAGAATTCCAACGAAGCTTAGATCCATTGTCCCAGCTAAACACATTGTGCATGGACAGCTGGAAGTCACCTTTTCAAACAGTCATGTCTCTGCTACTTTCCATTTCAGGTGTGCATGGCTGTAGGGATAAGTCTCTAAGTTTGACCAGAGAGATGGGCTGTGTTTAATCAGGATTGGTGCTCTGTATTTTGCTCTGCATTTTTTTATAATGAGGCAGTATAATGAATAAATTTAACATAGCAGGTTCCATGGTTAAATCACAAGCTGCTCTTAAGAAGACAGGCCTTTTTTTAGAGTGTATTTTAGAGATCTGTCTCACACAGGTCTGTCAACTACCTCTGAAATACGAGCTGCTCATGAAGTTGCCCACAAAGAACATTATAGGTATGTAAACCTATTGAAATCTATGGGATAATTGTGCAGCTTGGGGTAAAGTTTAGCCTCGTTTAGCAGAGCACTTGAGGAAAAGCCAAAATTGTAGAAAAGGAGATCTGCAAGGCTGGAACAGAGCCTGTTATTTTTGGCTCCTCCTTTGCTGTGGATCAAGTTGATGTGAACTTACAAACTTGTTTGTTTAGCTTGCCCTGAGAGAGATGCTTCCCTTCTGGTGCAGCAGATTTCACACCCACGGCCTCAGCTGGCAAACTCGTGAAGAAATCTGATCTTTTTTTTCACAGGATAGCTTTGACTTTCCCACCTGCCCTCTAGAGAAGCTGGTTATATCCTGAGGTTTAGGAAGAGGAGGACCTGAAGTGCAGTGGGTATTATTCTCTCCCATGGACTGAGCTTTGGGTGGCTAACTGGAGTTTTACCAGTGCAATTCACTGTCCCCATGGCAGACGGATAATCTGGGGGGTGTGCACACCAAGGGCAGTTACAGCATTATAAGTTTTTAATGAGTGTTGTCTGCATTAATACAAAGCAAGGCTGAGCAAATGATGGCTTTCAGTATTTTATTGGGTGCAAACTCTGCCTGTCAGCATGGGGATGAGGGGCAGCTCCACCCCAGAGCTGCTGGGTTTTGCTGAGCAAGTGCAAACAAACCTGCGGAGGGTGATTCAGAACGCAGAGTTGGGTCTGGCATCCCATTTTTTCATGGCAGGTGTTAAGTCATGACCCACAAAGGGTTGAAATGCTGTTTCTATAAATAAAGACCAAGCTGAGCTATGCTTTCAACAACAGAGTGTTTTGTGTTGCTTCCCTGTACGTGTAGCATAAAGCAGCACATAGGTTTCAATGGTTCCTGGGTGGTACCTTAAGTACCACGCAAGGAAGAGAACTGTAGGACCGAGGGAATTGCTGGTAGTTCCCACTGCATTGTTATGTGTGCCAGAGCATGGGGAAGTGGTGGGCATGGTTAAAGAGGGCATGCCAAAGACATTTGCTTTTACAGGTTTTCTGCTTACCAGATGTCTTTCATAGGTGATAGTGATGTTTGAAATGAAGGGGTAAGTTCAGGAGGAGTGGCTTTCACACACAGGATTGCAGCAGAGGCAGCTTCTCTCCCTTCACAGCAAGCACCCAACCTGCTTCAGAGCTGCTGGTATGGATATCCAGCTCTGCCCATTCACAGGGCTCAAGAAGAGCATCTAAAATTTTAGATGTTTATCTCAATCAAAGTTGTGTTTGTCTTGGACTTGGGATGAAGTCAACCTGTGAGCTGAGCACTGAAATTATTTTGTTAACTCACATTGCTGCTACCCTGGTGGCCTGTGAGAATAAGAGTATGTGGATGGATGGATGGATGGATGGATGGATGGATGGATGGATGGATGGATGGACAGTAGTAATTTTAAAGATGGGTACTGGATTTGTTGACACAAGGCACACAGTAGTTCACAGTTTATAGCTGAAAAGCATATCCTCAGTTGTAGGTTGCACTTCTGTCTGGTGAAGCACCATGTGGGTATGTGTGGTCAACTGATCTTTTTATATTTACTTCTTATGGCTTTGCTTGTGGCCTTGTAGAATAAATACAAGGGCAAGGTCATTAATTCCTGTTCTGCCTCAATCCTTCACAGTTGTTTGAAGTGCTGGCTGTACTGGTGTTCAGCATGAGCAATGCTTATTGTTTCCTTTAGTTTTCTGGGGTCTAGGGTTTGCTTTGATACAGAGAATAATTGCTTTTTTTTACAATTCATGTCCCTCAGGACACGAAGTGCGTTTTCCAATGGGCTTAAATGGTTTAAGGAGATAAAAACCTCTAGGCCTCCAAAGAGATTTGTATCACTGACTGTGGTATTTTTTGAAAAGCCCACTGGAAAGGTGCTGAGTGCAAGCAATTGTGCCATGAAGAGGAAGGGCTGCGGTCACGTTGCGACCCTTGGAAGGGTCATCTTACCTCCCAACACCAATATTAAAATGGAATAACAACTTTTATGGCAAGTTCTTACCCCTTTCTCCTCCTAATTTCCAAATGGCTGAAGTCTGGTGAGTGTCAGCAACACCTCTTCTGTATGCCAGCCAAGAAGTGACTGTTTTCTGACCTTTTTTCTGAGTTTTCCTGACCTGCATCCCTACTGGCCATTTGGCAACACATTGTTGAGCAGAGGAGGGTGGCAGGGCAAGATGGCCAGGCTGTGTGCTGCTGTTCCACCAAGCTGAAACCAGCAGCTACAGCAGCAGAAATTGTAGGAGAACTTAACAAAGAGTGCCCTTGTTTTTTAAAAAAGTTACGTCACTTTGTTTCAATAGAAACAATGACATAAAAAATAAAAGGTTGGGTATTTGAGGACATGCTGTGGGTCTGAGGACTTGGAGTTACGTGCAAGTGTCCAACGTGGGTGACTCACAGTTAGGAGGGTCAATGGCAGTGGAGAGGCAGGAAGAAACAAGTTTGGAGGAGGATTCCCTATTTCCAGTGGGGTAAAGGGCAGATGCTTCTTGTTTCTCAGTGCAGTGACACTTGTTGTACCATAACTTGTGCTAAACTTACGTGATCAAGTGCAAGAGTGGTTGTTTTCCTGTTGGTGATTTTGGTTGCATGCAGGCTTCTACTGGAGATGATCAAATTATGTCTTCTCCTAGGATAAACATCCATCTAGCTGCTGGAGTTTCAGATCAGATTTAGAGAGGCTGGAGCTGTGCTGCTGCCAGAGCAGCCGGGTGGGAATGTTGGCCTCACTTCATGTAAACAGCTCTGACTGAGCAAGCCATGCTCAGCTTGGAAAAGAATGAGGGGAACTCATTTTTCAACTGCCCTGGAGTGCTTTATCTCCAGTTGCCCCACGTTACCATTTTATGAGGAGACTTTCTGTTACTCCTGACTGTTTCCATCATGTTTGTTTTCAGATAGGATATTTTTATCTTCTGTAAACCAAAAGAGTTTAAAAGATCCATCTGTGAACAATGGACCAAGGGTCCTTGCCCTTCTTTTCCCACCCACAGGTATGGCTGCAATTCCTGTTGAGCCAAGTGGTGCAAGGCCACCTCCTCCTGCAGTGCCACTCACAACCTCTTCAAAAACCCTTTTTCCTCTAATTTTAAGAGGGAATAGCATTTTCAGTGCAGAGAACCTTTGCTACACGTAGTGGAAAGACTGGAATTAAAAGCAGGAAACATTTGCTCCTCAGTTCATGTTTTAGTTGTTGTAAATATATTCTGCACATTGAAATCACATTGATAATATGTTTCTCACTTAATATATATTATGAATTGCATAGTTCCTTTCTTTTTGATCACTGTACTTTAAGCTGACCTAAGAAATGTTGACACTGAAGGATCATACTTCTGAGCTGGTTTGGGCATAATTGAAAGACTTTGCCAAAATTACAGGTATTTCCTGCGATTGTTGAGGGGTTTTTTTCCCAACACCAGAATTTTGTTCTTTGTCCCACTTCCTCTGCAGTTTTTACTGCAGGATGCAGGCAGCAGTCAAGTGAGGGCCAGTGTCCCCAAGCCTTCTGTAACAGATTAAGAGGCTGCTGCAGGCTGGAAAAGAAAAAGCCATGGTGGAAAATAGGGGCAAACCCTGAGCAGGAAATTCCACTGGGGCTGGGGCCAGCAACATCCTACTGCTGGCTGGGACCAGAAGAAAAAAAAAATGCTATAAAGGAGGTTTTGGGAAGCTTTGTCCTTATTTGGAGAATAAGTTAATGCCTCTGCCCAGAGCAGGCTAGTTTTAAAAAGGATTTTCTGCTTTAGCAGCACTGGTATCCTGCTATTATACAACAGCACATCCTATAAACAGTAGGTCTCAAAAAATGTGATCTCCTCAGAGTGGTGGGTTGGAGTCCAGATTGTCACCTTGTGCTGTTCCAGAAGTAAATATGTGCAGAACTTACATCCCTGAAAACCTAAGGTGACCTCCTGGCGTCCCTCCAGCTTGGTGCAGTGACACTGCCAACGTCTCCTCGGGCTCCAAGGGGCAGCAGGTTTGTCCCCTGACCATGCTGTGTGGTTGGAAAGGGGCACAAGGGGCTCTCAGCTTTATTGAAGGCAGTGATCCTTGATGATTAAGGGAAGAGCTTCAGCTCACCTCTCTGAGCTGCTTACACAGGAGTAGCTGGAATGAAGGGTCATGTCAATGTTGTCCCTGGACTTGAGAGATGTGTCAAATTCAGTGCATCAAACTGAAAATCAAATGGCAGAAGCAGAGGCCTTTTGCATATATAGCTTTTTCTTCTGTGTGCACATCCACTTAATGATAGCAGTGTAAGCCATGGAGGAATTGAATACTGTGGCTATCTGAATTGATGAAATTACCTCTGGCTGCCTGATGATGTCCCACATTGGGGCCAAATCAGAGCTGGACTTGAAATAAACACCTTACTAGATCTTTTGCTATTGCTCATCTCTGCAGACTCTTTACCCAACCACCTGCTTTTCCATGGCAGTCTCAGCCATATGTATTTGGGTTTTTTTAATGGAATTGAGGTAGCCATGAGTGGTCAGTCTTGGACCCCAGCATCTTCTACACCAGAGTATCCCATACACTTTCTCCCATAAAATCCCACACACTTATCATAACGATCCAAGGCTTTTCTCTGTCTTTAACTGTATTTAAAATTACTTGAGATCAAAAAAAAAAAGCAAGCATGAACATTCTGGGAATAGCACTGACATTTAAACCCATCTTTTGGTGAGAAACGGCAATAAAATCAGTACTAATCCAGGAAGTTTTGCATGGTTACTTTGGAAGAACTGTGCTTGAAAGAGCAAATTTGTCAAGACCTTTCTCTGATTCCATCACAGCTGCTGCAGATTCAGCCTGTTGTATAAACACAGAAACATCATGAGAACTCCCTGTCAGTCCCCTTTGGTGGTAGTGCTGTGGGTGGCTGGCAGGAGTTTATCAATCTGGGAACATCATCATGCTTCCCCTTTTTGGCCCTTCAGGAGGCTGAATGGATGGCTCCAAGAAATCACAGTTTGGGAACTGTTGTGGTTTTTTTTGTCTTACTCAGAAAAAATGATATTTCCCCCCCTCCCCAAGCAGAACAAAATCAAATTTTGAAAGCATTGTAATTGCTGGAGGTGTGAAATTCTGTTTCTCTGTTGTACGCTCAGAAAAATCCCTTGTCATGGGGTTTCTTAATGCAAGGAGGAAAGGGATCTCTCCAGTGTCCTGGCCAGTCTGGATGCCATCTAGATCACAGTCCAGCTTGAGGCTTTTGCATTGCCACTGACTCTTGGAGTCATGTACATGCATGTGGCTTTAACTTTTGCCTCCACTTCCCTGTCCATAAAGCATGATTACTTCTTTAATGGGGTTAATGAGTTAATTACTTGTAAATTGCTTTGAGATTCCCAGAAATGAGACTGTCAGTGTGTTTATTGCTGTTACTGCTACTGATGAGATCTTGATCACAGCAAGACAATACATGATTAGTGTTTATTGCAGCATGACTGAGTATCTGTTTACATTAAAACAAAGAAGAGACTGCAGTGCCCAAGCCTAGGAACATCCTTTGTAGGAGCTTTGACATCTAAAATCTAACTGTGTGATAAAATTGGCTATTAGAGGTAAACACTAGCCAGTGTTGCTTGTCTGTATGTTTCTGTGAGAACCTTGCCATGAGTCCAACACCCAAGGCTCTGGGGCAGTATGTCCCAGGGATCTTGTCTTAGAGAAATGGATTTGGGATCTGTTCTAGTGTGAGAGATCCCTGCTTATTGTTGGGGAGTTGGACTAGACGGCCTTTAGAGGTCCCTTCCAACCCAAGACATCCCATGATTCTATGTGTTGCCCACTCTTAGAAGAAAGCACAACATCCAAAACCCAGTGAACAAATTCCCTCTGCGCTTGGTTATCACAAGAGCTGAAGGCATCTCTGAGGGCTTCCTGACCTGCTGTGCAGCCAGTGGCCCTTGGTGCGCTCGGGCAATAATGTGGCTCACTGCTGCCAACTGCCCTGGTTTCACTGAATCCCAGAATCCTGGGGGTTGGAAGGGACCTGGAAAGCTCCCCCAGCCCAGCCCCCCTGCCAGAGCAGGGGCACCCAGAGCACATCACACAGGAACGTGCCCAGGGGGGTTGGAATGTCTCCAGAGAAGGAGACTCCACAGCCTCTCTGGGCAGCCTGGCCCAGGGCTCTGGCACTCTCACAGCAAACAAGTTCTTCCTGAGATTCCCATGGAACCTCCTGGGCTCCAGTTTGCACCCACTGCCCCTTGTCCTGTCACTGGACATCACTGCACAAAGCCTGGCTCTGCCCTCCTGACACTGCCCTGAACAGATCTGTAACCAGGGATGAGGTGGCCCCTCAGTCTCCTCTTCTCCAAGCCCAACAGACCCAGCTCCCTCAGCCTTTCCTCAGCAGGGAGATGTTCCCCTCCCTCCAGCATCTTTGCATTAGTTTCTGAACCCACATACATGAAATCCAGTCGAATCTCTCCCTCTGTTTCAGGCAAGACAGAGGCTGTCATCAGGAACTTCAGCCCGCACTACCGGCGCCAGCACGCCGTGACTTTCTGCCGGCACGTGCAGGAGGAGCTGGAGCAGCACCGGGATTCCCAGTCCCGCTTCCTGAAAACCAAGGTAGGAGGACATGCAAGCTAATCCTCAAGCTGCCATGCAGCTCTGCTCTCCTGCCTGGAAGAATTAATGCATGAACTGTTTAAATAGTGCATTCAGTACCCATAGCATGTGGAAAACACGAGCTGGAAGTGTCTCAGCCGCTGACTGCGCTTGGTTTTCTTGTTTCTCCCAGGGTTGAATGCCCCCAGGTAAGATACTCAGAGCTTCTAAAAATCAAACCCAAGGTATTTGTACAGTTATTGAAATGTTTCTATGGCTACAAGCAGAGTACGGAAGAGTTTTTCCAGCTTCTTATATCTGATAGTTGAATACATAAGAAATGTGTATCTAGGGCATTTTACATGTGCTCTTTCTTATATATAACCCAAGTGTACACAGTAGATTTGCAAGTGCAGCCATTGGATTTGGTTCAGTGAGGTTTTAGGTAGAAAAGTTACATCTGAGTGCTGGTTTGAATTTATTTTTGAAAATTCATCTTCTTTGGGTGTCTCAACATGAGAAGAACCATGACACAAGTTCCTGGTACAAAGCAGCATTTCATCAAGGTGGAGTTGGGCAAAAGTAGTTGCTTCTTGCTGTTTTCAGGGTTTTGCAAGAATCTTGGGACAGAGATCACACATCCAGGGCTGAAGGGTGTGTAGGAAAGTTAAGTAACCTTTTCAGTCATGGCTACAGGGTTCCATAAAGAAAGTGGCAATGACCCCATCTGTGAAGTGAGCTATGGAGAGCTGGTTTTTTATCAGAGGAGGAGAGACAAAAAGAGACAAAAGTCTCTTGATTAGAGGCAAGTGCAGAGAACTGGCCTTCAGTATTAAAACAGAAATATTAACTGTCAGCGGTTGTGGAAATCATGGGTTTCCAATGCTCTTGAAATGAATAGGCTAAAGCAATGAAGTGGGATGTGAAAGGTGGGATAATGGAAGAGCTGTCTCTTTCGGAATTGTGCTTATCAGTTACAAGAGCACAGGTGCAAAGGTGGTAGGAAGAAATGGAAAATAATTTCCTATTTTATAATAAACGTCCTTGCTGCACCAATGAAACGTTTCGTAGATGTTATGTAGTGGAGAATGAGAGATGATGAACTCCAAGTCATCTTGCATTCAGCATGCCAACTGAAGGGTATGTAAGAACATCTCCATCTCAGAAATCTGTGTTTTTAGGACTCAGAGCTTCTCTGCTGCCTCCTCACCTTGGGCTGCAGGGCTTTGGTTGTGTCTGTATCAGAGAGAATCACAAAGATGTTTATGACTCCAAAAGGCATCTGAAGACTCAAGAGCCCTCAGTCTTATGGAAATTTAAACATAACAGCTTCAAAATGGTCAGTAATCCGGAGTAATTTCAGCTGTCAAAACCTATCTCTGCAGCCCCCTCTGGAAGCTGGGACAGTGCTGTACGAGGCAGAGGTGCTGCATTTTGCTGAGGAGCTGAGGAAGTGGAAGGACCGATATGTTGTTATCAAAAACGACTACACTGTGGATTGCTTTGAGACTAAGGAGGTAAATGCTTCTTCCTCTTACACTCTTCTGCGCTCCCAAAGACACTTCAGCCCTGCAGAGCTGGCTGGGAGCTGCGTGGGGATGGCTGAGGGTACCAAGCACCTTGAGTTGGCCACACTCATTGGCAAGAACTTGCAAATAATTCTAACAGCGCCTTGAACTCTTCTGACCAGTGTGTCAGGGTAATAAGCCCCTGTGCTTCTGCAGTCGCAGTTTTTGGGTGGCTTCAGGTTGATGAAGGTGTTTGTAAAGCTTTTTGTTTGGCAGCTGTTCTAGTCAAACTAGTCCTGGCTGACAAATCAAACAGGGCTTAGAAGAAAATCTCAGCCTTTCCCCTCCCTTCTGTCCTGGACTCTTCACCGTGGCTGAGAAGGGCTGTGAGGATATTTTTGTATATGGTTTTTACATTTAAGCATGTTTTAGATTTGTTGTGTCTAGGGAATCCAAAATTCAGTCTGACAAAAAAATTTCCCTTTGGGGAACATTCCCATACATTAGCTTTGTCAACCTGTTGCATGTTTTATGTTTTTCTGCTCCTTAAATCTCTCTTTGACTCCCTCTCTCTTGACTTTCCAGGCCTACCAGAAGGGAGCCAGCCCTAAATACCATGTTCTTCCTGCAGGAGGCAAAGTTCTGACTTCAGAAGAGGATTACAATTTGCTGTCTGACAAACATTTTCCTGACCCTGTTGGTAAGCCCTGCTTGAATCCTCACTGCCAACCCCCAGGCCCTATTCCCCTAAGCAGACCCTCTCTGGGCAGGCTTTCAGGGTAGACTTTGGGACAGGGCAGCAGAAGATGCACCCAGCCCAATTCCTAAGGCAAAACACAGCCCCAGGGTGGACTTACAGGATCCTGTAAGCTCATATTCAGACAAATGCTGGCTCCTTATTTTTTCCAGCATCCCGGCACAAAGCTGCTGGAAGCTGAGCAGAAGCAGGGCAGGAACCACACCACCATTGTTCCTGGACTTTGTTAGTATTCCTGGTTTATTTGTTTCCATTTTTAGATGCCAGCTGCCTGCGTTGACTCACAGTTGATAATAAGTCCCACAGAGAGGGCAGGAAGGTTGCTGCTGCTGCTGCTGAATGTGTTTTTTATGGGATGGGAACTGCTGTGATCCTGTCCACCCCCACCCCACTCCACAAAGATGGAGAAAATTTGGGCTTTAAGGGAGCAGATCTCATGTTGCAGAGTCAGATTTGAAAGATGGGATGCCACATAAGGAAGGGGATAAGGGTAACATGTACACAAGGATTTTTTTTTCTTTAAGTCCTGTCTCATGCCATTTAAAGTTATGACTGTTGGGAGGTGTCCCTGAAACACCCCTTTCCCAGGGTGTAGGGTGGTCAGAGGGTAACATGGGGCAGCAGTGCCTGGTGGTGTCCTCTGTGTGTCACCACAGCTCTGCAGGAGTTGGGTTTCAGTGATGTGGAGCAGCCCAAGGCTGCTTTGGGCTTCCCCTTGGCACTCCCTTCGCAAGGAGTGGTCCAGTTAACTCTTTTGTGGCCCTTCTCCCCCTCTGTGCAATGCTGAAGACCTTCCAAGTTGAGCTCCAGGGGTTTGAGGTGACAGTCCATAAGGCCATCTTGCAGTTGTGCATGGAAACCCTGCAGGCAGGGGAGCTGCTGCAGTTCCCATCTCTAATGCAGGTCATTTCTATATGGGACACCTGAGGCTCCTATGTGGTTGAGACCAGAGCTGCCCACTGACATTATTTGCCATGAAAGCCTCTTCTCTGGCAGCTGCAATCCAATTAAATAGTTTGACATTTTAACCAAAAATGTGCAGTTTATGGCCACCTTGAATACGAAACAAGAGGGCACCAAATGATAGTATAACACAGAGAGGTGGTTGGTGCCTGCTGAGTTTGCCCATCCTGGCTGTGTCCCCTCTGTTCCCAATCGCTTGGATCAAGAGGGAGACTTGATTTGTTCCTGCCAGCAGAGGTTTCCCTTTTAACCAGTTCCCTCTGTCACGGCAGAGGAGAGGAGCCAAGAAACCAGCAGACTTCCAGTGGAGATGTGTGTTCTGTGTGTGCAGGGCCCAGTGAGAAGGAGGTGGCTCAAGCCTTCGTTCCGCTGCCCAGGGAGTTCCCGGTGTTCCTGTGGCAGTCCTTCTCCCGCCACAGCTGCTACTGCTTCCCGGAGCCCGCGGCTCAGCGGGAGTTCAGCGCCGTGCTGGGCGACTGCGTGAGGCACTCCAACCATGGTGAGTCCAGAAAGAACCCCTTCCTGTGGGTCACCCACCCCCGGGGAAGATTTAAACAGCTGTCAGAGCGAAAAAGCTGGAGCAAGGTGCGACCCATGGAGGGTGCTTGGCTTTCAGGGCCGTGAGGAACGTGTCTGCATCCCCCTTCTTGCTTTGCTGGGGCACAGTGAGGTGGGATTGGAGCTGCAGGGCAGTAAGCTTGGGTAGAAAATGTGGGAATTGCTTTGGAAGTGGAGCTCCCCTCTGTCAGCATCAGGGTGCAAAGTCACATGAGCTGTGTACGAAGTGTGGCGTGGCAAACAAATGCATTGCAGATGGAGCAGAGCAGGTTTGTACAACAGGGAGGGAGTGTCCTCTCCCACTGCATTTCTCTGAATGGTCAAACATTTGGTGTTTTCTGTGGGTGTTTGGGTGGCAGCTTGAGCCCCCAGCCATGGTTAAGCTTTGTAGGAGGGACATCAGTGGTGTGTAAGACACAGTAATGATTGTTTGTACAAGGGTGGATTTTCAGTCTCACTTTCTGAGTACGTTAGACTACAACACTTTAAAAAAGACCCCACTTGTGACTTGCAAGGATTATAAAAACAACCTTGCGTTTATGAGTTGGATCCTTCTGAAAAAGAAATATTTTCCTGCTTTTCAGATGACTTGCTCTTTTTCCATCAAGCTGACCTGGTTCCCCAGCTGGTGTCCAGGCTCTTCCGTGCCTTTCGTGTCGCTGTTGAGTCGCATCAGCTCCCACTGCCCTTGGTGGGAGATGGGTACTCAGGAACTTCTCCAGCAGTCTCAGCTACTTGGGCCTGAAGCCTGTGCTTGTAGATAAATGAGAGTGCAGTGTGTGAACAGTCCCTTTCACTTGCAGAAGTGGTTCCCAGTGTATTTTTTTTGCTGTCACTTCGTCCCCTGGCCATCAGCTTCACCCAATTACCTGCTTTCACACTGTCCTCTACAGATCCTTCTCAACTGCCGTCCCTTTTCCTTTGTCTCCAGCCCCAAAGGCATTCCT
>NW_009952815.1:55256-88135 GCF_000747805.2 Chaetura pelagica
CTTCCCATCCTTCCCATGATGAAGACACACACTGCTGCCTTTCTAGCCAGGTCCCTAGGGTGTGCAGTTATTTGTCTGGTGCCTGGGGTGGCTGTTGGCAGGTGCCTTCTTTGCAGGACACGCAGGATTCCCATGCCTGGTGCTGGCTGGGTGGTGTACACTGCCCTGACCCTTGGCTCTCCCTCTCCAGCTGGTGTCCAAGCTCATGCTGAAGGTGGTGAGACACAGTGTGCCCTTCCAGCCCTGACAGCCTCACACAAACTGGAGGAAGCAGCTCCCATGCAAATCTGTGTAGGTGTGGGGAGCCTGAGGGTTGAAACACCCTGGCAAGCAAATACCCAGTCACAGAGGCTGTCAAGACTGTTTCATGGCTAGATTAACATAGGTTGGAGGCATCAGTCTAGAAGGTGCTTCCAAACTGCTGGAGTCTCAGTAAAGATTCCCTGCGTGGCTGCTGGAGGAGCCTGCATTCCCATAGTGTGCCTGAGGAAAAGCCTGCCTCTGGGATCCACTGCAGTCCTACAGTATGAAAGCACTCCAGACTTTGGAAAGCCACCCTTTTGCTCCTCTCTGGGCTTTGGTAAGGTAAGGGGGACACCATCAAGTTTTCCTGGCACTGTCAGTCCTCCATACCTTGGAGCCTGTTCATTAGGCTTGGGATTTTCATTTCTCTTGTCTGGAGCAAGTGTCACGGGCTTGACAAAGCTTTTGGCAGCCTTTTTTTTCCTTAAAGTTCAGCACATCACTCTGGGGGCCAATTGAGACTTGGCATAAGCTGAGACTAGATGACCTAATAGGTCTTTTCCATCTCCAGTGCCTGTGAGTCTGTTTTGTATTATATTTCAGATGGCTCAGCTATTGCTCATGCCTGCATCTGTTCCATGATTTATCCCTCTCAGCTTTTTCAGTGGTCAACTTTTTATGTGACAGGAGATGTTTAGTGACACCAGAGTGCCTACATCAAGGCACATCCTTTCTGTCACCTTATTTCTGCTCAACAGACCCAGGGCAGTCTGGATTAGGACCTTTTACTGTTACACCAGTGAAAATGAGCAGGTTCTTACAGCTGAGGAGACAGGAGCCCATAATTTCTGGATTTTTTTGGAGTTAAACCATCTCTGAGAAATGGTGCTGTGAGTGGAAAAGTGATGACTGACCAGCACCCCAGAAACCTCTGTCCTTGGAGTGAACTCCTTCAGAATAGGACTTCACACCGATTTTTATTCCTTCCTGCATGACTGAAAGATGTTGCTATTAATAATTTTTTTAAGCTTTGTTTGCATCCAATTCCACCTACAAAAATGAGGCATCTGAGCAACCTGCCAAAGTTGCATGTGCAGAAATACTGTGGGTAAGAAGGCAGTAATAAGGCTTGTGCTATAAATATTGGCTGTGGGTTCTTCTGGGAAAAAAAAACGTTCAAAAGAGAAGAAATGTGAAAAATCCTTTTGAGTCTGATTGTGGAATGTAATTAAGTGAGATAATGAGCAGCAGCCAAGGCAGCACTCACCCCACTGCTTCTAAAAAGTGTCGAGTTAACTTTGGCCAGGACACATTTGGCAAGGGCAGGAGAAAGACAGATGTAATGTCTGATCAGAAGTTGCCTTTCTCCTTTTTCTATAATCTATCACTTCTGGAAGGGAATGTGTTGTGCTGGGCTTTAGCCAAAATCATGGAGGAGTTTTCAGTTAAAGTCTGTTTTCTCCCAGGAAGCAAAAATTAAATCCTGCCTGTTGTTGCTCAGAAAACTGGGGTGAATCAGCATGTGAAGGGAGCCGCCCTGGCAGGCAGCTGTTTCCTCTCTTTGGAGTCCCTCTGTTATAAATAACCTGCCCAGCCTGTGTTTCTGGGGTTTCTGGTCAAAACTCATGGTCAGGAGAATACAAAAGTGTTTGGATTTAGGGATCACTGCAAATATGATTCAGATGTATGGATTGTGGGTTCCCTCCCCCTGCCACCCCCCAATATTCCTGGTGTGTTTGTCCTTTATACTAATTAAAAAGGGTTTGCAGCTTGAGGGGACAATAATTTCCTTTATTATCAATAGAATATGTAGAAGTTTTGCACCTTTCTTGAGTAGAGTTTGGATAAAGCATGTTTAGAACCTTTAAAGTGAGCTTAAGTCAGTAAGGACCTGACTGGTCATGGCTTAAAAAATACTCTAGCACAACTGGGTGTGTACCCTGAGATTCTGTGGATCACTCTGGCTCTGAAAATGAAGTCACTGATCAATCTGCACACAGAAATCCTTCTGGTTGGGTTATTGATTCATCTGGGCAGCTCCAACCCTTAGTGCTTTACAAGTTGGCTTTCGTGATGCCTCAGGATTTGGGGAGGGGATCAAATCCTTTTAGGGTTTTAAGCCACGAGGTGGTGTGATTAGGGGCTTCATCCCCACGGTCTGTCCTGTCTCCTTACTGAGCTCCACTTCTCACTGTCTTCCAGGGTGAGTGCTCTCTGGTGGGTGTGCTGTGGTGCCAAGTCCAGCAAGTAGAGGAGGGGTGGCAGGGACTCCCCAGCTTTGAGGTGCCAGCCCCTACGAGGGGTCCCAGTGCCCCCCACAGAGCACAGGGGCCCAAAGATGTGGGGTCTTCATCTGGCAAGGCCAGAGACCTTTCCTAAGGAGCTTCCACCAGCCGTGCCCCTGCGTGGGCTTCACTCACTGGCAAACTTCAAGCTGGACTGTCTGGCGATAGAAGAGAAAGTGTGGGAGCCAGTGACCAGGCACCACAGGACTGGAGGAGGGACCACAGGTCCCAGCTGGCATCTGAAGAGGCATGGGGGTCTGAGAGCTGCTGCTGGGGGAGCACAGGTCAGGACCTGCTGCCAGTGGGGCAGGTGGGGAGGGTGTGATGAGGCTGCAGCTCCTGTGCTGCGAGGTCTGGCAGCTCTTAACCTCGGCCGTGCCTGCATTTGAGCCCCTTTCCTGGCTGAGTTTGAGTCATAGACACTTCAAAATTGCTTCTCACCATTCAGCATGTGACCCTTCTCCTGTCAAAATTAACGACTGTGTAACTTTGCTCCCAGGAAGAAAAAGATGACTGTGAATTTGCACACTCAGTACTGAGGTGCTACTATCTAATCTGGGCCAGTATCTCAAAAGCTCCATCAAAATCTTCCCTCCAAACTGTCTGATCTTTACCAACAGCTTTGTAATTAAGTCTTCAGTGGGTTGCATCAAAGAACATTGTGTGCAGCTTTGAAATGCCATGATTTATTACCTAGGCATGGGGTGTAAAATATTATAACGGGCATATTTGCTGATTTCAAAGCTCTTTGGCTTTGATCAATGAATATGATGAATGAAGGGGTCAGTTAAATTAGTTAAATGACATAAATGTGCATATAGAAAGATAACATTGAGGGGAGGGTTCTACATGTGGAACAGATCAGCCAAAAAATGTTCTTTGCAGAAGAACAAGGCAACAGATACAGAAGAGTCAATAATAAAATATGGTGGTGTAGAATAACACAATCTACTGATGGTCCTTGATAGAGATAATTGCACATACAGAGAGGAATGTAGTTCCCTGGCTACAGGGCTGCACAATTAAATTTTCACCATTCACTTTTCTAGTCTGTTCCTTATGCCACTGAATATTTGCTGTATTTTCACAGGGTGATTATGTAGCCTTCACTGTTCCAGTAAAATGAAGAATAGATGTTTCAAATGACAAATGTGTCAAGACAAAAGATGGTTCTTGTAAAAGGTGCAGCTTCAAGGGTTACTGGGGAACTGACCTTGGGTGGGACACATTTACAGTACACAAAATGTGACCTTATTGACTTCAGTAAATAATTAGTATTGTTGACTACATTCCCATTTTTAATATCTGAAGATCCTACATTACATCATTACATAAGTTGTGTTGCTATCTTCGTTTCAGTTCTGCTAATTCATCATTAATTCAGGAGAATAACAGCACATGACAAAAAACACATAGCCTAATACCACTTCTGTATCAACTTTTCAGCAGAAAGGGCAGCAAGAAGGAGAATTTTCTGCTCATAATATATTTTTTTCACTTTCTCTCCCTAAGTTTTGCCTTAAGTTTTCCTTAGGTTGATAGGGAGGAGCTGCTGACTGTTCACTGATACCTCCAGGGAGCCTGTTCTCAAGCATCTCTGAAGGTTAGGCCTCCATCAGTGTATGATTTTATGTAATACTTAGTTTTTAAAACTTGCCAGTTTTTTTAAGAAGCTGTGCTTGAGTTGAGTGTGGAAGGAAGTGCCTTTGTTTTATCCTCCAATTTCCTAAACCTCTACCCTCAGTTTAGATCTGGACTGCAGCATATGATTCATGGGTTTGCCTTTCTCTCCACTTTCATCCACAGCCTGGACTTAACTCTGGTTCTCTCTCCATCCCCATTTTCCTAGTGAAATGGTGAGAATGGTAAACCTCAAATCTGGGGGGAAATTTGCTGCCTAAAAGGCTACCTAATGTCCATAGGGAAGCACTGCCAGTCCTAGAACAGCAATAATGAGGGAAAGGCTCCAAATATGCTCTAATATTTCCCACTCTCCATTTTTTAATCCTGTATGTTTGTCTGCCCTGAACAGTTACTTCATTTTTTATTATTTTAGGAGGTCTTCACTTCCTATTTGAGGTTACCAGCTATTGTGTTTTACTTGGAACTGCAGTTCAAAATGAAGAAGCCAGACCATTTGGTGCTGGGGTAGAGGGAAGTGTGTGTGATGGGAAGGAAAACACAACTAGCTAATTCTGGGATCTGTGGAGTTTCACTAGATGATTTTATTTTCTTTCATCTGGTTTAATTTCACACCTGTATCTTGATCATCACCCCCATGACACAGGACTTCCAAACCATGTCCTGTCATCTCCGATTTCACCATAAGTAACAAAAAAATTTAAAACTTTAGATAGGTACATCAAAGAAGTACAACAGAGAAGTACATTAGGTAAGAGAGAAATACAGGATGTGTCTTTGAGCTCATGCAGGGCACTCTGTCACAGCTTGGCTACCTCAGGGCAACTAGGACAGCTCCAGAATTTTTTCTCCATCTCTGGCTTTCAGGGTTGCCCTTTGCTGTGTCCACTCCTCCTTTTTGAAGTTCAGCTGGCAAGTGTTTTTCTCTTCATCATTTCTAGCTTTCCTGTGCTCCCTGTGTGTAGTACCTGTAGGGCTTCCCCAGCTCCTGGACTGCAATTCAAAATAATTACTGGTGTGTTGATAAAGGTTGAGCAGGTGGCATTAAATACTGAAGCTGAAAGGCACATATCTCCATACACAGAGCAAAGCAGCTGTCACAAGTCCAAGTAGGACTTGGGAAAGATTTTCTCAGTCTTCAGGTTGCAAACAGGGTGGCTTTTCTTCTCTGGAGAGGAAGGAAAGGATTTTCTTGGTGCCTTTTTCAGGTGATGCGTGGAGGGACCAATTCAAGTAGACATGAGGAGGAAATTGCTTTTTTGATGTTAAAGAAAAATGTCCTTCTGCACTGGGATGAAAGCAAAACCTTTCTGAATTGCCTGACAATTTGGGGTGGGAAAAGGTACCAATGGAGTATTCAGCCCTTGGCCTGCCTGCCTCAAACATGGGGCTTGTGTCTTGGCTCCTCTCACTGCAGCTGCTGCACTTGGGTTAATTAAATGACTTTATGGTTGATAAGATCTGATCTCCTGTACACCACATGTGTCTCTGAGACCATGGCTGATCTTTCACCAGACAGATACATCCAAACTGGTGTGTAAACCTCCACAGAAATACTAAGGCTGTCGTAACATTCGAAGCCATTTTACTATAAACATCTTTGATGAGACTTGTGGGGTGCTATAAAACTCATGGAATGTTTTAGGACACAAGTTAGATTTATTTTTTAATATAATTTAGGATATTTTGCTTGAAATAAGATTATTTTTCCTTTTTCTGGGATGTTTTTGCCTTACAGTATCAGTTCTTCCAATCAGCCTGGCTTTTGCTTTTCCAGTAAGCCTTTCCAGTCTGTAGGAGTTACCCTCATTCTGAAACACCAAGGTGATAAATGTGCTAAAATCCTCATTCTGTTTATGTTCTTCCTACCTCTGTCACCTCCAGACCCCAGGCTGGGTCTCCTTTTTTTCTATAATCCAAGTGTGGGCAGGTGCCAAGGAGCCACTGCCTTGTGCCCACCCCTGCAGCCTGTTCTGGGAGCCCTGGAGCTGCTCACTTGTGCTGGCCTAAGGTTGTGTTTGAGCTCCAGCTTCAAAGCCCAACGGCAGGAAAAGTCTCACCTGCACCAGAAGTGCAGCAGCTGGGTTGGAAAATAGGCTTGGAGGTTGTTGGAGATGAGCAATCCTGTGATTCTTTGTGTGTGTTCCTGCGTGGCACTTGTGAAACGTGAAGCTGCAGGTCCTGGCAGAGGGAGGTACCTGGTAATCTGTCTCTGAGCAGCTTTCCTACAGGCACTGGTGCTGCACAGCCAGCAGCTCAACCTGCTGAGTGTTGCTTTGATGGTCTCAGGCAGAACTTGTGCTGCAACACTGGATTTGCTATAAACACAGCCTGTTATTGCAGGGTTGTATCCTGTTTGGAAGTGACCTCATCTAGCTTCTGTTAGTGGTTAGCAGCTTTGCACCCCATGAGCTATGAGTAGTGTGGTGATACATTGCTCTCAGGAAGACATCAGAGCTGTCAGGTTGATGCTTCTCAGGCCCAGGGCATTATACTTCACTTTGTTACTGGTTTGGATGATAACATGACAGGGATTCCCTTTTGCCAAAGTGCTCGGCGTGTCCTGCTGTTCAGAGGATCATTTCCAGAGGTGCTGTAGCAGGGTGACAAGCCTGTCTGTTCCTCAGGTCCACTTCCTGAGCTCTCCTCATCTCCCTAGGTTCAAGGAGATGGATTCACTCTCATTTATTTTTTTACCTGTGGTCCCCTTTGGGTTGGGACCATTTGCTTAGTTTTTGGAGACAAACATTTTCAGAACCTTATATTTTGGAGCTGGTGACCACGGGCTTTCTTACCAACTTTCTGTAGTATCTTACAAGCAACAGCTCTTAAAAGGTACTGGGAACTCAGGGGGTCACTCTTTGTCATATGAGAACATGATGATTGGATGATCTTCATAGCATCACAGAATGGTTTGGGTTGGAAGGGACCATCAATATCATCTAGTCCCAAACCCCCTGCCATGGGCAGGGAAACCTCCCACCAGACCAGTCCTGCTTTCTCCTATGTCCTATCCATTGTCCCCCATGTGATTATATCAGTGACACATCCCACAGCAGAAAGTTGCTCATCATTAAACAGAAATTACATGAGCAAGAGACAATAAGCCCTGTGGTCTCTACCCACAGCAAATAAATCCCAGGCAGGTATTACCAGAAATGCTAGGAAAAAAATGTATTGTGGGAAACCTGTGCTACAGAGATCACCCTTAGAAAGGGAAATCATTCTTCATCATGGTAATTTATTCTGATTTGATCAGCATCCTCTAACTGGGGTGTTGGGAGGTTGGCAGAATGATTCTTTAACTGCAGGAGCCTCTTCCTCCTTCAGCCCAGGTCCCCTGGTGGGTGGAGGGTGCAGGGGCTTTCTGGGGAGTGCCAGGGCAGGAGGTGGAAACATCCTGTGGATTCAGGTGGTGAAGACACCACTTTTTGCAAGTAGCAGCCTTCTCCTTCAGCACCCTCTAGTCTGGGGCTGTGTATTTTCTTTCTCACCAGCTTTTGTTTTAAAAAGACTAAAAAAAGAAAATAAATCAATGAGAAATTGATTCTTTTTTTTTTTTTTTTACATTAAAGAATGTGTGTGATGAAAAGCAGAGAAAAAACAACAATCTGAATATGTTTAAAAGGAACAGGTACCAAGGAGAGAGGGGGATGCCTAGGAAGGATTAGAAAATTTGGAAAAATGTAATTTGCATTTCTTAGCATGAAATCTATTCTCTTGAGGGTAGAAGTGTCCAGTGGAAATAGTAAGTGGTAGAAGCACCATCTTTTGAAACTGCTAAAACCAAAGATAAGACACTTAAAAGTCCAGCTGTTTTTCAGCTTTGTCTCCTACTGCCTCTTTGCAGCATCACAAGAAGGGAGGCTCTTCACTGATACCTTTACAGAGATTTTTCTTATCCCAGGAAGATGCTGTACAAGGTGGTCAGCCAGGAGGAGCTACAGAATAGATGCTTTGGGACTGCCTTCACCTCAGCCAGCTTTCCACCAGCTAGATGAGGAAGCAAGGAGATACTCTTGTGGGACAACATTCTTCTAAATGCAGTTTCTACTAATTTATTATATTCCATCCTCATTCCTCATCCACATTCCTTGCTGGTGACTGTCCTTCTGCCTTCCTGCTCCTTCACCAGAGTCAGCCTGTGGTTTCTGAAGAGCTGAGGAAGTGTTTGTGGGCCCTGCTGTCTTGTAGGAAGGAACTAAAAAGTCTGTCAGGTTGTCAGCAACTTGTGTTGGGAAGAGACCTCCGACCAAACCTGCGGCTGTTGGGGATGGTAGGCAGGGCCACCCTCCTACCTATGGGCAAGATGGAAAATAACATTCCCTGAAAGCAGGATCTTTCAGCAAACTGAAGGCAGCTCTGCAGCCTGGGAGCATCTCTGTAGGAGCAGAGCAGAGTGAGTGCTGCAGGGAACAGGTCACTTCCCAGTTCTGCTGCTCAGACAATGGGTGTTATGTCAGAGTCAGCATTTCTTTAATTAAAACGTGCTCTGTGAGCTCAGATTCTGGATCCTCTTTTAACACTTGTTCATCTTTGGGCCTCGGCCCGTTGTGAAATGTCAGCCAAAAAGCTTGTATGACTCTCAGTGGTTTAGCTCACTTTGGTAGAGGACTTTGTTCACAATGTGCCCCTTTTATTAACAAGATGAGTAATAAAAGTATTGTCAGAGAAGCCCATTTGGGAGAGGGCTGTTCACTGGATTGCAGTAGGGGCACTCACGTGGTTTTGAAGAATGACACACTCAGTTTTTACACACTCTCACCCATCCTGGCAGCAGTTCCTTGGCTCTCCAAGCAGCTGGTTGCAGGAGCTGCTGCTGCATCCGAGCCCTGAGCTGCAGCAGGAGCAGCCACCCATGGGCACCTCAGCAGAGCTGGGGGGTGGAAAATTCCTGATCCTGCTGTCTGGTTAGGGCATCCGACCACAGTCCCACCAGGAGCTGGAGAAACATTTCCCTTCTCTTCCCAAATGCAGACTTTTCCGTGCAGGTGCAGAAGCAGCACCAAAATGAGCTGCCCCTTGGGTGAAGGCTCGACTTGCTGCCTTTGTGTTCTTCAAGTGGAGAAATGATGCACCAGCTGCCTCCAGACACCTCCTGGCATCCCTCTCATTCTGTGACCATTTTAGCCTCCTCTTTTGTGCAGCAAAAATAAGTTCATTAAGCTTCATGAAGGACAGTTACTGATCAGATGGGCACAGAGTTTAAACTGGATATTGAAACATTCACTTTTTAACAGCTGGCCTGACAGGTTAGGATATGAAATGTGAAGGAGACACTTCCCTTCAACCTTTCTTAAGAAAAACCAGCATCTAAGCAATTAAATGTCAGCTATTTTTGGGCTTTCTGCTACAAGCACAGCAAGAGACCCAGCACAGCAGCCTGCAGCACATACAGATGCCAGTTTGGAACTGCAGTGTTCAAATACAGATTTGATAATATCTGGGTTTGCTGAGAATCCACACTTGTAGCTGGGCACAGTGGGGTCTGTGTCACTCATCCTCTCTGCTCACAAGCCCTGTTTCTAGGAGATGTGCACAGAGGTTTTCAGTGTTTGGGCTGATCTGTTTGGTTGATCTGTGGCTACAGACCAGGCAATTAGTTCCTGCTCCTGTCTCTGGACACAAGAAGTGTTAAGGAGCCAGGGAAATTGTCCAGACAGCCTTTCCCAAGGGTCTTTTACACAGTGTGCCAGCAATATGACCATCTTCAAGTAAAGGTGCAGCTGTCCTGCTGTGGGTGGGAGAGCAGGTAGGACCTCAAGACTGAAGAGTTCCCCCTTCCTCACCCCTGCAACCAAACATTCATCTGCCAAGTGATGGAGAAGCTCATGGCCCAGAGCACCTCGTCAGGAGCAAGCAGCCAAAATACCTGATACAGCTGAAATTGGGAACAGGACCCTCTAAGTTAACACCAGGTGCAAGTGTCAGGCAGCCTGGTCCCCTGTGTCTCATTGTCATGAGTTCAGGTTTGAGATTTTTCTTTTTTTATTGAAGGGGAATTGAAGCTGTTTATACACTGCAAGGAAGCTCATTCCTGCAGGCAGCTTTCTGCAGTGCTGAGCAACCTCAGCCATGCCTCAGTTGTGCAAATTCGGGGAGGTTTGTGAAGTCAGGGTGTTGCCTGGTGTCCTTCCATCTTCTAAAAAGAGTTCTGTGTGTATATAGCAGTTATTCTGTTCTGTTTCTAGAAGAAATCTATGGTTAGCCATATTTTATCTGTTACTAAAATTAGGCTCAGGTCTTGCATATGTGAAGATGGAGGCACTAGGTGGGTTTTCTTGTTTTAAAATTAAACACAACAAACAGAATTTTGTTTTTCTCTCCAGAAATAAGCTAATGTTATATTCATTAGCAGCTGGAGAAGCTGCTTGGGTAGTTTTTGAAGCATAAACCAGCTTGGATTAAGCATGTAGCATCAGTCTGGGCACCTGTAGAGCCTCACTGGCCTTTTGCTGGAGGATAGTCAGTGGACTTCTTGGTTATGTATGGGAACAGGATAAGAAGGACCTACAGGCACCACTGCACCAAGCTCCCCTGAGCTGCCCCACTTCCTACAGAGAGCAGGGACAGCTGTGTCACTCATGGTGGGTGCCAGCTGGGTTTGTTGGAGGGGGAGGCTCTGCAAGGGGGGGGCTTAGAACACAGTTGTCATCTTTTCTGCTGATGAGCAATCGTTCCTGATACCACTGGGGTTTTCCACCTGCCCTGGTGCAGCTGCAGCCTCTGCTTCCATCTCCCACGCACCATCCTCTCGTTTGCACGCAAGCAGGGCCACCCCAACAGCTTGTTCATTGTTTCCCTTGCTTCCCAGTGGCACAACAGAGCTAAACTGCTAGATCTGACCCACAGAAGCCCCGGCTCTTCCCTGCTGTGATCCTAGAGGATGTGCAGCACAGCTCCCTTGAGCGTTGGTACAATTCCCTTCTCTTGAGCTGTATCCCATGAATGTGCTTCACTTGCTGGGTGCCTTATAGCTGATGCAAACTTTTCCTCCTATGGAAAGTGAGAATGAAGTTGCCTAAATTAAGCAATTGTAGCAGCCTTGAAGGATAGAGCTTCCTTTCTGCTTTGAGCTGGTGTTGGCATCAGACTGCCATCATTACGTTTTTCTCCTGTGTTTGTTGGCATAGGAAGGGATTTGTGATTGGGATTTTCTGGCACTTACAGCTCGATGTTTTTCCCCATGAACTATTCAAATGAATTGCTCTTGGATTTTTTAGCACTACTCTGTGGGGTTGGGGAGAGTCAGAACAGAGAGAAATGACTCACTTGACCATGGAGTTTAAAACTTGATGATCTTAGAGGGCAGGCTCTTGTCGGCACTGGTGCATCATCATCATCTCAGCAGGTCCAAGGTCCAGCCCTTTGGATGGGCTGTTGTCCCTTTTGGTTAGGAGGGAGCACAGCTGTGAAAAAGGAAAACATGTGAGTCACAATCAGAGGGCTGCAGGAGCTGCAGCTCTCCCTTCCCCTAGCCAAGCCTTCTCATCAAAATGTTCAGAGTTTATTTTTGGGAGGACAAAAGCTTTCAGATACAGCACTCCAGCCTTTTCCCAGGTGTAATACCTATTCTTTAATCAAAGTTGCCATCAGAGGATGTTCTCCTCTTGGCAGTGAACAGCCTGAGTTACAACTCTTTTAGGGACATTTTAGCATCCTGGTGTGACTTGCTGTTAAAAATTGTTGTGCCCAGGGGAAACTCTGAAAGGGCAAATTCTGACATTTGGGTTCTTAGCAGATCTGAAACCTCATTGTCCACCATGTAGATAAAATTTGAAACAGTGCTGTTTTCAAACAGGAGCCAGGGTGAAGCACTAATGAAATCTGCCAGATTTCTGTAATTTCACTCCTTGTGTAAAGCACATGGAGGAGACATTTCAGGCTTTACTGCAGAGTTAATCCCTTCATGTTTCCCATAATTTGTATAATCCCAGCCTTGCCTTGGGCATGTATGCAAGCTTCTCTCTTTAGAAGTTTCATGAACAAGTCTAAAGAAGTGTTTTGCTCGACAGACAAGACTTGAGAATTTACTCTTTGATGCTTCACATAACAATTGTTTATACATAAAGGTATCTTTTAAAGCAGGGTACTTAATTCTGAGATATTACCATTCTTCTGTCCCTTCTTCCTAATGTCTGCACAATAAGACTTCAGCTGATCAAGAGCTACAAGTAGATAACCTTGAAGAGCAGGCAGTAAACCAGCTTTGTTTTTCCCTTAAGAAAATAATCCTCACAAAAATGCTGAAGCTGTTTCTTAACAAAGATACAGCACTTAAATTCCAAGATAACCTAGCAACCTTCCAGAACCTGAAGGGGCTACAGGAAAGCTGGGGAGGGACTTTTTACATGGGCTTGTAGTGAGAGGAGAAGGGGTAATGGCTTACAACTGGAAGAGAGAAGATTTAAGTGAGACATGAGGAGGAAATTCTTTGCTGTGAGGGTGGTGAGACCCTGGCCCAGGTTGCCCAGGGAAGCTGTGGCTGCCCCATCCCTGGCAGTGTTGAAGGGCAGGTTGGATGGGGCTTGGAGCAGCCTGGGCTGGTGGGAGGTGTCCCTGCCCAGGCAGGGGGGCTGGAATTGGCTCCTTTTCAAGGTCCTTTCCAACCCAAACCATATGTTGATTCTGTGTTTCAGTAGTAATTTTTCAGCCTGAAATTTTTACTCAGGTTTGCAAGCAGCCTGATTGCTGGAGGCAGCTTTTCCACTTTCTGAGGCAGAGGGACTGTTTTCTCCCCAAAACACTCAAAGCTAGTTCTGCTCTGTGACTGTGTTGCTGTGCACTCTGGTGTGAAGGGGGCTGCTGCTGGCACCTCTCTTGAAAGCCTTTTGCAGTTTGGAAAGAACAAATGGCCTGAGATGTAATTTTTGTTGCACAACTGGTTATCCTGAGTTTGTGAGAGCAAACTAGCTCAGCCACTTCTGGAGTTTTCCGTGCTGTGGTCTCCCTTGTACAACAGATTGTCCCCAGGCTGACATTGTTCTTGGGAAGAGCCACCATCAGGCAGCAGGAGCTGTGGATGATAACCAGATACTCTGGAGCTGTGGTGAAAGATTCCTGAAATATTTAGGGAAAACAGCACTATTTTCTCAGGGGTTTTTGTGCTTGATTGCTATGATCACAGTGCTTACTTTGTCCAGGTCTGTTTTATTGTCCATCCGTGAAAAATCATGTTGATTATCAATTCCTTGATAAAACAAAGGAGATAAAATATTATTGGGTAGCTTTCACTCAAGAGTTTGACAATTTCTCAAGGGTGAAAATGGCACAAGCAGCTGGCTATCAGTAATTTAAATTCTTAATCTTCTCTTAAAGAAGTAGAAGCTCCCAGCTCCTGGCCCTGGTACGTGCTGTCAGAGTCTCTTCATGTACCACTTTACATTTCTCAACGGTATAAAGGCAAGAGATGAGCTTTGCTGTGTTAACAACTGTCTTGTCTAACTCTACCCCAAACAAGGCTTGTTTCCAGCAAGCTCCAACCTCATCATGTGCTCCCTGTTCACACTTGCTGGTCTTGCTTTAACTGACAGCTTGGGTGGGATGTCTTGTGATGGTTCATATCTGCTGGGTGACACTCCCGCGTCGGGCTTCTAAATCTCAGGTCTTCAGACATTCAGGCTTAGTAGGTGATCTAAAAACATTGGACGTGGAACAGGAAAATGGATCAAAAAAAGGTGGTTATTTTTTTAAAGGCAAATCCTTTGTTTTGCATTTTGTTTCCTTTAGATTTCCTCAAGCAGAGCACGTATGAAGTCGAGGCGTTCCTAGAGGCCGTTCAGTTCTTCCGGCAGGAGAAGGGCCACTACGGGACGTGGGAAATGATCACTGGCAATGAGACAGAGGTAAAAGAACACCTTCCTGCTTTCTGTTGGCTGGGGATAGGGCAGCCATGAGGGCAGTGAAGGCTGTAAAGCCTCCTGGGGAAAAGAAAGGTATTTTAAAAAGGAACATCTAATGGCTACAAACACGATTTCAGAAGACGTGACGTTTCTTCTTTAATAAATCCTGTGGCGAGGTGGGGTGGGTTTTATTTTTTCTAAAACATGAGCAAAAGTGTGCTGTGAACTGAAGTTGCTGTGCTGTGCAGGAATGTAGGGGTGGCCACATTTCCACAAAAGGCTGATACGTCTACTTTAATTTTATGCTATGGGCTCAGCTGGGCAACAAACACCATGTCCAAAACGCTGTGTCCCAACCCTGGCTGCCACCTCGGTGCTGTTTGTAGTTTTGGTAGATCAGTGAGACCAAAAGCAAAACACACCAAGCTCAGAACCCAGAGTTTGCAGGCAGCAGATACTTGCTCTTGGCTGCCTTGGGCTGTGCTCTGTTTTTCTGCCTTTTCTACCCTATTAATGACAGATAAGAGATACTTTTTTCTTGTGTTGCTATTACCTCTCCTACTAAGCACAGCAGTTTGTGTTGCTTGTCCTCTAATGCCTCCAGAAGCCACCACAGAAGAACAGAACAGCAGCTAAACATACATTTTGAAGCATCTTGTCATTTTGGTTTTCCCTGTTCTTTGGGAATGAAGCTTTTGGTCCTGAGCAGATAAACTAGCAGACCTACTTCTCGTGCCAGACTTCTGGAACAGAATCTTGCACAGTAACAGTCACTCTCAGACACCAAAAATTTGTGTACTTCAGTTCTTCAGAAATGAGATGCTAAGCTTGGGACCTATATTTGGGCACCTGAGTGAGCAGCTTTGGAGCACTGATGGTAGCTGAAGTCACTCCACTGGTCCCTCTGGCATCACTCCAGGTGTGTTTTAGTGCAACTGAGACATTATTTGGGCCCTGATTTGTGGCTTTTTTTCCAAAGCACTCTGCACTCAGCAGCAAATATTTACTTTAGTACCAGCTGCTGGGTGTTTTCCTTGATGAAATCTGCCTTCCCTTTGGGAAAATGGAAGAAAGCCTGATGGAGAGTTCATGATCCAGGGTTTTGTTTTAAGACAGCAGATTATTCTTTTAGGAGAAGTCTGCATTGGAAATGCTGAAAATCTTGGAAACTGGAGAAGAATCTATAAACAGTGTCTTTCCCAGTGCCCTTGTGTCAGGGATTGAAGTTTCCTGCTAAGATATAAATAATAAGTTATTTTAAATAAGGAGTTTCATCCTTCCAGTGGAGGGAATGAGGGGTTTCCTCTTCTTCCCTCCTTTCTTAAGGTATGGAGCTATTATAGTGCTAGTTTCATTTTATGTTTTATTTTTCCTCTTGCTTGCCAACTACTGACTCATAACCCATATTCCTCCAGAGAACTGTAATCAGGAGACATCCAGACTAGTTATGCCATTATCTTCTTACCAATAATTCCTTCTAAGTATAGTGTGTGCTTATGCCTGCTTTGACCCAACATAATAATTATTTTAGGCAAATATCCAAGCGAAGTGAATGGTTTGGAACATGCAGGCTACAATTTGCTGCTGTAAATATCTTTGCAAGATGCCAGTAAATATATTCCCTGACATTCATTTATGGTGACAGAGTCTCCTCAGCCTTAGCTCACACGGGTCTGCCTGGCTGCTGCAAAATGGGTATGGGATTAGCCTGTACCCCATCACTCAGCTGAAGACCTGCTGGTTTGGTTTTTTTCCATTGGAAAAGCTCCTTTTTTGTTCTTTTTAATGCTTTGTTACTAACAAAGGATACATGCAGCTGTAGATGGTGTTTCTGGAGGCAAGCGCCGAAGTGCAGGGTTAAAACCAGGGTGTTTGTCACAGTGCTTGTTGGGGGCAGCAGTGCAGCCAGTGAGAGCACTGCCACACACCCGTTTTGTACTGGAATAACTCCATGGATCAGCACAACACAAATGTAGAAATAACATATTGGCAAATCAAGGATAGCTGAGGAAGGGATCAAAACCCCCAAACCCTTACAGTGCACCTTTGTGTGCAGAAATACAAAGCCCATCCAGCATTCCTAAGAACATTCCCAGAGAGCTCAGATTCTTCAGAAAATGTCTGCTCCGTGGTGACATTTGTCATTTGGTTTATGGTGCTCCAGTTTGGGTTATTCAAGAGACTTCTTTTAAAGTGACTCATTCGTTTAGGACCTGAATTACTCAGTTTTGGCAGGTATTTGAGTCAGCACAGCTGAATTTGAGTGGTGCTGAGGCATAGCCTGGAAGTACTTGAGTTGTATGAAGCAAAAATAATTGGGTATATTATAGGTATATATAGGTAGGGTATTGTATGTTGTGTTTCTGTAGGGGCTGTTTTATGCCCAGGGGGTGCTCTGTTCTACCCTATGTGCCCTGCAGTCAGAGCCCCTTCTCACTTGCTTTTTCTGGCTAAATTTCAAAACCATATCACTTAGCAAACACTCTGCTCAAGCCCCACTGGAGGGGAAGCAGGACTACAGACTTTGTGGGACTTCACTGGAACTGCTGAGCTGGCTAGCAATCCTTTACCCAGAGTGAATCAGGAATGAACAGAACCTTTAGGTGCCTTTTGTCTGCTTTTTTAAAGGGTTACTGTGTGATTTGCAGTATATCCACTGCACTCTAAAGCTTTCAAGAGGCTGTGGGCAACCTCCCTTGTGCTGGAAAGTTGGGTCAGATAAAAAGCTTTGATGAGAGGGTTATGATCTGCTCTGTGTAGCTCATGAACCTTAGTATGGCCTCTGCCATCATTCATTGGCAGCTGTGTGTCTGGAACTGGGCCAGCACAAACACACCTGGGCAAGAGCTATGGACAGAAAATGAAGGTGTCTGGAAATTCTAAAGATGTCCCTCCCTCCTCTGGGCCATGAGGGTGAGTAATGACTGGACCAAATGCAGGAATGAGGTCTTTAGTTCAAAATTGAGGTGCTTGGATTAGAGAAATTGAAGAATCCAGGGTCTATCCCCAGATGCCTCCATAGGAAATGTGTTCAGAGACCTGAGATCACAAAAGCATAGAAATTGGGCAGGTCCCAGGGTGAAGTGCCTCCCTCTGCTTGCATAGCTTGCCTTGTTGGCCAACAGCAAGAGGAGAGCACAGGAGGAAGAGAGGTCTTGCAGCTTCTTCAGGCCAGAGACACAGTGCCCATAAATACAAACCTGGAGAGGAAAGCCTAGACTCCCAAAACCAGATGTGTGCCTGGAACTCTGTATTTATTGCCAGGCTGGTGCACCTGAGTGGGATGGGCAAGGGAGAAGTTGTAGCTCAAATCTAGGCAGAGGAGGTGCAAAGCCTGATGGAGAGTGGGTTGTTCTGAAGAAAATGCCTGAAATGGGTGCCAGTGGGAGAACCAGGAATCTGTCTCACACCATTTCTTTCTTTCTGTATCAAAGACACCAGACTTGGGATGCTTCTGATGTACAGAGCTGGGTTACACTATCAAGAGAACCACAGAACTAGAGAAGAATGTGGTTAAAAGGGGACCTCTGGAGGGGTCTGGCCCAATCCCCCATTCAAGGCAAAGCCAATTCTGGGGGCCATGGGCAGTTGAGTTCTGAAGATACCCAAGGTTGGGGATCACATGACTTGTTCCCATGACTGCCCTTGTGGTCAAAAATGTCTTAATACCTGATTTGTGTTTCCCTTGTTGCTCCTTGCAGCTGTCACCTTCTTCCCTCCCCTGTGCATTTCCAAGGAGGGTCTAGCTCTGTCTGCCCAACATCCTCCATCATGTAGTTGCAGACAGCAATAAGGTTCCCCTGAGCATTTTCATCTCAGGGCTGAGCAAACCCAGTTCTCTCCACCTCTCCACACCATGTGCTCCATCCCCTGACCACCTTGGTGACCTCTGCTGGACCTACCCCAGTGTGTTCAGATCTGTCTTGTACTGGGGACCCCAAAACCAGACTCTGCTCCAGTTGCAGTCTGACAAGTGGTGAATAGAAGGGAATGTTCTGCTCCCTGGACCTGCTGTTGGCCTCCACTGGCAGAGCACCCTGCAGACCAAGGTTGAAGCTCCTGCCCACCAGGATGCCCAAGTCCCTTTCTGCAAAACTGCTTTCCAGCCAGTTGTTGCCAGCCCACACTGGTGCAGGAGGTTGTTCCAACCCAGATGTTGGACTGTGCCTTTGCTTCTGCTCAATTTCATGAGGTTTCTGTCCACTCATTTCTTCAGCCCATCTGGGTCCCTCTGAATAGCAGCCTTGCCTGCCAGCATATTGACCACTCCCCCAAATTGGTATCATCTGTATTCTCAGTCTTTTCTTTCTAATTGGAACCATCTGCAGGACTGAATTACCAGTTAGATGCTGGGATCAGAGAGGGTGATGCATCTCCCCTGCAGCCACTGAACCCTGTTTCAAAGTGAAAACATCCCTGAGGGAGAAAAGTACCCTGTGTCAGTTTAGAAAAGTACAGCATTGATAGACTGATGCTGTACTTACAGAAATATCCAAAACCTGGGGCAGTGATACCTTCTTCTCAGTTTTCCTACATTCCATCATGAATGCTTGATGTGTAGAAGTCCCTTTGGTGCTTTTCCTCCCCCTGCCTGTGTGCTGTGGTGCTCGTTTGTCATAGAATATCTTCTAAAGTTATATATTGAATATGGTTTTTGTTGAAGAACCTGTAGGTGTTGGGAGGAGACTTCAACATATATTAATTCTAAACTATGAAAGTTACTGGTGTTAGACCAAAATAGTTGTTTTTAGAGACAAGATAAAATGCTTGAATAGTTTTTCACAAACTCCAACAGTTATTTATTTTATCCCTTTTGCCTCAGGATTAGGCTGGAGCTAAGGATTCTTTTGGATCATGTTACACATTTTTGAGAAAAAAGAACAGAGTAGAATTATTTGATCCCTGGATTACCCACATGTCTGGATTCCATTTCTGTCCTATATCCTGTTTTTCCTGGGATCTCCTTCTTCTCTTGCATGAATTGTGAAGTTGGTGCTCACCCAAAAAAGTGGTAGAGATGCACACTGAGAGAGTCACATATTTCTTTTCTTGGCTAATCATCTTCCTATTAGAAACATCCTTTGTCTGTTGACTCTCTAGGACAATTTCTTCTCAATGATGCCTCCTCTGGGAGAGTGTGAGTGTCCCAGAACAAGGTCAGTTTGGGGAAGCAGCAAGTCTGCAAACCAGCTTTTCAAATGTTTTTGGTTTAGTTGCTGAGGTGATATCAATTATTTTAGCTCCATTTATTTGCACATAGCAGTCTCATCATGTTTTTTTTTTTTGCATGTGGCAGTTTGTGTGCAGCAAATTTTAACAGGCATCTTAGTTCAGCATCTTGGTTCATCTGTTGTCAGTTGTTGCATGGGCTCTAAATGTTTTCCAGTGGGAAAATGCTTCAAATGAAATGCCTGGAGCTTCCTTCAGACATGCCCCTAATGCTTTAAATCCAGTCCTCCCTGTGCTCTTGCACACTTGAAGTTGCCTGTGTTTGCACATCCTGCTGTGGTGCAGTTTTCAGACGGAGGAGATGCCATTTCAATCTTCTGACCATGTAGGTCCTGAGCAACTTAGTGATGGAGGAGCTCCTGCCTAACCTTCAGACAATGATCCTGCCTAAAATGAAAGGGAAGAGGAATGACAGGAAGAGGGCCTGGCTTGGGGTAAGTACTTGGGGTAGTTGTTTCTCACAGGGGTTGTCTGGGTGTGCTCAATCTCCTCAACGCTTCCTAATTTCGTTTGGGTTCAGATTGTAGAAGAAACTTACAGCCTGGTCCAGCAGCAGGTGGCAGAAGGACTAAGTGCCTTGAAAGAAGAATGCAGAGATTTTGCAAAAAACCTTGAAGGAACTATTCGCTCGGACATGGATCAGATTCTGAACTCCAAGAACTACTTAGCTGGAAAAATCAGAGGTTAGTGGAGGAACAGCTTTGGAGCAGTTTTTTAAATGTTGCCCATTTAAATGTTGCTCAAACTGCCAGATGTCACTGTTTGGAAATCCTTGTGTGTTTGACAAATCCAACTGGAGACACTAGTTTTCAGAAAATAAATGCTTTGGGACTCTGCTGCCTCTGATGGAAAGAGGTAACTGTGGCTGCTGTGGCTGTGAAGATACCAGCTCTTCTCAAGTTGGAGCTAGATTGAGTATCCTGGCTGGAGCTGCTCATTCTGCTTCATTTTCCCTTGGACAGCCTTATGTAAGGAAGATAGAGGTGACCTGAGCATCATCAGAAGTCCAGTGGTTTTGACCTGGTGTCTAGGAATGTGCCACAAAAGTAGGTCCTGGTAATGTGGTAAATTCATGGGCTACCCAGGCATATTGAAATCAAAAGGCTTCTTAGGTGGTTTTAAGCTAATATGAAGTGATGTCATTTTGTTATGAATATAAAAGTGAGTGTAAAAAGGAGGAACAACATTAGTTGACACTGCTTATGGTAGCATATAGATGAATAGCTGATAGTTTAGGAGCTGCTTTGGTAAAACCCAGGGTGTTCTGCTGATACTCCCACATTCCAGACGAGGGTGCTGTCAGTGAAGTGTAGAGCATCAAGTTGAGATAACCTCTCCTAGAGTGATGGTGGCCATGCTGCCTTTCCTCTGCTCTCCCAGTGCCCCCAGGCTGCTGGTGTTTGTGCAGGTGGGGCATGGGGAAAGATGCTTCATTGTCACTCATAAAACTATCAGGTCTCCTTTCATTGCCCTCATCCCCTCTGTGGAGGTGACTCCAGGGAAAACAGGGAGGCATGGAAGTAATGATAAAGTAGACCAGGTTACTGTTTCCACTACATCTCTCAGGAGCCTAAATGCAACCTTTTTATTGTCTGACACTCCAGCCACTGTTTCTGAGCCTGCCCAGAAGTGCTGCACAGAAAATATCCAGCCATTCCTTGCCTCCATATTAGAGGAGCTGATGGGCCCAGTGAGTTCTGGATTCACCGAAGTCCGCTCACTTTTTGATAAAGAAGTTAATGAAATCATCCAGGACTTCCAGAAGACAAATGACATCACCAAGCTAAAGAAGGTAAGGCAGAACTGTATTTGGAGCCTTTTGTATTACCACAAAGAGCTTCTAGCTGCAACTTGATGGGCAGCAGTACAGAATGTACCCTCAGCACGTTTGCTGGTGACACTGAGCTGGGAGGAGGGGCTGACACACCAGGGGCTGTGCTGCCATTCAGAGAGACCTGGGCAGGCTGGAGAGTTGGGTGGGGAGAAACCTGATGAAGTTCAACAAGGGCAAGTGTAGAGTTTTGCATCTGGGGAAGAGAAACACCATGTACCAGTACAGGTTGGGGGCTGACCTGCTGGAGAGCAGGGCAGGAGAAAGGGACCTGGGGGTCCTGGTGGGCAGGGGGATGAGCATGAGCAGCAATGTGCCCTTGTGGCCGAGAAGGCCAATGGATCCTGGGGTGGGTTAGAAAGGGGGTGGTTAGTAGGTCAGGGAGGTTCTCCTGCCCCTCTGTTCTGCCCTGGTGAGGCCACATCTGGAATGTTGTGCCCAGTTCTGGGCCCCTCAGTTCCAGAAGGACAGGGAACTGCTGGAGAGAGCCCAGGGCAGAGGCACAGAGATGCTGGAGGGAGGGGAACATCTCCCTGCTGAGGAAAGGCTGAGGGAGCTGGGTCTGTTGGGCTTGGAGAAGAGGAGACTGAGGGGCAACCTCATCCCTGGTTACAGATCTGTTCAGGGCAGTGTCAGGAGGGCAGAGCCAGGCTTTGTGCAGGGATGTCCAGTGACAGGACAAGGGGCAGTGGGTGCAAACTGGAGCCCAGGAGGTTCCATGTGAATCTCAGGAAGAACTTGTTTGGTGTGAGAGTGCCAGAGCCCTGGGCCAGGCTGCCCAGAGAGGCTGTGGAGTCTCCTTCTCTGGAGACATTCCAACCCCCCTGGCCACGTTCCTGTGTGATGTGCTCTGGGTGCCCCTGCTCTGGCAGGGGGGCTGGGCTGGGGGAGCTTTCCAGGTCCCTTCCAACCCCTGGGATTCTATGATTCTATGATTTGCTTTCCCAGGTGTGGTGTGATGGTGTGTGGTTTGTCTGTCAGAAAGCCTGGTGGTGTCTGTGCAGCTGGGCTGTAGGTACCAGCATTTGTCTTCAGGCCACCATTGCATGCATCTATTGAACATTTGCCTCTGGTTGCTTTCTCTCTAAACCTGTTCTTCCTCCACTGGAATGCAGAATGTGGATCAGTTGATGAACCTACCATTCAACTCTGTGAAAATGGAGCCCTGCTACCTGAAAGTGAACCTCCTCCAGGAGCTCCTCCAGGACCTCAAGAGTCGCTTCAAGGTGTATCACATTGATTTTGTGATTCAGAGGACACAGAACTTCATGCAAGAGGTAAGATCCAGTTTTTCCTCCTGGGAGAACAGGTTAGGTTTGTCCTTCTAATCTGCTTCAAAGTAATCTTGATAAGAAGCTGCCCAAGTGTCTCAGAATATCTCTCAGTCAAAGTACAGATAACAGAACCTAAGAAAATCACAGCTAGAAGCTGTTTGACATTTATGTTTGTGAGGCTGTGTTTGTGTGAGTCTCTCAGCAAGGCACAACAAATAAGGATAGATCATCTCTTCCCTTCAACTTTCATATTTTGAATTCTTGGTGTCTCAGCACCTGAGAAAGTTGTACTTGTAACCCATGAGGTGGCTAAAATCTACCCGTTTGCCATTCTCAAGGGTTGATTTTTCAGAAAGGGTCTAAAATATATTTTACCAATATAGAACCTCTCCTTGGTAGTTTATTTTCTCATGAACATAAAGTAAGGCAATTAATGTTAGAAACTGGCAACTTCTTGGACAGATAATGTCTCAGGATGTAGCTGCATGTAGTTGCTTGAACCAGTTTCACTTCTCATGGGCATGGTTGAGGTGACTGCATCATTTGGGATGAAACATGAGCCCCACCTCTTTTTCCCCTCTTCCATGTATTGGTATAAGCCAGAATTTTGCTTTGCTTTCTTTCTTCTGGATGCCTGGCCAGAAATCTATTAGGAGCTGACCCCTAGGCTGCTTCCAGTTGCCAGATCACAAGGCAGACTTGGCCTTCTAGCTTGATGTTGAATCCTGTGATTTTAATCTGGAGCTGAGAAACTAAATAGCCCAGTCAGTAATCTTGTGAGATGGAGCTGGTCCAGTTCTGTGGAGGGGGAGGTATGAATATGGAAAATGAGTCTCTAGCCCAGTGCTGGGGTAGGGTTTTCCTGCAAGCAGCTCTGCTAAGTACAGCCATGACCAGCAGCCAAAGAATTATTCAGAAATAAAAATCTGATTTCATGTCTGGCTCTTTGAAGGGGGATCATTCCAAAATGCTGCCAAATAAAATGTCTTTCATTAAGGTAAGGCCATGAGTGAGGAGGAAGAAGCAGACAGAAAACAGATCCCATACAAGCCAAGTGGTATTTTTTTCTGAACAACAGGAGTCAAAATTCACAATAAATAAGTTAGGTTAGAGCACAAGTTGTTCTAAAAATGCTGTTACTGCTTTTCTCTCTCTTTAAAGGCTGGTATTTTCCTCATAAAAATAGTAAGTAGTTTCACCTTGTGTCCATGGACATGTATTTTATTAATGAGTAAGATCAGACAAGTCTGTGCTTGCAGACTCTTAACAGAAAAGCTTCTGAGGCTGGAGCAGGATTCCTTGGCTCGGGAACTCGGCGTCCTCTAGTGGCCAATTTTAGGCAATTTGGGAGCAGGATGCTGAGCTGGCATTTTAAAGAAAGCAGCTTTAGTGACTTCACCAGAACCAGGCCAATTTGCTTCAAATAAAAATGGAAATAAAAAGTGAGTGGTTGATCTTTTAGTCAGCCTCAGACTTAACTCTGCCCTGGTCCTGCCTCCTGCTTGTGTCCCAAGCCTTGCAGTGCAGGAGCAGTCACTGTGCAGCCTTCTGATGCACACACCAATGGGATAAACCTCCATCTCCTCCATTTCCATTTATAAATACAGTCTGGATAATCCAACCCTACAAAGGCAATTATAAAAATCGGCCTTTAACGTTTCTCACTGCGTATTTGTATTCATGAAAGTAGCCTTGGCCAAGGAGGAATTAAAAACATGTCTTATCCCAAAGTACCTATGTATTGATTTCCCAACTCTGTAGCATTTGGGTGTCTTATCAGCTGGGATGGTCCCATGGGACACACAAGAAGACCTGGCTGTCTGGACAGCCTCCCTGTGGATGTTCCTGTGCTTCTCCCAATATGAATAGAGCAAAATGTGAATGGAAACACCAGCTAAAACCCACAAAATGTTCTTAGGTAGATGTAATTACCACTTGCAGAACTATTTTCCCAAAATAGCTCCTCAGAGCAGAGTTTTAAATATTTTTACTGCATCTCTGGATAACCTGAAAATATGGCAAGTGCCAGCCTAGTGTCATTCTGTGAGAAGTTATTGCACTCTGTGTGATTTTCTGTGATAATTTTATTTGTTATAAGGAAAGCTACTGCTTAATTACTTTTAAAAAATTACTTGCAGTATTAATGACAGAGACCTTTAAAATCTGGTAAGAATCAATGGGAGCCTTCTTGGGGATCATTTGTTTTGTCAATGGCCTTGATATATAGATGATCAATCCTGCTCTTTGTCACCATCAGTTATGTTGGTGACATGAAATTAAATCTAAACAAGAAAGCTATGATAGCATAATAATGATACTAAGGCTTAATTTTCTTGATTAATTGCAACATTTCTGGGCACGTTAGCCTTTGTAGAACTGAAATCCAGCAGAAAAAATCTGGACAATATAACTGAGTCTACCCTGAGTGAGTTTGCTAAGAAAACTGTTTGTTTAGTTATATTAGTGGACTTCCCAGTATTGACCTGCCTGTAAGCTCAAGATAGGAGCTGAAGTAGTTCCATTTTCTTACTCTCTTCCATTAGGTAATCTTTTTGGTTTCCCATTCCAAAACTGAGAGTGGCAATCTAAACTAAATAAGGCTTTTCTTTTCCCCTTCCACAATCTTTGGAAATACTTGTGATATTTATTGATTTTAGACCCATTATTCTTTCTCCGTTTCACCTTCTCAAAAATACAATGGAAGTTAATGGTTATAATTGATCATGCTTCTTTACATCTGCAGGAATTTAATGTGAATGGTCTTTAACAGTGTTTTGTTTTGTTTTTAATGATTGTTTTTAGCTGATGGAAAATGCAGTTTATACTTTTGAGCAGTTGTTCTCTCCAAGTCGCCAGGCGGACTCGGCGAAGGTTGCAACAACCATTGAAAAAGTCAAGCTGAGAGTACTGAAGGTAAATGTGACATTGCAGCATTTGCACAGGAAGTCCTTAGGTTCTAGGAATGGAGAATGTATTTTATGTGAATACCCTCAGTATTTGAAAGATCATTCCTACCATCCAGCTGGAAAGACCCCTTTGGTGGCACTTGGCAAAAACCTGCTGACTTGGCGGGTAAAACTTAGTTCTGGGCAGACACTTGTAGAAGTGTTTACAGGTGCAGCCCTTTCAACTGCAATCAGATCAGCTGGAGGTGATGCTGTGGATCTGGGTAAATTATTTTTATTAGTTTTATAATTAGCCTGCCCCAAGTATTCATGACTCGTGGAAGTGGCAGTGCTGAACTTCCCAGAGAGCAACTGGGGCTGTTTCTAGCTGAGGTAGGAAATAAATAAGGGAAAGAGATCCCAGCAAACTAGATTTTAGAGTATTTTTGTAAAAGCTGGAATAACCTGCATGGGAATTCCAAGCCCTTAGTGCTTCTGTAAAGTGGTATCCTTTGGGATTCACCTCTCACCAGTTACAGGATAACAAGAACCAGTTCTTCCTGTGAGTGATGAATAACCCCAAACACATTTGGGCTTGTTTCTCTCTTTGTGTGTTTTGACAGCAATTTGATTATGACAGCAGCACTATCCGTAAGAAGATATTTCAAGAGGCACTGGTACAGATCACTTTGCCCACCATGCAGAAGGCACTGGCTTCAACCTGCAAACCAGTAGGTTTCTGGGATTTAAAGAAGGAAACAAAAGAATTGGTGGGGAAGGATTAATGCCCTGGCAGTGAATCCTCAACTCTGTAAAGCTGTTTTCTCTCAGGGAGTCCTGTGGTGCAGACTGGCTGCCTGCTCAGCCAAACGATGCTCAGATTTGCCAGTTGGAGCACAGGGAAGATTTCAGGGATCAGGGAAACCTTGTGTACAGCTGTCTTGCTCAAAGATAGTTGCAGATCTTTGCCCGTCCCCATTTCATTTCTTCCCTAGGGAGCTGAAGTCTCCTCAAGCTGGACTCCTGGACAGCTAGGGTTGTGTCCTTGTGTTCAGCAGCCCTGCAGTCCACGGGGAGGGCTCTTTCCTCTTCAGCAGCACCTTGTGACAACTTGGGCAGCAGGAGCAGCAGGCAGGCAGGCAGGCTGTGCCCTTGCTCTCAGCCACTTTACATGGAAGTTATTTCATCAGCAACCAGGAAACACACAGAGATGTTTTGTCACCCTTCATCATGTGGGTAGCTCAGCACTCAGCAAGTGCAGCTACCTGAGTTTTGTGGAGATGTTATCAGAGTGGCCACGTCAGAGGCCAGTTGGAATGCTGTTCACCTGGGCTCCAAATAGTCTGTGCCCTTCCTGAAGCCCAGGCAGATCCTCTTGCATTTGCAGTGTACCTGCTGAAAGGTCACTGCCCTAAGCCACTCTTTTTTTGCCTCTGGTGTCCCCTCAGCTCCTGGAGGCTCTCAGCTCTCACCCACAGTCTGCTGCTCTTGCTGATCCTTTCCAGCTTGTTGCAGTTTCAAAACCAAGTTTAAAACCAAGTGTTTTGCCAAGTTATGCTTGTGAGCCTTTGAGTATGGGTTATTAAAACTTAAAATGTTAAAAAAGATACTAAAAATCATTCTCTTCTGTATGTCACTCTGCTTTCTTTACTATCCCCAAACTAATAGTCTCTTTGTAGAGTGTCAGCAGTGCCTTCAAGACGTGGTGTCCACGCACAGGGACAAGCATTTCATCACCCTGAATGTATGCAGGGAGGGTGGGGTCCCACACGGAGGCTCAAGTCATGCAGCATGGAGGAAGCAGTGGTGGGGCAACCTTCCCACCAGCCTTGTGCCCTTGTGCCTCTGCAGAAACGAGCAGGCAGCTCTAAAACCAAACGTGTGGCACAGATGTTGACAAGCTCAGCCAAGGCTTCACCTTTTGCTTGAAAACCCCCAGATGTTTGCCTGTAGGTGCCTCTTCTAGAAGTGGGCAGAGGCCACTTAATTTACTGGTTCATAGACCACCCAGCAGCTGCTTAGTGATAATGACCCAATTACTGTCTAGACAGCCTATTGCCTATAAATCAGCCAGCTAGAAGTATTACACACCTATTAGAAAAACAAAACCAAACCCTCTATGTCCAGTGCTTGCCATGGATTTGCCTCCTTGCACAAACAGTGAGACATTGCCTTGCCAGCTACTTACTTCAGGATTGTTTATTACAGTGCAGATGGCAAGGATCTATAGTGCTTCTCAGTGTAATTGTAGTGCAAGAATACTGCTTGGTAAGTGCACAATAAATGGTGAACATCAGCAGTTCATTTAGTCATAGTTCAAAGAGTGCACCTGAAGAGCATTGCAAGACCTGCTGGGTGGCATCTCCAAGGTGCTCTGTTGAAGTAGGACCCTCAGAACCTCTCATTTTTATGTATCTGTTCCTTTCTTTGTGTCTGCACAGGAGCTGCAGAAATACGAGCAGTTCATTTTTGCTGATTACACCAGTGTGATCCAAGTAGAGAATGTGTATGAGGAGATTTTGTATCAGACGCTGCTTGAAGAAACCCTGAAAGGTGAGAACATTCTTGAGGTGACAGTAACAACATTTCAGCTGTGGGCCACTGAGCTTTTCCTTCAGAGCTTCCCAGAGCCCCAGCCTGGCTGTTTCAGACCCAGGTCCCGCTTTCCCAAAGCCTGGGGGTTACAGTGCCCCAGGGTTTTATTCAGCTCACTGATGATGTGTGACAAGCCCTAAAATCTGAATGATGAGGCAGCTTCATTAAACCTGGGAAGCTGCAAATTATACCTTGGCAGAGGCCTATTTTCTGGCTGTTTCCAAACATAAGTACTGCACAGTAAGTTTGGACAGGCCCTCTTTGTGAAAAAATATCAGTATAATAGTGAATGCAACGAGCACACTTTTATTCATATGTTCAGTGTAAATACTTCTTCACTGAAACTTTACCTTTGTGCGTTGCGGGTCCTCTGGCAGTTTTCTATTACTGAAGCTACAAAACAGATCAAATCCCCACCCCCAGAAAGAAATGTGAACTAAAAGCAAGTTGACAGTGCAAGTGACTGCTGGCTGTAATGCCCACATTTGTGACAACAGGCACTTGTGGCAATGCTGTGCCCTCCCCAGGCTGCCTCGGCCGGCCTCTCCGAAGCGGTTTGATCTTTCTGTTTTGTTTAGTGATTAAAGAAGCTGCCATTATGAAGAAGCACAACCTCTTTGAAGACAACTTGAACCTGCCCTGCGAAAGCGTGTCCAGCTTGGCAGAGCTGAAGACCCCCTCGGGATCAGCACAGACCACCCCTGCCAAGAAGCCTTCGGGAGCCCCGGGCGGGACGTGCGGGACGGAGGCGCCGAGCGACGAAACCCTGGTGGTGACAGCACAGATGTCCTGGGAGAAGGAGGCTGATGAGCAAGAGGCATCAGACACAGAGGCAGGCACTGCTGTGCAAGCAGCTGCTGGGCAGGAGAGCCAAAGGGAAGACGTGGACGTGACAGGCGGCAGCAAAAATCCAGCCATGCTTACACGAGAAGTTGCGGAGGGAAAAAGCGCTTTGGAGAATGAAGACGGGGTGAAAGCAGAGGGTGTGGTGACCACTGAGAGGGAGCTTAAGACACAGCAAGAAGCTGTGGAGGAGAAAGTAGCTCCTGGCACTGAAACTGCAGTGAAAGATTGTGGAGCCAGCCCTGAAAAAGAACACCAGGCACATGAAGTAGAGGAAGAGGTCACTTCTGGGAGTGAAACGGCAGGAGATGCTGTGTGTGTCAGTGGCACTGAAACAGAAAGCAAAGCACAGGAAGAAGTTGCTGAGATCAAGGTGACTTCCCCACATGGTAATGTAGCAGAAGCTGAGATTTTAGGGAATGCTGAAAAGAAAATCAAGATAGAAAAAGAAATTACGGGAAAATTATCTCAGAGTGACAATGAGGTAGGAACAGAGTTTGAAGAGGAGAGTGAAAAGGAAAGCAGTGACCAAGGAGCAAGTCCTGTGACAAGGGTTATTTCCAAGGATGAAAACAAAGGGAAAGGGGGGGTTGGGGATAACCCTGAAAAAGAAAGCAAGTCAGAAGAAAAGAGTTGTAAATCTCCTGATGATGTCAGTGAGATAAGGAGTTTGCTTATGTTAACAGTTGAGATACCAGCAGCTACTCCAGCTGAGAACATAAAGGAGATTTGTGAAGGTGAGATACTGAAGTTGCAGGAGCACAATAAAGGGAAGGAGGAGCTGAGCAAAGTGGCTGCAGCAGAAAGTGAAGTGAGCCAGATAATCATGAATAAAGATAGAGCTGAATGCACAGAGTTCAGGGAGGAGGGACTGTCTATTTTGGAGACAGATTGTAGGAATTTAGTGGATGTATCTGAGGGGTCCTGCAAGATGGTGCAAGAAGAATGGCTGGTGGAAAGCTCGGATATGTCTCAGGAGGCAAAGGCAGGGGTGGAGATGAAGCAAAGCATTTGGTACACAGGTGCGGGAAGCTGCCACAGTGATAGATTGCAGCCAGGGGGATGCACTGAACCCGTGTCTGAAGGCAAGAGATTATCTGGGGGGGAGGGAGGGGCAGGGGGTGGCCATGCTGTCCCACTGGAGGGAGGGACTGAGAGCTTTTCTCATAGCTCTGCTGAAAATGCCTGCACAGCACCAGGGCCCATGTTGGATACAGAAAACCCAAGAACAGGACTGCTGGACCTGCTGGTGTCTGTGGTGCCAGAGCAGGGCCAGGTTAGCACCCTGGAGCTCACAGCAGACCCAGGGCCTGGTGAGAGCAAAGGGAAGCCAGAAAATGAATTGTCCTCACACACAGAGATAATAAGCAGAGGAGTAAAAGAGAATTTCACAGAAGAAAGCAGAGAAGATGGTTATGCACAGCAAGTCTCCGAAGAGTAAGAAGCATTTCTCAGCCCAGCCCTGCAGGATTTATTTACTCCAGCAATCCCCGTGTAGCTGTGAATGCTCACTTGGGTCGGGGCTAGAGGAAATGGGCTTTCTTGTGGTACCACCAGCTCTTGCAGATATAGCACAGATCCCTTCCTCAGTGGTGGGTGAGAGGTTTCTTTGCAGTCAGAGCCCTCACTCTTTAAAACCGGGTGACTCTTGGGGAAACTCATTTTTTCAGTGAAAATTTGCTACCTTTTATGGCTGTAGGAAAAGTCTGCAAACATGACCCCTGAATACTTCACAAGCAACACACCCCCAGCTGTGAAGTCATTTGAACAGCTTGACTGTTTTAGCAGGGGAGTAGGTCCTGGTTTTTAATTTGACAAGTCCTGCTGTCATTCCCAGGTGGTTGGTACAGACGTTGCTATTCGAGGCTGCTTCTGGCATTGCATGCAGTGTATGGGAAATAAATACCACTTTTTGCAGTGAAACAGAGCCAAATAGTGAAATTAGTAGGTTGCTCGAAAGCCACAGTCCATGCAAGTTCTGCAAACTAGTCACTTAATTAAGTTTTCACAGATATTAAAGACAAACAATTCTGATTTTTTTTCTCTTATTGCTCTATTTAAAACGGGGAAAATATGGGAGCAGGTTTCTCAGTCCCACTCTGCACTTCTGGGTTATTTAGCCTTCCAGAGCACTTTATGGCTATTTTATTTTGTTTTATTTTATGGAAGGGAAAGATGAGAATGTTTACAATAACCACAACCATTAGGCAGCATCTTTCTGTTTCACTTCCCACCATAAAATATATTCACGCCTGGTTATCTAATAGAGAAAATTCTGAGTCCTGCCATTCCCATTCTTCCTGACTTAAGTTAGTTACCCAGTTCTGTAAGCCTTTGTAGGTTCATAAACTCTAAATTCAGTTCACTAACTGTAAATTCCTAAGCTGTAAATAAGGTTCATAAATTGCAGTCATTGTGAAGGATCAAAATCATTGCCCGTAGTTTCTAATACAGGTGTTAACTGAAGGGAAAAGGGCTCAGGGGTTATTCATGGGATCTTGGGATTCTGGAGGGCAGAATTGCCTTTCAAAAGCAGTTATTAAAATGAGACCTGTTGCTTTCATAGCTGGCATGTTGCCATCCGTGCCAGGTCACCAGCTGTGCACAAAGTGCCTTCCACACATCATTGCTTGCACGACTCCAGCGCCTGCAGGGAACAGCCTGGAAGTGAAAGGTGGTCTTTTCACAAACTGGGCTGTAGGGATCAAGATCTCACTTCAGAGATCAGTTTCAAGGCACCTTAAAAACTCAGCCTGGTGTTTCAGACTGTTTCTGAATAAATATCATGCAGCACAGGACAGCAAAGGTTGATGACAAATACAGTGAGGGCTGCGGGATTTACGCCCATAAAGACATGGGAAAAAATAACAAAGTCCTGGGAGCCTTAATACTTGTTGACATTTAACTTCAACAAGCTGTGTGAAGCCTATTATTTAATGCTATCAAAATATGCTATAATACTAACAGAGGATTGACACTAGAGGAACAGGCAAATATTACTGCATAAGGCAGGAACGTTGTTGAGTAACTGGACCAGCTGCCGTGTCACTATTGTAACATAAATGCAACTCCTATTTATTCCAGAAGCCACAACGTGGTACAGAAACATTAAGGTCACAGATGTTTTCCTTGCTGAAGTACTTTTGACTTGTTCCCTCCTCATATTTCAGACAAAAATGCTGATTTGTAAACACAGACAAACCACCACCAGTAAGTTTGGGTTGTTTTGTTTGGTTTTTTTTTTTACAAATCAATAGTTGTTTCACTGTCAGCTACTCTGCTTTTTTTTATTTACAAACCATTAGTTCTGAATTAGCTACATCTGCACAGAAGGTGCTCAGCACCACGATTCCCAACTTAGTAATTGTTATTTCCATGGCAGGCTCAGAGCCAGGTCACCTTTTCCTGCAGTAGGGAAGAATGGAGCTGTGGAACACGGATGCTCAGCCTGTTCTTCTGAGGAAGGAGGGGAAGGAACACGATAGGCTGGGCCTGTAGGAACCTGTGTCCTGCCATGTAAAGTCTGTGAGGGCTGGAGAATTGGTATTTCCCCCCTCCTAGGTGGACATCTTCTGTACATTCAATGGGCAGAGAGTTGCACTTTTCTTGCCTTCAGGCAGACCCGGGACAGGGGGTGGCAATTCCGAGGTCAGCAAGGTTACCTCAGACCCCCCATCCAAAATAACAGTAATTCACCCTTTCAGCAACTTTTGGAGCTGCACTGGAGTTTCCTACGCTCACCTGGACTGGATTACTTCTCTTGTAACCCCAGAACGACAATAAATCACCTTCCCTGGCGCCGGGGGGGGACGTGGCCCTTGTTTCAGTGCCCGGGGCTGCCGAGGGGACAGGGAACACTGAATGTTGCTTTGTACAAACGCGTGTAACGACAATAAAAGCGGCTCCTCCCCTTCCGTGGCTGGAACGTGCGGTGTGTGCGGGTGCTGAGCCGGGGCTTGTGCTGAACCCCTGCGCTTCCTGCTCGTTCCTGTGCTCACACCTGGGATCCCAGGGCCCATCCCGGATCCCGGGCCCATCCCAGGGCCCATCCCGGATCCCAGAGCCCATCCCGGATCCCAGAGCCCATCCCAGAGCCCATCCCGGATCCCAGAGCCCATCCCGGATCCCAGAGCCCATCCCAGAGCCCATCCCCGATCCCAGGGCCCCTCCCGGATCCCAGAGCCGATCCCAGAGCCCATCCCGGATCCCAG
>NW_009952815.1:100167-100792 GCF_000747805.2 Chaetura pelagica
GGGAATCTCTGCTGTCTGTCCCTTCTTTGCCCTGACGGCTGCACCAGGTGAGAGGCGCCGGTTTCCCACCCTTTTCCAGCGCCAGAAAGGGCTGCGGGAAAGCTGGGGAGGGACTTGGGACACGGGCATGGAGGGATGGGACCCGGCGGAACAGCTTCAAACTGAACAAGGGGAGATGTGAGATGAGGAGGAAATTCTTTGCTGTGAGGGTGGTGAGAGCCTGGCCCAGGTTGCCCAGGGAAGCTGTGGCTGCCCCATCCCTGGCAGTGTTGAAGGGCAGGTTGGATGGGGCTTGGAGCAGCCTGGGCTGCTGGGAGGTGTCCCTGCAAGGGGCTGGAACTAGATGATCTTTAAGGTCCCTTCCAGCCCAAACCATTCGGTGATTCTGTGTGTGTGAGGTGTGTGCCAGAGCTGGGCTGGAGTTTCAGGTCAGGTTGCCAGAGCTCATTGGGGCAGGCAGCCCCTCATGGCCTCTGCTGCCCCTGGGGTCAGACCCTTCTGCCATATGGTTGGGTAATTGTGGGTAAAAGTGATCAAAGGTAACTCTGAATCCGCAGCCAGTTGGTCTAATTATGGCTCTGCTTCTGGAACACGTGAGTGTTCCAGAGTCATAAAAAAGGTGCAT
>NW_009952815.1:100812-105761 GCF_000747805.2 Chaetura pelagica
AGGTAATCCTGGTCCCCCAGGCGTGTACGTGTAAGGAGCTGATTCTCTTTTAATATGGATTTGAGGTGAAGGTTAAAGATTACAATAGAGCTGGCACTGCGTGGGGAAAGATATTTCTTTTTGGCCAACATATAAAGGAGCATATTATGATCTTAGTGTGTTGCTGGAGCAGTTTGATCATCATCCTCTTCCTATCTGCTGGTCAGTTGCATGGAATAATGATGCAGAAACTCATGAAACACTGTGGAGACTTTCATAGTTACTAATCAGTAGATATAAGTTCATATTTAACTCTGATATTTATAGTAACTACGTTTTTTCATCTTTGATTCTTAGGATACTTTGTGTTTATAATGAGTTACGTGTTTTCTTCACGGACTACATAAGGAGTTTAACCTTCTTTCACTGACAGTTTTAGAATGTTTGCACCCCTAACTTGCACTGCCTGATAATCTGATCATCTGCTGCCCCAGGCAGTGCAAGAAATGCCTTGCCATGGTTTGTGGCTCGAGGCACCAACCCGGGTCATGTCTGAATGAGGGCAGGTAGCCTGTGGATTTAAGAAGATTGTCACAGTCACAGAAATTCTTTCAGAAAATATCCTGTAAGTGGAAGTTGCATGTAAAGAAACAGAAGTTAGAAAGAGCTTTCTATATGCTACGTGGCTGAGCAGCATGGGATGCTTAGTTCATCTGGACGTGGCAGAGCTGGGGTTTCTGTCTGCTGTAGCAACTCCCAGAGTCTGCAGGCTGAGAAGGACCTCAGAAAAGCATCACACTCTGCTGTTTTGTTGCCTTAATGCATTTGATGAGTTAAAACTACTTAAAATTCCGAGTCATTGAACTAAATCAGATGTTTAGAATGTAATTGTGATGTTCTTGGCTCTTTTATGTTCAGTCTTATCAGCAGGGATTTGTGAATTATGTTGATGGAGCTTAGAGATTAGCCTGCTCTTTTGCCTTGCAGGGCTGCTCAGTAAAACAGGAACAGCTAAAGTCATGCTGTCTCTCAAAAAGCCCTGTGCTTTTTGGTATAGTAGCATTTCTCACCTTGACTGCTTTCCAAACATATAAAATACATGTATCTACAAGGGTTTTCCTTAGTCTGTGCTTGCCAAGACTTCTGATGCAAGGAAGAGGTGTTCCTCCTAACCTGTGACCTTGTCTGAATCACAGGCAGGAATCCCTGTGTCAGTTGGTTTTAGTATTGGTGATGACAAGCAGAACATAATTCTAATTGCTCCTTTTTGCAGAGCATGGAGCACGTCCCATCTCCAGCTTCCGTGTGTTGGTGACATGGACAGCTTCTTAAGGGGAAGCACAGGAGGCTGACACTGAGCCCCAAGTACTTACTTTCACATTAGATGGAGAAATAGTCGTTCTGCAGTGAACAAAAGTAGCTGAATTAGGAAACACTATTATGCCATATTTCACTTACTTGAGTAGAGTACATTGGTAGAAGACCTGTGGCTGATATTCAGATATTAAAGTGTTGTTCATCTTCCTGTTCAAAGGTGATATATTAAAGGCCATTCTGAAGCAACCACTAATGCTTTTTCTTGTTTTCTTTTTTAGAAACCAAGTGCTGGAGATGTTTGATCATGCATATAGCAATTACATGGTAAGTAAAACACCTGTTTGTTTCAGTTTTTTTGGAGTTGTTATTGCTGACCTGGGAGAGGAAGCAGCCTTACAGTACATGACATTTTTGAGAAGCAGCAGGGAGGCAGGGCCAAACCAAAGCTAAAATAAATACGAGCACCTGTCTGGCCTTTACACAGAAATGAACAAATGTTACTTTCAGGGAGAGGAGTGTTTAGGAGGGTTATGATGACTTTCAGATGGCAGCTAGGAATTGCTAGCAGTAACTCTGCTAATCTGTGCCTGATCCAGTTTATCTCACGTCAAGCTATGAACAGTTTTCATCTTTGGTAAACTGTCTAATTTGAAATTGCAGATTTTTAAAACTAGTAAGAGAAAGGAAGCTCAGGAAGAGCTGTCTGTAGTCATCAGGTTCTGGAGAATACAAGTTAATCTTATTTATTTTGTGGCTAAACATTATGTACAATATTTCTCCTGTGCTAACTAGGGTGTGTTATATGCAGCCTGATAGCTCTGTTACAAGCAAATAGTGTTTGTAGAACAAAGTAGAATCAAAAGGGGATCTGGTGTCCTGTGTACACGTTACAGCCTCTTGTGTTCTGTGACTGTCATATGACAGGTTGCTGTGTGTCCTGTCAGTGTGACATGTGGCTTTGTGTGCAGGTGTCTGCCTGCTCTGGCCTGTGAGCCATTCTGCACCCTAATCAACCTTGAAATGCCTTGGCTTAGTTCAGATATGGTTAAGAGTAAGGAATCAGAGTGGACTGGCTTTCCTCAAGTAATGATTGCTCTCAAATATATTATAAATAATACATTTTTGAGAGAAACTGTATGATAAATACCAAAGATGTTCTTAGTGACTTTACTGCCTCTTTTACATTCTTTGTGGTGTTGCAGAAACCTCCCTCTGCTCAGTTGCACCAGTTCCTGCAGGACATAAGGCTGTCTCTTGACAGTAGCTTGCCACATGTCCCAGTTTCTGCATTATGGTTTAACACTTATATATGGGATATGTGTATAATTACACACTGGAAGGTGTCTTGCCCCATCTGAAACAAGAACATTTGTAAGGAAAAAGAAGAATTATTTCAGGTATCCTGGAAACTTTGAAGCCAAAAGGATATTTACTTGCCACGTATGCTGGAGCACTAAGCAAACAGAGAAATATGACCTGTTTGTTTAAAGTTGAAGACAAGCTTAGGGTATCAGACTTAATTCTGACAGCAGAGTGTTAAGTATTTTTGCAGCTGCCTTTGAAACAGCCAGCTGAAAAATTTTATTTTCTGTTTCTATTAATATATGGTTTAGACTTGAGTAGCTGTAAGACTGAAAATTCATGTTTGCATGCAAGGGGAAACTCCCTTGCCTCTTTTTTCAGTTGTTAACAGGAGCTTTGAGTAAAAAGCTGATCATTGCATTTTTTTCTTCTTGGCTGTCAGAAGGAATACGGGGAAATACTGGTCAGTTGTGGACATCAGGTGGTTCCTGGTTTACAGCTCTTTTTTCATTATTCACATACTGTGCTGCCCTGAATTTACAGTCCTGACCTTAGGAGGTAGGATCATCTGTGCAATAAGCATGTGTAGAAATTCCAGAGTACCCGTTCAGCTCCATTTGTGTAATATTTTCCAGAAGTGCATTTGTTGTAACATTTGTGCCATGTTTTATATTTCATGGTACCTTCTTTTGAGGGTACTTGAAAGAGGAGGAGTTACAAGTTGGGAAATCACTCAACCCAGCAGCCTTTCCTGTTCCAGACAGATTAAGTGAACTTTCATGTTTCAAAACTGTTCTAGTTTCTTAAGGTTTTCTAAGTCCAGTTTCTCTAGAATTTTTATCACCTTTTTTTTCCTCCAGAATTTAAGCCAGGCATCCAAGCTTTGACAGTGCTTGTGTCATGTACTTCTTTAATCTGTTATTCTTAATATTTTTTGCACAGATGCTAAGAAACATCTGAGCCCTGTTAAAATGATCTGGATTCTGGCTTTTGTAGTTTAACTTGAGGAGAACAAAGAGTCGTGCAAAGACCAAAATACTTGGGAGGGTGGTAAACAGGGAAACAAACCATCAGTTTCAAAAGGAATTGCTGTAAGAGCTGTTTATTTATAGAAGAATGTTCCATCTTTTCCTCTCCTATTTCACGTTTGAATATAGATTATTTTTTGTACCATATTTTTGGAAAGACTCTGAATGTGTTTACTTGCAGTTTCAGTGCAGTAATTAAACTTTATCCTTCCTTTAGTTTTTCCCTAAAAGTAAAACTGGAGAGCACAGTATAGCAGCCAGTTTTCTGATGGAACCAAAAGAGAGAAGCTCTATCCCAAATCACTTGTATTTGGCTTCTAACAGAGATGCAATTTTCTTTCATGTTTCTTGAAACTGGATATTATGTAAGATTCATCTTTCTTAATGTCATGGCCACTCTGAACGTTTTTCAGTAAACCTCTCTTATTGCACAACGGTACATTTCAAATCTGCTTCTGTTTCATTTGATAGCCCATTTTGGTGGTAGTTTAAACCTGCAAAACTTCCAATGACTGGAGAGGGAACAGGAACAGGCATTTTATGCAGCGTTTATTAGGCAATGGTGCCACTTCTGTTACTTTTTGCCTGACTGATGAGAAATAATACTACAGTACAGCTTGCTTGGCAGAATGCTTTTTTGAGAAATATGGAAAGTAACTTTTTTAAAAAAAAAACATCTAGCAATGTCTCTCTCTTTAAAAAAAGAAGTTATATTTGTGAAAGGATCAGTCTTGTTAAGCTTTTTGTGTGAATGTTCTTCTGTCATGCCTTGAGTAGTGATTTACCAATGTATTAGTTTAACTTCTAGGTGAGTTATCTCTCACTGACTGTGAGCCTGCGCCACTTATGTTTGTTTGGAAATGTTTCCAAAATTACTTCAAAGTCTAATTCCCACCGATTTCTCCATGAAATATGAACCACTAAGTAGTGCCTGCATTGGTTTTAGGTCTCAGACTAATCTTTGAGCTGGTAACTTCTGCCTAAAGAACGTTATAGGAAGTATCACATGTACCTTGTGGCAGAAAATGCACAATTAGCCATTCAAGTTGATTATCAAGGTTTTTTTCATGTTGTTCCAGGCTTCTCTGAGAGGTTAGCGAGAGAGAGGAGGAGAAAGAGGTCCTGTTGCTCTGTTCACAGTTTGATCATTCCCAGCCACTCTGCAAAAAGGGCCTGGGGATCTTGGTGGACCCCAACTTGACCATGATCTGGCAAGGTGCCCTTGTGGCGAAGATGGCTGATGGTGTCCTGGGCAGCAGCTTGAGGGAGGGGATCCTTCCCATCTGCTGAGCACTGGTGAGGCTGCACCTGGAGTCCAGTGAA
>NW_009952815.1:105772-143262 GCF_000747805.2 Chaetura pelagica
TAGGGAAAGGCTGAGAGAACTGGAGCTCTTCAGTCCAGAGCAGAAAAGGCTTGGGAGGATCTGACCAACACGTATAAACACCTGAAGGGAGGCTGTGAAGAAGACAGAGCCCAGCTCTTCTCAGTGGTGCCCAGCAACAGGACTAGAGGCAGCAGGCACAATCTGAAACATGGGAGGTTCCCTCTGAACATCAGGAAATATTTTTTTTTTTACTCTGAAGGTGGCTGAGGTGGCACAGTTTGCCCAGAGGGTTCTGGAGTCTCCTTCCTCAAAGACATTTAAAAGTTGTCTGGACATGATCTTGGGCAACTGGCTGTAGGTGGCCCTGCTCAAGTGGAGGTCCCTTCCCACCACAGAGGTTCTGTGCTTGTCATGTGATTTTTTTTTCTGAAATACAGGCTTCCTTTTAGCAGGCTCTGAGGATTTGCTGCAATGGCTGTTTACCCTGTTCCCTTGTTTTGTTTCCCTCCAGGAACATGCGTATCCAGCTGATGAACTGATGCCTCTGACTTGTCGTGGCCGAGTGCGGGGTCAGGAGCCAAGCCGAGGGGACGTGGATGATGCCTTGGGAAAGTTAGTGCTTGAAATGGTTACTGTCTCATGGCAACATTAAGGAATCTTAAGCACAATTTGCAGCCCATAAAGCTTCTTTCTTCAGTTGACATGTCCACAAATTTACATTTGTTGAAAAAGATTTAGTGGGTGCAGACAAATATGTAATTTGTCTCGTAAGTTCTCTAACAGGGGTTGGGAAGAAAGCTCTAGATGTGAACTTAATAGAAGTTAGGTAGAAATATTTTTATTACTTCTTTCTGTGATGTTAAACTGATGTGAAATTGTACCTTAATCAGAGAAAGAATTGACCAGGGAGTGAGATACAAAGACAATGGTGTTTTGTTTTTTTAAATCATTCTTCAGCTATTTTCCATAGGAAAGCCTTCCAAATGTGAGCTGACACTTAGAGTATTAGTTAATTGACTACTAAATAGGGGTTATAAGGGTTGACTATCAGCTGCACATAACAGTAAAGTGTTACCCATCATGCTGGCCTTAAGTGATATTTGAAGTGCTTTTCACATTTTTATTTTTTTTTTTAGTAGAAAGCACTCTGAAAACATAATTAGTCATGTGATTATCATGTGTGTGGTAGCCTGAGGCCTTTGCCAGAGTATCAAATGTTGCATCAGACATAGAAATTCTTCATATTTTTCCTTGTAAGATATCTTATAATAGAACATATTCTATTGGCTGGCATCCTTTGGCTGGCAGAATATGAATGATCAGAGGTGAAGTGGAATTGCTCTAAATATGTTTGTAATTGTTTGGGGTTTTTTTTCACAAGGAATGTGCTGTGTATGTTTATAGGGCAAATACTTAGTAAATAGCTAATGTTTTTTGTATTGGTGTGGAACAGTGTTAATCACAGCTGAAATCCTTGTCTTAAGTATGACTTCTAAGTCACCCTGATGTTGAGTGTGTTATTTTTTGTTCTGTACAAAAGTTTCTCAGTCTGGAGATTCCTGTATAAGCCTGTTGCCTTGGAGGTATTGACAGATATGACTGATGAGAAGGGGGTGTCAAGAAAATGGATTTTTAATCCTGATCATGAATTCTTTTTATGACATTTTTTTACATACCAACATGCTCTCATTTGAGTAAAAATACCTTTTCATCCCCTTAGATGCACTGAATAGTTAAGTATTTATTATTCTCCTGTATACGTGCTTTTTTCTTCTCCTCATAATTAGCTATATTCTTATTTATCACAATTCTTATATAACCCTTTTTATTGCCAACTGGCTCATCAGTCACATTCCCTACAAGCCTTTGCAATCCCAAAATGACAGGGTGAGACAGCCAGGTCAGTGTGTTACCCTGCAGGGCTGGGGAGGATTCCCTCTAGTTCTGCAGTGCTGAGTCTCCTGACACTTGTATGGAAAAAGTGTGTGTGTGTCAGGCAGTTGTGCACAGCCAGTAGTTAATCACCTTCTCCTGTAGAACAACACTCACAGAATGCCATTATATCTTTACAAATTGAAAAAAATAATATATAACCAGCTAATTGGAATTTTAATGACACCCCATGCATATTCACAGTTGCCTACAGGGTCTCCAGCACTGAGCACCTGGTACATTCATGTTCTTAAGTAGGCAGCTGGAACTGTTTTTAAAGTTTTCAATTTCAATATCATCATATTCTGTACGTTCTATTCCATGTATGGTATGTGTTTCATAACAAATTTATCAGGTTAGACCAAAGATGAAGTAGAAGAAGCCTGGAGAAGAATATACAGACAGGATAAGCTGTGTTGTGATAATCATGTTTCAAACAGTGTGGTTCCAACTGCAGGTGGGCTCTAGGTGTTGTCTCTTTAAAATCTACCCCAGGGTTTTTATTCCATAGATTTTTTTGTCTAATCAATTTTTTGGATCTCTGTAAGTATTTGGCTTTTCTGAAGATACCTGTGGTAACAGGTTCACTGACTTGATGTTCTTTTTTTGTGTGAAATAAGTAGTTCTTTGTTTAGAGCCTGCCACTTGCTAGTGCTGGATGGCACCAGTGAATAGTAGACTAGATTTTCATTCACTTTCTTTATGCCATATGCAATTTAAAAATGTTTGTATAATGACGTGGAAGCTTTGGCAGGCTGAAGAGCATGAGCTTGTTCACTTGTTCCTGGTACAGAACCTGCTGTTGTACCTTCAGCCCCCCCTACTGAAGGTGTTCTTCACCTTCCTACATATTTTTGTTATTACACTTCAGTAAACATCCTTTGTTTTTTTTGAAGAAAATAAAAAAAAGTGGTTGGAAAAATGATGTTGAACCATTCTACTGGGTTTCTTAGTAGATTTGACTGGAGACTAGAAATAAAAACTTAATTTGCTTACAAGAAATTTGGAAACTGCACAAAGTAAAGGTACCTTTATAATTGTAGCTTGTTTCAGTCACCTCCTAGTTGGTCACTAACACAGGGAGGGAACTTAGCAAGTATTTTGATTTTAAACATTGTGTGCAACTAATTTTTTAGCAGCTAGTGGTCTGTGATAATTTAGTTTTTTCATAGTAACCAATCCCATTAGTTATTTAATTTTGACACATACAGCTCTATAGTAAATCTGTTTTAAATTTTGTTCCATAGGTTTTCCCTGACCTTGATTGATACCTTGGACACACTTGTGGTAAGTTTAATTTGTTGATAAACCTTGATTTAAAAAAACATCTTCTGGTGTTCAGACTTATTTTTAGATTTCTATTTTGTTAATTTATTTAATAAAAAAAAAAATACTATTCTTTCTTCACCTCTGATCTCTAGCCACCTGTTCAAAGGGGCTGTTCCTTGTAGGATCTTCCAGGTGCTGTGTTGGTGGTGTTTGGAGTTCATTGCAAAAAGAAAACTAGAAGAGTTCCTTTGTGCTTCATTGATGCTTTCTTATCTTGACTTGGCTTGCTGTTATAGTCTAAAACAACATGCTGACACAGGGGTGAACATCTCTTAATACCGACTGAATTATTTATGTTTAAATTGTACCTACGCATTTCCTGGGTGAATTTGTGTGTACTTAAATATATGGTTAAAAAATGCAACCCTGGCTGTGTTTGCCAGGAAATGTTGCCAAAATTACCTTCCAGCTCTTATTAAAAGAATCCAATCATTAATAGACTACTTGTTAGATTTCAATCCCTTTGACATATTTTGTCATCATAAAAATAGAGTTTGGAAATGGGGAATTTTTGGTAAACAAATCTGAATAGTTTTGATAATCCTTGCAGCACTGGTCTGTTGTGTAAATCATGTCATGCTCCTTCTTGACAGCCCTTCCCTCTTTGTGCTGTGCTGTGAGGTGACCTGTGCCTCCTTTGAATTGGGACTGTGGCTGTTGAAAATGTGGAGTTGGGAACTCTGTCACTACCAGACACTCAGATGGATCATTGGGTTGTTTGATTTTTTTCTTGTCTTAGAGCAGGATTTGAACTTGTGGAATTTAAAGGCATTTAGGCTAACAAATTGGATAAGTCACAAAGATTCTTCAAGATAGATTAAACTAAAAGAAAGTTGGTGTGGAAAAAACCCAACCATTGGAAGTGCCTGAGCTGTGTTTCAGGCACACAGAGAAAACTGTTGGGAGGAGCAAAACTGCTAGGACAGTTCACTGATCTTGGGATGAGGCTTCTTGAGTCATGGATTGGAGGCTTCCAAGAGCTCAGAGGTATTGGAGCAGGCCAGGCCTTGCCAGCTCTGTCAGCACAGCCTGCAGCCCCCAGTCCTGGTGCCCTGCAGTCATAGCGTGGGTGCTGGGAAAGGACCAAACAAATCTCTGGGTTCTAGTTTGGGTACATTCTCAGTGACTTTATTCTTTGTGTGCAGCTTTTGTTCTCTTTCATGTATCTCATGAGAAAACCAGTAATACTGATACCTGTTTACACTGAACCAGAGTATGCCTCAACAGGACCCAGATATCAAAAGTGTGTCAAATGCTTTCTTTTTTAATTCATTGTACTTGTTCTACACCTGAGTGTGCCTGTATTACCTGTGTTGGAACCTAAATGCCTGGTTACATTTGCATTCCAGGTGTTAAATAAAACCAAAGAGTTTGAAGAGGCTGTAAAAAAAGTAATAAAGGATGTTAATTTAGACAACGACATAGTTGTATCTGTCTTTGAAACCAACATAAGAGTCCTTGGGTGAGTAACTTTTATGTTTTCAAAACTCTGAAAAATGTGGTTTTTTAGCTAAATGTCCTTAAAGCAGAGCTTTGTGTGCCACTTCACCTCACCTCACTTACAACAGTTGTGCCTTTATCAGTTGGCAGAGCTCAACACCTGCCCTGGAAGGGTTTTGACATGCTGGGCAGGAATGGATGCAGTGGCACTCAGGCAGGCTGACCCCCATCCAACTGCTGCTGGCCTGGATTTTTTTTGGTTAAAAACAAAAATTGTGCATGCTGAGGTAGCAGTGTTTTTGTTAATGGGAACAGCCTTAGAGATGACACTGTGCAATGCTTGAGTTAACAGAATATTTCAATACTTAGGGTTAATAGATTGTTTCAGTTTGGATGGGACCTCTGAGAGTCTCTAGTCCAACCTGCTACTCCAGGCAGGATCCAGGCAGGTTAGTTTTAAGCTATGATAGGCAGTTTTAGAGGTGTTAGTTGGTGTTCTTGATTAACTGTATTGATGAGTCTGTGATTCAGCTATCAGGACAGGAAAAATTGCTTCCGAAATGCTGACAGCTGACCTTGATTGTAATGAGAGTTGCATCTGCTCTACATTTCTGAAAGTTGGGCACATGTGAATATAGCACAGTTAGGTACATTGTCATCTGAATGGTAGACATTGCTGCATTGCTGCTGAGGTAAATATGCCTTTTAAGATGTGGATAATTTTTCTTGTGTTTAGAGGACTCCTTGGTGGGCATTCAGTGGCAATTATGCTGAAGGAGAAAGGTGAATATATGCAGTGGTACAACGGTGAACTTCTGCACATGGCAAAGGAACTAGGCTATAAGCTTCTGCCTGCTTTTAACACCACTAGTGGTCTCCCTTATCCAAGGGTAAGTTCTGTGCTTTCTGCCTTTGAGAATTACTTCTGTAAGCAAAATTTTTCTGGTGTTCTTTTTATCTATGTTTCTAAAATCACTTGTGTATTTATTAAGTATACAGGAAATCAAAAGCTGATGAATTGCTCAGTTGTAATACATGCTACTTGGGATTTTAAAATACTGTATTAGAATTAGACTCTCTGAATACCTACATTTCCAGCTTTGAAAATTCTAATGTGCATTGCTGTAGGTAAATGGTAACAGCAGAAATCTTGTCTTACCACTACTGATTTCTTGCTCTCTGTTACTCCAGGCACCACCAAGGAGCTGAGGAGAGTGGTTTTTGTTCTGGTACACATCTCTCACCAAGACAGTGAAAGAGCAACTTGCAAATACTTAGGAATTTAGCAGAAGTTTGATTAGTCCTCATGGTTTACATCCAAATTTTTAGGAGAGGAAAGGTAGCTGTAATGTAAAAATACTCACTTCATGTAAAAACTTTAATCAAATTCAAACAAAGCATGGTACATGTTTTTTGAGTGATAGAAAAACTACTTCCCATGTGTATCACCTGCTGGGTTTGTGAGATATGGCTTTGATTGGAAACGTTCCCATAAATTTAAAGTTTAGGCTTAATAGATCAGCATTTTTCTAGTGATAATATCTAACTCAAAATGTTCAGTTTGGCAGTTTTCTGTTGAGGGGACCCTCTCCAGAATGCAGAAGGTGATGTTGTGCCTGCAACAAAAGCAGGTCCATCTAGCAGGCATTCTCTGGAGCGAGGAGCAGGAAGGTTTTTACAAAGCTTCATTTCCAGGAACACTTGTGATGTTCTGAGTTTCTGGCTAGTAGATGGCTAGAATTAGGTTTTCAGAGTGGTATTATTTTATTGAAATGTCCAGTGAACCACACAAGTGAGCCTGTCCTGATTTTGGAGGGTTGAGTATTTTGGGTTCTTCAGGTTGGAGTTGGCAGTAGGTGGTGAAGCAGAGCAAAGCTAAAGGAGGGGAGTGATCATTGGTGCTTTCCCTTGCCTTACAGTGGTTCTACAGACCTGCTGTGGGAGTGTGAATTCTTTCAGGTGGTATAAACAAAGGTGATGGTCTCTGCTTTTCCCTAGGTTAACTTAAAGTTTGGTGTGAGACACCCAGAAGCACGAACAGGAACAGAGACCGACACCTGCACGGCCTGTGCAGGCACCTTGATCCTCGAGTTCGCAGCTCTGAGCCGGTTCACTGGGACCTCCATATTTGAGGTTTGTTCTCCATAGTGGTTACTTGGCTTGGGATTGGGCCCAGTTATGTAATTTTGGACAAGTCAGTTTGAGTTTATCAAATGAGTATGTATCTGAGCTGTTCTGCACAAGCAGTGTGTTCAGATTTGTTGTATTTGTGGGATTTTTTTCCTAAAAGTGTTGATTTGACTGCTGAAAAAAGTGGCAGTAATTTTGTTTGAAAGGAGTTACAGTAAGTAAACAAGATAAGCATACTGAAGACTAGCTAAAGAGTAATAATACTTAAGTAGTTTTAGAGTAGAGGGGTCATAACAAGACAGAAGAAAAGTGGAATGTTTATGCCTCAGAATGCAGCTTAAAATAAAAACCATAAGGTCCCACTGATTCTAAGGATATATTGTCAATGGGAAGCTAAATGAAAATGATTGCCAGTATTTCTTTGATATGATTTTAAAAGGCAGGTTTTTTAAATAAGATTATAACTTCTTTAAACCTTTCAGGATGGGCCTAATATTTGATTTAGCTTAATGTAACTGAGTTGAAGCATGGCTGGGCCTGGGTTGAGTATTTTGGTAAAACTTCCTCCTGAAATCCTGTACAAGTGTCTGTCAATTTAGAGCCATTTTTGTTGGGTAGGTTGTTACCTTCAAGTTACTACTTGTGCATATAAAGAATGTATAGAACTTGTCCACTAACAAAGAGGGCTGCTGCTCTGCCTTGAGATGGCTGAGGAGATGCAGCAATTTTTATTCTAAGGCTGGTTTTGTTTACTTGGGCTCTCCTTTACTTAATCTCCTGTCTGCATGCACAATTTTAGAGAGGAAATTTGTGTGGAAGGACACTTGACTTGCCCAAGACCCTACAGCACCTTGGCAAGTGGTTGTGCAGGCAAAGCACCAACCTCTCTAATCAGCAACTGAGTAACTCCATAAAATACAAGTGCACGTCCTGTTGCTTCGTGTATGCAACGTAGTGCTGAGTTCTGTAACTGTTAGATGGGGAACATCTTATACTTCATAGCATCTTGGTTTCAGCAGGCAAAGGAATAACAGTCTCTGGCACCTGTTTCTTGATAATTTCCTTTAATGAACATTTGTTGTTGTTGCAGGAATATGCACGGAAAGCGCTCGATTTTATTTGGGAAAAGAGGCAGCGCAGCAGCAATTTAGTGGGAGTTACTATCAACATTCACACTGGAGACTGGGTCCGCAAAGGTGGGTTTGGGCAAGAATTAAAACCTTGGACACCTCCCCTCTCCCCAGTTATCTAGGCTATTCAAAAATATGAATGGGTTAGGGAAGTGGAATCACATCATTTCAGTGCTGGAGAAACCTGCTACACCGAAGCCTGACTGTGCTCCAGAAGGCTGTTTTGGTAGAGAAACTCATTCAATTGTTCTCTGATTCACTTTATTACTGAGAGGGAAATGCCTTGGGAGAATATTTCAGAGATTCTACTATGAATACAAAGGAAAAAACATAAATAGGCCTGTGGTTGCATGTAGCAGCCAGTAGTAGCATTTTCAAATAAGTGGAAGAAGTGGCTCCAGTGCATGTCTGCTCACACTGCAGGGTGCACGTGCAGCCCTGTGTCCCTGCACCCAGCTGTGCCTTCATTCCAGTGCTAAGAGCCTTTCCTTTGACTGAAAGAACCTTTAAAATCAAAGTGAAACCAAGGGAAAATAACCAATAGCTGCTGAAAGCAAAATCACCTTTTCATTTTCTACTGTTTCTAGATAGTGGAGTTGGAGCTGGAATAGATTCATATTATGAATATTTATTAAAAGCTTATGTCTTGCTGGGAGATGACAGTTTCCTGGAAAGATTTAACACGGTAAGTTAACACCTTGCTCAGGTCTGTGTTTTCTTTAAGACAAATTGAAGACTTATTGTATTGTCAGCTCTTAGCCTGAGGAGCTTACAAAGAGATCTTGAGCAGAATTTCTGTGCCCTCAGCTGTGTCTGGTTCCAGGTCTCTTTACTAGGAGTTTTTGCTAATCTTGAGTGAACTACCCCCTGAGCAACAATTTTAACCCCATTCAATGAAAACTGGAATCTTCTGGACCATGTTTCCAGCACAGGAAAAGCTGTATTTCAAAATCACCTTGGAAGAGTGTAATACTGGAAATGTTTCTATAAAATTATGTAAAGGCCTCTTGCTACAAGCCATGGTACAATTTCTTTCTGTCCTGGAGCAACAAAAAAGATCTGAAACCCAAAGTCTGGATCTTGTATTAATCTGCAGATCCTAAGGCTCAGTATATACTGACGTAGAATTACAAGCTGAAAAAAACACATTACTAAATTAATACAATTGCTACATTTGTAAGACGACTAAGCAACTTTGTCAGCATCATTACTCTTTTATTAAAAGTATTATTCCTCTTGAAAATAGCAATATTCAATGAAACCATCTTATTTTATATCATATAGCATGACTTTGTATCATAAGTAGTACTAAAATTGGGATAATTTGGTAGCTAAAGGCCTATTGCAAGACTTGAAGTGTAATGTTGTTGTTTCATATTCCTAACCTGCAGCCACTATGATTATATTTTGCCTCAGTTATGTCTGCTACCTGTTTGCTGTTGATTTGGCTCATGTGCTCATTGATGATTGTACCCTCTGTGCTTCAGAAGACAAGGCAGGCAGTTATCTTGGGGAGTACTGGATATGAAGCTAGTGAGTTGACAAGTGAACCAGTGGGTTTTAAAGTTCTGAGCAATCAAGTCCAGCCGCTTTGTGGTGGTTTTTTTATACTTTCTCCTCCTGTGATGCATTTGCTTTAGAGTTCTTTTGTTCAAATAAAGCAATTTCAACTTTCTTTAGTGTGTGCTTAAAGATTCAGCCAAAAAATGTACCTTAAGGGTAATAGTTAGTTTTTTTATCATATGGCTCCTGAACATACATTTGTGTGTTTGCGTTACTTGGAAAACATGGTGTGTGTTGCTGGTGTAATTCTGTGGAGCTTTGCAGTATTTACTGCTCTTTTAGTGTAAAACCAGAAACTACTGTGCATTGCCAGATGAAGTCATGATGGGGAGTATAGTGCAGGTTGTTCCACTGAAATAAAATGCCATAGTCTGGTGATCTATATCTGGTGTGTAAAATGTATTGATAATAGAAGCTCACAAGTTTTCTGCTGTTTGTCAGCACTATGATGCCATAATGAGATACATCAGCCAACCACCTCTTCTCCTTGATGTTCATATCCATAAACCCATGCTAAATGCTAGGACCTGGATGGATTCTTTGCTAGCTTTCTTCCCTGGATTGCAGGTAAGGTTTAAAACCCACATGCAGACGATTCTAATAACAAGTAAACAATTAAATAGGCTGGATATGTAATTGACAAGTCAAGATTAGTAGCTTTTCAAAACTACTGAATGAGGATTTCTGTACTCCTGGTGTCACTTTGATGCTGTGATGCACTTTAACCTGCATCTGGCCATGGGGAGTGTCCAGATGAGTGTATGATGTCCTTGCTTCACTCCTAGTCATGAAAGCACTCACCTTATGCTGCCCTTTCAGTAGTCTAGTGACAAGTTTTCTAGTTTGTGTGCTGTTAATCTCTTTAAGATCAGACTAAAACACATTCCCACCACAATTCTCTCCAAGTGATAATAGATCCTTTTCCTGCATAGTCTGAGTGAGCTGGCTGATGTTTCTGCAGCAGCTCTTAAGGAGTAGCTGTGGCTTACACTGCCAGGGGGTAGTATTTGCTGTGTGTATCACTGGAGTGTAGCTTCACATGAAGACAGCGAGTGCCTCACTTTCAGTGTTATTCCTGTGGATGGTGAATTCCTTTTAATGCTATTATTGAATTTTAGGTGCTGAAGGGTGATATTAGACCTGCTATTGAAACTCATGAGATGCTGTATCAGGTTATAAAGAAGCATAACTTCCTTCCAGAGGTAAGGCAGTGATTGTTTTGATCATGTACACTGATTCCTATCTCGATTTGAGCAGTCTCAGATGGCCATTTGAAAAACAGAGGGTGTGTGTCATTAAAGCCAGTGGCTCGTTTCCACCACATTCTGATGTGATTTACAGTTCTGCATATGACAATTGTGTTGAGGATATGAAATGTTTTTCCTACAATAATGCTGTAATCAGCACCATAATAGGGAGCTGCTGCTATTGATAACTGCTTTGCCTCTATATTTCAGCCTTTCAAAATCAACTTTGACTCATTTTAGTATCTGAAACTTGTATAAGCATATGTAGTAGTGGCTGCTAAATAATGTAATAAAGAGCTTTACTGCTAAAGATTAGCCATTGATATTAACCCAAGGAAACTAAAGGGACTGAAGGAAACTAAAGACTGAACTGTTTGAATGTTCTGAAAGTTTGCATGTCCTTGAAAGCAGGTACTGCCAAGTGCAATCTCTGAGCAAGTTAATTCTGCACAGAAAAGCTTGTTTACATGCTGAAGTGTCTTTATTCTGTGATGACCCAGAATACAAGAACTTCTGACTCCATTTGTAATTTTTGCTTTCTTCTGGTGTAAGCTTATTTCTGTTAGAGAACATTTAAATTAACATCACATTCACCTAATTTGGAAGTTGAGACCAAAGAATGCTCTCTAAGCACTGGAAGAATTTTTTGGGGTGCTTTTAAAATGCTATGGTTTGGCTCCTTAGGGTTTTGGGATTTATTGGGTGGGGTTTTTTTGGTGCTTTATACTTGTGAAGGCAACACTGAAAGCTCAGTATTTAAGCAAGTACTCCACCCTCTTTAGCACAGATTTAGTTAAACCCTGGTGTGAACTAGTAGTGAAGATCAGCCATCAGAGAAGTGGCTCTTGCCAGTGTGCATCAAGAGTGACTACACAGACCAGGGAGGTTTTAGATTTCTAGCTGTGTCAGAAACATCTTCTCTGTTAGAAGCAGCTGGCTTCCATCTCTGTCTGCAGCGGCAGTTTATGCACTGCAAGTGTCAGGTATGTTTGCAAAAGCAGTGTTGGGAAGCTTGGGGGCTCCCTCAGCAGGAGTGGGGCTGCAGCAGCGCCGGTGTTGGAGGAGCCAGCAGGGGCTGCTGCTGCCCCTGCTCCGGAGCTCCCTGTGGCCACAGCTCACTGCACGGGCTGGTGTCCGGGCTCCTGCACCAGCACAACCCGAGATCTCACCCCTACTAAGTGGGCAAAAGCAGTGGTTGAGGTTTTGGCCTCAAATGTGGTACCTGGGCAGAGGGTCTTCCAGCCTCCCAATGGTGTCCAGGCTCCTGCACCAGCACAACCCCCCTACTAAGTGGGCAAAAACAGTGGTTGAGGTTTTGGCCTCAAATGTGCTACCTGGGCAGAGGGTCTTCCAGCCTCCCAAGCCTGACGTTGGGCCTGCGCTGCTGGGGACTTCAGCTGCTGTAACACTTCCTGGAGGATTCAGAATAAATCTATGTTTGTTTTTTATTCTTGCATTTATTTTCATCTGTTCCTTTTCTTCCTCAGGCTTTCACAACAGACTTCAGAGTTCACTGGGCTCAGCATCCCTTAAGGCCTGAATTTGCAGAAAGCACTTACTTCTTGTACAAGGCAAGATCATTCTTATGCCTCTGAATTCCCTCTTTGTCTAACACCCTGACTTTTGTTGATGGTTTACTTCAATATAGAATGAGGGTCCCCTCTCCAGCTTATTTTATATCCTGGAGCCAGTTCTGTATATAAACAACATGAAAGTATTGGTTATAAAAAATTGGTCTAGGAGTATTTTTATATGCCTAGAATTAGAAAGAAAACTATGAAGGCTCATACTTTTAATGATACGTAGGTGTTTCTGATCTCCCTCTTGAAGATACATTAGAGACTAGGGCAAAAGTCACTTATACCAGAGAAGAGCAGTGCCTAAATGTCTTGAGTTTCTGTATTTCCATGTCCTTATCTGCATGTCTGTAACAGGTAATGCAGTGGGCAGGATCTCAGTGTCTTGTGACAGGTTAGCACTATTAATAAACTTTGCTGTTGTCTGAGAAGGTGTGAGATCATTAAGTTCTCATTAGGAAAAGGAAATCTGCTAATTGTACAGTGAGTCTGAGTGCACTGATATGTGTGGGTTTTCTTTGTTTTTCTCTTACAGGCTACTGGGGACCCTTACTATCTAGAAGTAGGAAAAACACTGATTGAAAACTTGAACAAGTATGCAAGAGTCCCTTGTGGCTTCGCTGCAATGAAGGATGTTCGGACAGGAAGTCATGAAGACAGGTAAAGGTCTTTGCACTTACTTTTTTTGTTAAAAGATTCTAGGAAAAAATGTAATTACCCTGCTTATATAATCAAATTAATTGACTTTTGAGTACCTGCCTGTCTTCAGTTTCATATCCAAGTCTTAAATTGGCCATTTGTCATAGTCTGTAAACTATTTCAGTAGCTTTATAGTTTGTTAAGTAAGAATATTTTAGTTTAATAATGTTTCATTTGTCTCAGAGCAATAGAGGAATTGCTTTCAAACAAAATATACCTCAAACCTAGAAATTTGTAAAGAGATTTGTTTTTTTCTGTAATGCTTTCTTGTACTGAACATGCTGAATCATTTCCCTCCAAACACAGTCAGTTCCAAGTGGAAGGAATGCCAGTGGAATTAAGTTCAACTATAATAGTCATGAAGTGTTCAGAGATGGAGCAATATGAGTATTTGTTTTCCTGATGTTTTAGAAACAAAGGGATCTTCCTAAAGGGCATCTGTATTTTTCCACAGAATGGACTCTTTCTTTCTGGCTGAGATGTTTAAATATCTTTATCTACTGTTTGCTGATAAGGAAGACATGATTTTTGACATTGAAGATTACATCTTCACCACAGAAGCTCATCTGTTACCACTTTGGCTTTCCACTACAAACCAAACCATCTCTAAAAAAAATACAGTAAGTAGCAGATCTAAACCAGTTTTATTGAGGCTTTGGAGCAGTTCCTTTACAAATGAGAAGAAATGGAGGTAAAATCAGAAAAAAAATCATAGTTTGGAGCACACCAGTTTTAACACTTTGTTTAATATTAACTGTTTCATCACATTAACAGTGACAGTCACATGAGTGTGAACAATGTTCCCATGACTGGATTCTGCACCACTGAATCTTCAGAAAAAAGCTGTGGAATGTTAGCAATATTTAAAAAGAATAATTCCCCATCTCTGTATGAACTTGAAAATAACACACTGATATTTTTATCTTTGTATTTATTTCCTGTTATTTCTTCTATAACATTTTCAACAACATGCCTAAGTTTTTGTTGCTTATTTTAGTAAACAAAACCTGGGCAAATCTTGAAAGGTGTTTTGAGACCACTACAAAGCTAGTTTGACAAGATACAACCACAGTATTTAATTGGTTTAGTCCATGCAATAGGCATTTAGATGTGAGAACACTTCTGGATTTATAAATTACTTCATCTTCCAAAATAACCTACAGTAACAGAACTGTGCTGTGAAGTATCATAAATGCTTGTCACTTGTTTTTTGTGTTCAATAAGGTGACACAGTTTATATTTCAGGCAATAATACTACTGGTAAGTAAAAGAAGTGAGAAAGTGAATGGAGAGGTGTCTAGGGCAGCAGGGATGTCATATCCCTTATGTCAGCCTGTCTCTATTTTTACCCTTTACTGTTGGTTTTGCAGCAATGCCTGGAGCAGAGGAAAATGCTCATGTTGTGTGTCAAGCCATGTGTCCTGCAGAAATCTTAAAACTGAGTAGAAAGCACAGTGGGGGAAAAATTAGTTACTTGCTCTTCATGTCTAATGTGTAACACCTGTAATGGGCCATGGGGTTGCTTTTTCTTGTTCATTGAGGGTGGAGATCCTGCACCCTTTCCAAAATCTTATTTTCTTGAGCCTTTATTGAGTTTTGGAAACAAAGATTTATGTCTTGTGAACTATGCAAGAAGTTCTCTGAAGGGTTTGAAGGAGCATTTTATGGAACTTTAGTTCCCAACATGAGAAGTTGATATTTGGGAGACAGAGAGGATTCCCACAGCTGCTGCTGTGTCAAGTGCTGGCTTGACATACATAGTTCTCTTGAGAATAGCAAATGTTAATAAAAGGCCAGTAAAGAGGAGTTTTCTTAAGGCCTTTGTTAAGTCAAAGCTGCACACAACACAAGTAAGATCCATTGAAAATGGTGTTGACCAAATACATTAAAAGGCTGTGAAGACAAGTATGTTACTGCTTTATGGAATTTATCTGAGGGGAAAAATGATAAGAAAGAATGGAATCTGTAAATGTATTTTTAATATAAACACAGTGCTAACAAGCTGCAGTGTTTGTGAGAGAGCTGGGAGCAGCAGCCCAACATCCTGTTTGTATTTATTCTCATCACCAGGAAAGGTCATGTCTTAGCTGGTGCCTGCAGTTGTGCTTGCAAGGCCTTTCCCAAGTGATGGCACCACCACTTGTCACACTAAGAGCATAAGGACTTTAAAATGTTTGTTCCAGCAAACTAGGAGCCTTTTAGGTCTTGGTTTTTAGGGAGCCTTTAAATACTTGATTTTCAATTAGCTGATAGGGTGCCAACAGGTTTTCTTGCAAGTAGCTAAATACTATGTTAATGTTTGTAGGTGAGAAAAATAACTTGCCAGTTACCCAACTGGTTATTGGCAAAACTAAGAACAGGCTGAATGTGGTTCTGAATCCCTGTATGTGTTTCACATGGCACAAAACAGCCATTTGTGCAAATGTTAACTCATCTTTTCTGAAAATAGAGACTCTTTCAATTCTATATTGAATTCTACATTCTATTCATCCTTGCCCATTCAGACTTGTGAGTCCCTATGGCTCTTGAGGAGAGTCTTTTGTTAGCATGAGGAGATGTGACATTCCTAGTGATCCAAAGCAGGAATTACCCAGTGCCTGCAGCTGGGCCACTCAGCATAAAGGCAGCATCAACAGAAATGGTAACAACTTCCTTTAGTTGCCCAGCACATAAAGTACAGGGCATGGCCTGTGTCATGAGCAGATGTTCTGTGTGCCAGGAGAGGATTAGCTGTTCCTGCAGAAGAAATGCTCAGAACTCTGGATGCAAGTTTGGTAAGTCACAAATGAGAACTGGTGTTGTGTTCCCATCCCCAGCAAGGGGCTGTAGTGCAGGGGTTACCCTTTGTCACTGCAAGGCCTGACAGAGGGACGTGCTCTTCATTCCTGGAAACCCTGTGGTTGTAGGACAGTTCCTGCATTGAGCTGTTCTAGGTACACAGAGTACTTGTGGGTGGGTCTACCTGCCAGTTTTCTTTGTATAAAAGTGTAACCTGCATTTTTAATAGGTGCTCTCTCTCCCATTGCAGACTACAGAATACACAGAGCTGGATGACAGCAACTTTGACTGGACCTGTCCCAACACCCAGATTCTTTTCCCAAACGACCCCATGTTTGCTCAGAGTATTCGTGAACCTCTGAAAAATGTGGTGGATAAAAGCTGCCCCAGGGGCATCTCCAGGGCGTAAGATGCACATTTTCTCTTTTCTTAGTGTGGGGGTGAGTGAAACAGGGTCTTTTATGAATGGAAGGGGAAATACGAGGTGTTATTGGAGTTTGCTCTGCTTGAGTTCAGAGCTTTTGGAATGGGTAGCCTGGCTACAGGAAAAAAATCAGTTATGTTTTCTCTGGCACCATCAGCAAGACTTACTCATTTCCAGCTGGAATTAGCAAGACTTGCAAAGCAAAAGGAGCTTAATGAGCCACATATTCCCAGCGGGAATTGTAGCCCAGGTATTATAGGGAATATCTCTCTTCAGTTTGTAAAATTAGTATTTCTGTAAGTCTCCTTGAACAGTTCTGAGACTCTTCTTTGTAGTGAGCAAATCATGCCACCATATATAAATTCTCCTGTTCTGAGAAACTTAGGACAGTCTATTAAAGCTGGGGACGTTCATCCCTCTGACCACCTCTTTGCCATCTACACTTCATGAGTGAAACTGAGTAGCAACTCTATGAGGAAAAGTGGTTTTAGTCAGGCTTATGAGGATGCAAACCATTCAGAAATGAGCAATGACACAGTGTAGCTTTATCAGCACTGTGGCTGCTTTTTGCGCTACAAAATTACTGACAACATTGACAGCTCTAAGACAGACAGTTTGACTGAGAAGTTATATCCTTGTGAAACTTGTACCCAACATTACTCCAAAGAAATGGTGGTAGGAATAACATGAGAGTCGTGTTTCAAGAATAATTGGTTTTTTAAAGCTTTGACCTCTGATATCTTTTGGTAGAGAAGAGAGTTTGGGAAGTGGACCAAAACCACCTTTGAGAGCCAGAGATTTCATGGCCAGTAATCCTGAACACTTGGAGATACTGAAGAAGATGGGAGTCAGTTTGATCCATCTGAAAGATGGGAGAGTGCAATTAGTGCAGCACGCCGTGCAAGTAAGACCTGACAGTATTTTTTCTGAAAACTTTTCAGTAAAATCCTACTGGCAGGGATATCTGGCATGGGATGTTCAGGAGGGACAGCCAGGCTGTGGAAGGGAAGGGGGCACATGAGCTGAATATGCAGCTGTATTTAGAAGGTTGATGCTTGTTAATACTTTTCCTCCGTGTCACTTTTAACTCATCTCCCATTAAGTCAGATGGAGGCTGTTCATGTCAAAGTGATGCAGTTAAAAACATCTTATCTGAAAATACTACTTTTCAGCATGAGATACTTCTACATGTTTATGTATTTTTAGTTCACTGTGTGGTGGGGATGCTATAAAGTGAAATTCCTCATGAGAAAGATGGAGGGCCCAGGAGCACCCACTCTGCTTTTAATAATCTTTGTAGCAGTGATCCAAGCAAATCAAACTTCAGTTGTATTTTATTTCAAACCTTTAAGAAGAATCTGTATCTTTTCTTTACTCCTCAGGCAGCAAGTTCACTGGATGCTGAAGATGGGTTACGGTTCATGCAGGAAATGATTGAGCTCTCCAGTCAGCAACAGAAAGAGCAGCAGCTCCCTCCTCGTGCTGTTCAGATTGTTTCCCATCCCTTCTTTGGCAGGGTGGTCTTGACTGCTGGGCCAGCACAATTTGGGATGGATTTATCCAAACACAAAGCAGGGGTATGTGAGATGTGTGTGTGATCTGTCCCCAGCTTTCTGTTACTTGTAGCACAAGCCTAAATGTTACTGCACTGGTACAGTCTGGGGGGAGGAGGCTGCAGCAGGAGGGTGTTCATTCACTGTCAGTGGTTAAAATGAAAGGGGGCAGCAGTGACAGAATCACAGCCATGGCAATAGTGGCATATTGGTCTGTGGCTCATGCTCTGCTCCTGAGTCATCAGTCGTGGTTTAGGATTTAAAATGCATACCTAGCATGATTTTTGAAACAAATGTATGTAATCTGCAGTGCTTATCTTCAGAGATGTTAATTCAGGGGAAGGTTTTCCTCCCATGTCAGCCCTTTTAGAGTTAGAGTGAGCTGTTCTTATGAAAGCTTTTCTAAAAGGCTGTATCCAGGTGGAAGAAGAAAATATCCCAGAGGCAGTGGTACTAACTGGAAGCAGTGGGAAAACCTGATGACTTTGGTTGGGCACGATGCAGCCCAAAGAGGAGTTCCAGACTAGAAGTTCACAGATGAAAATTTTCCAGAGACAACAAGTATAGACAAAATACACTGAAGATGAGAATTAGGTTTTCACTCAGTCATTCCTTCCTTCCTTCCTAGAACTCCAGCTTCAGGGATTGCCTGCACTGAGAGAAGACAACACTAAATGCAGTAGATTAACTGAAAAAAGAAAAGCACTTAGGAACTCTTTGCAAGCTTGAACCCAGTAATTTATTCTTTCTGGTTTTGTTTTTCCAGACAAGAGGATTTGTTGCAACCGTTAAGCCATATAATGGATGCTCAGAGATCACTAATCCTGAGGCAGTGAAAGAGAAAATTGGTCTGATGCAAAGAGGCCAGTGTATGTTTGCTGAAAAGGCACGAAACATTCAAAAAGCTGGAGCAATAGGAGGCATTGTTATTGGTAAATAGCATTTTAAGTACTTAAGATTTTAAGTTTGTGTAACCTGGATTTTACAGCTTTGGAGATACTGGAGAGCTGACAGGAAGCTGTTGAACTCTCAGAGAGGACAGTTCTCCAACACAGAAATTGTGCTTTCAGGAGATGAAGAAGGGCTTTGGTTTCATCTGGTTCTGTGCAGAAAGTGTAGCTAAAGATTGTCACTGTTTTTGCAGGATAAAAGTTGTTATTTTAAGGATCACTGAGTGCTGCAGTCGTGCTGTCTGCTGAGAACTGGAGATACAACTGAAAAACGTTCAGGCAAACAAGTGCACCTTTTTTGGGGTGCTTTTTGCTTTTTCCAGCCAACTTACTGTTTTCTGCCTGGGATCCTCCCAACTTGACTGGGCAGTAGAAATTCATGCTGAAAAGCTGCTGGAGCTCAGAGCTGTTGTCTGTCTATCTGAGGAGGTTTGTTGTGTTCTTTTTGTGTGCACCTGGCTAGATGACAACGAGGGAAGCAGCAGTGACACAGCTCCTCTCTTCCAAATGGCGGGTGATGGAAAGAACACAGATGACATCACCATTCCCATGCTCTTCCTCTTCAACAAGGAAGGGAACATCATCCTCGATGCAATCCGGGAGTATGAGGCTGTGGAGGTGCTTCTTTCTGATAAAGCAAAAGACAGAGGTAAGATGAGAGGTTGTTTGTACAAGTTTAGCTTCCATCTGTGCTGTGGCACGATGTGAAATGTAGAGCAGGGGTTGTTGCTGCTCCCCAAAGGTGCAGAGGCCTCCCCTGGGAGCTCTGCTTCTCTGTTTGACATCAGTATTGGTTCTTTCATAAGACCATCACCTAGGATGTGTCATTAGCTGCTCCCCCCTCAAGTAGGAAATCCAGAAAAGCTGTTGATAATTTGACTCACGAGAAAATACAGCCTTTTGGATTCTTTTTAAACCCTTTTAGTCATAATCTGCTTTGAAGTGATGTCAGGAATAGCATCAGTGTTTGCAGTGCCCTACATTGTAAATGCCTCTCTCTTATCAAGCTCCTCAGTGACATTCTTGGTACCCAAAAGGAAAGAGACAACTGGTACAAGTATTTTGCCTATCTAAGAAGAACTGGTTATCATGAGAAATAAGGTTGCTAACATCAGATGTTTTGCAGCTTCTCTTGTATAAGAAGCTTCTCTTGTATAAGAAGCTTCTCTTGTATAATACAGGAAAACTGCAAGCTAATACATTCCCAGTTAAACTGTTTGCCTGTGGCAGAAACTTGTAGGTTTTCCTTTTGAAAGCCTTCCTGGTAGCTCTGCTTTGTCCAGGCAGAGTCTGTAAGAACAAGTCTCTCCCTTAAGCCAGTGTTTATCTTCTGCACCTTTGCAAAGCTGATAGGCCCAAAGCCTTGGTCTTGTTTCTTCATAGCTGCTTCCTAATCCCTCCTGTTTCTAACTGTGATTTACAAAATACTCTAACAAAATACTAAGTGCAAAAGACAGCTCTGCATTTGAGGATTTGTAATCCATATCTGCTTCTTCCCCCCTCCTCATGCTTCCATTTGGAATCCCAGCAACAATCTTTAAAGGTAAAACGATTCCAAACTACATCATTGATAGCAGTAAGTATCCCATGTATGCAGTTCAACTCCCAAGGAGTCTTGAAATATTAGTGCCCTCTATACTTGCTGTAAACATCAACCTCCAGAGCAATCTGCCTGCTTAAACTGGACAGTTGTTGTTAAGCTAAGTTGGTACCTGAGACCTGTTATTTTAATAGTTGCTTTGAGTGGGGTGTTGAAGGAGGCTTTGGCTCTTCCATTCACAGTTCAGTTGCCTTGCAAAGCTCTGTCTGACTCCCACTCACTTAGATGTGGGATCCTGGTGGATCTGGGAGTGCTTTAAAATCTGGTATGAAGTTCAGTGCACATTTGCTTAAGACTGAAGGATGGCAACTAGCACTGACCCAGTAGTCACTAGTCAAGTTTGAAGAACCAACACTAGTCTCACTGTATTGTTTGCCCTCATTTAAAATTTGTTTAAATGTCTTCCCTCCCCTCCCTCTGTGAAGTGTGTTCTTAATAACATTAACATTTCATATCAATGTGAAGTCTGCACTTCTTTGAGGAAATGAGGCCAAGGGAAGTGACCTTGCATTTGAAACACATAATAAAACACTGCCTTTCTAGTCTTTCAAAGCACTTCTTTTCTCTCTCCTCCTAAAGACTTGGAAATGGAGAATATGGACCAGAAGTTATCTGAAAATGATTCACATAAACAGAATTCAGAAGAAGCTCCTTCAGCATCTCAGGATGTTGCTGCAGTCAGCGAGGAGCCTGAAGAAGGAGAAAACTCTGATGTTACTGACCCTGATTCTTTATCTCCTGCTGACACAGCCAGTGACAGTGTTTCCATTTCAAATCAGGATTCCTTTGTCCCTGAAACTGAAGAGGCTGGTGCTCCAGAGCCAGCATATACACAAGGGGATCACCAGCCTCAGGAACAAACGACTGAGACAGAGTCAAATTCCAAAGTTAACTGGGACAATAAAGTCCAACCTATGGAATCCATATTAGCAGACTGGAACGAAGATATAGAAGCATTTGAGATGATGGAAAAGGATGAGCTATGACTTGTAATGATAACTTATTTGTTAGTAAAGACATGGAGAACTCTTTGGGTAGAAGTGAGGCCCTGATATCTGAGAAAGAGAAAACATTCAGTATTGTAATGAGCAGCCAGGGTTCACCTGGAAATTACCACAGAAATCCAGCACTCGCTCCTTGTTTTGTTTTAATTTCTCCTGTTTCAAAATGGGAACGTGCAATTGAAGCATCTGTCTGGCTCCACTGCTGGTGCTGTAACCCAGGAGGCTCCTGCAGGGAATGGGCCTGACTCCTGCCTTCCAGGCTCTGGGAGGTCAAGCTCCCCTGGTCTCTGGAAAGCAGCAGTTGAGCACGGTGGGGTTAACACCTGAGGGCACCTGGAGGCAGCAGGTCACACTGCTCTGGGTGGAGCCAAGGTGGAGCTTCACTGGTCTCTGCTGAGCTGATAGCAGCAGGTGAAGCTGTTTCCAGGTGTGGTGCCTGAACAGCTAGAAGCAGTTTGATTTTGTCCTGACATATCAGGTGGAGACAGTGGTGTTGCTCATCCTCCTCCTGCCTGTTACCGTGAGGAACGACCACGATGACACGGGAGTTTTCCCTTCTGCTGTGCTTTCAACTAGAGAAACTGCATAAACCAAAGGCAGGATGTGTTTTGTAGGCAGGTCCCAGCAAGGAAAGTCAGACAGCCTTGGGGTCTAGCAGGTATAAAGGTTCACAGCGTGGTGTGGAAGTTGTGCTTGAGGTTCAGGTGCAGTGGACAAGGCAGGTGTTGAGTTACAGGTATTTCTCTTGGCCTTCTGGGTTGAAAAACTCCATCTACCCTGAGATACAGAATTTAGACTGGCAATGTTCTCTGAAAGGACACTAAACAGAACTAAATCAGCTATAAAAAAAATCTTCCTTTTTCTACAAGTTTGACTTCTAACAGTTTGACTTTGTTGTCATTCTTTTTATATGCAACTTCTATCCATGTGACAAGACTTAAGGCAATGAGGCCAGTACCAGCAGTAGGTGCAACAACCTGGGCTGTTGGGTCCATGAGCTGCAAGGATGTTACTCTGGGCTGCAGGAGTTTGTTACAGTAAGTCTGAGTCCTCATTTGTCATCCCTATTATCAAAACCATTATTTAAATAAAAATGGGGATGTTTCAACAACTGAGAGACGTTTTGACTGTGTCCAAAGAAACTGCCAAAACCTAATTAACTTGATTTATATCAACTGCTTTTAGTGAATTGTGGTTCAAAGACTTGTTTTATATTAAAAGAGTAAATTAACACTGCCTATATGCTGCACCAGGCTAAAAATGGAGGTTTATATTCATCAGTGGAATTAAAAAAAAAACCAACCAGCCCCATCTGAATTGCACCTTTCATTTAGCTGGTGAAGTGATCTGTGCTGAATATGCAACTGTTAATTGTTAATTACAGCCATACTGTAGTTATTTGTGTGTCCTCCTGTACAGTAGGAATGGAGAAATCCCAGGCAAATGTTGTATACACGTGTACTTGGTGATGCTTTCAAGAGCATCAAAATGCACAGGCACCTTTTGAGAGCATGACAGTCAATCAGAATATTGTCCATAACTGAATGAGAACTTTAAATCACTAGAGTAAGAATTGAAGGGGAAATGAAGCAGTAGCAAAATAGTGAATAAGTGTCCTTTGAAATAAATTAGCTTTTAAATGTAGTTATAATTCCTTTGCACAAAGAACTGTATGGAGGTTTGGACTGCATGAGCAGGGCTTGAAGCAGCTGGGTTTTCAGTTGAGAGGTTATTTTATTTATGGTCTTTGTTCTGTGAGTTCCTTCACGTGAGGAGCTGGATCATGGGAGCCTTTAAGTGTCCTTTGTCCCTCAGAGGGAAGTGAGGTGGCCAAGTGCAGGCAGCTGCAGGATCTGACCCATCAGGTGCAGATCAAAAGGTTTCACTCTGGTATCTCCTTTGATCTGTCAGTGCTCAGTGCCACAAAAGAGCATTTTTGTCCACGTGCTCTTCGACACAGACTGTGTCTTCATACTTGTTAGCTCTTCTGGTGGGAATATAATTATTTTTATAGCTCTGGAGGCCCTCAGGTCACTGTTAAGACTGTCAGTGCAGCAACTAAAGGTTTTCTTTTTTTACTTGCAGAAAATCTAGGTGTAGATGTAAAATTTTATTAAAAGATTCACTTCCTTTGCCACCACCAGCTCGTTTTTATTTAACTGTTTTGTTGGTTTTTTTCCACATCTATTGTTAGCAGATGCTGGCTCTCCTTTTAAGGGATTTTTGAGCAATCCCAGAACTCCATATGGATTTGAAGCATGATTCTGGTGGTGACCTACCTCAGATGGCTGTGGGCTCCTTCCTTTTGGGTTAGGCTTTCTTTTTTTGTTCTGCTTTACCTTTGAAACCATCGTGAGAGCCATAACTTTTGTCTTCAGAACTCAACTGGATAAGGTTGACCTTTTGGGAAAGAGGACTCAGCTGTGGGGGGCAGACAGTTTTATTCAAGTTGTTTTCACTTTGTATTTCCTTACGAGGAAATAGGCTTTTAGTTTAACCTTTTCATATCGTTCTGAAAATAATTCAGTTCTCTTGTCAGCTTAAAAAGCAAAAAGAATGTATTCATCAAAAAAAAAACCCCAAAACCTGTTGGAGAGGGGAGTAAGTTCTTCCCAGATTTCTAGCAGTCTGCTCCCTCCATGTGGAATACTGCTCATACATTGTTCATCAGCCTCTTCCTTTGTATGGTTTTGTACAGTTGCTCCTACGGTATCAAACCGAACCATTCAGGACTCACAGCTGGAGCTTAGCACTTATTCCTTGCCATGTTACTCAGATCAGCCAATTAATGTCTCGTTTGATCTTAGAGGAATCTTTTCAATTGTTTACATTTGATGTTTCTTGATGAAGTTTCAAGGTGAGCCCAGCTTTGGTTCTCCTGCTGCGCCCCCGACGCCGCAGCCGGGCCCGAGCGTGGACGGCGAGAGGTGGAAAATGGGACATCTTATGCAAAAAGGCATCAGGCAGAACGTGGGGAAAAAAATACACACAACCAAACATTCTGTGAATGAAATATTGTATGTTCAGATTTTATAAGATTTCCTGTTGTGTTTTTTTTTAGCCAGCCCAATTTACAGCCGTATATTTTCGTGATGAAAGCCGTGGAAGAACAGGTGCTGTAACACTAGTGTTGGGTTTCATGGTCTGCTGAGCAGTGTATACAATATTTCTGAGGGCAACAATGTACTGTGATGTAAAAGTCTGGGCTAAAATGTATATAACCTGTGTACATAATTGTGTACTTGATTATAATTGCTGATTGTAAAAATTTAATAAAATGTAAATATTCTGGTCAAGCTGTGCTAAGTTGACACCAACTTCCCACTTGCCCAGCCAGCCCAGCTTGCCTTGGTTTTCAGCAAGGCCTTTGGTAGCTGCATCAACACTGATGCTGGGGTTTGGGGTTTTTTTTTTGGTTGGTTTTGGGGTTTTTTTCAGTTCTAATGGGAACAGTTCTCTCTCTTGGACCTGACTGGGTAAGCCTCAGAGGAAAACCAGCCTTTTGGTGGTACCAGCTGTTCTCTGACACCTCTACTCCTAAGAGCTTTCCCTCCATGGAAGCAAATAAAGATGAGAAGCCCAAAACTTCAGTAGCTGCTCAGGTGTTCAGCTGTGTTTATGACATTTGTGAAGTAGAAAGTATCACCAGTCTCCCCAGTGACATGCTGAACTTCAGCACCCAACTCTATGGCTGTGGATCATCAGTGGGGCTGCCCATATGGGAAGCACCAAATTCTGTGAAATCCTGTCTCTTGGGCAGGACAGATGCTCACCTTGGTGCAGGAGGGACCAACCTGCTGCCACGGTCAGGGCAGAGCCACAGGCAGCAGCAGCAACGTTGCAGCTCTTTCTACTGGAGTAACTGGAGATCTTGGAGCAAACTGTTTATTTTGTATCACTTTTTATTTAAAAAAAAAAAAAAAAGTAAAATTAAACAGTTAAAAAACTCTCTTACAGGAACCAATGCCCTCCCCCAGTCTCTAAAGGATCTGGTTTTACCTATCCATGTTAATCTCCACCACCTTGCCAGCTGTTTGAGGTAACAGAGTCACCCTTCCATTGCAGATGGTCTCTAAAAAGGCAAAAACATGATGCAAAATTTACAGCCAGTGCCTCCCAGCCCTTTATGACATGAAATCAGGACTATTTAGTTATTTATTTCCAGCTCTGAACATGTTCCTGACGTGCTCTGCAGGGAGACTTGTTGCATGTGCATGAAGGGTTAGGGAAGCACGTGGGCATCAGCACCTCACACCTCCTACTAAAATCATCCTTAAGTAATTAGGAATTACTGATCAGCTGTTACTCAATTTTCACGTTTCCACCTCCCAGTTAGGTCACCTGGAGCTGGAGGCTTCCAGTGGCTCTGACAAAAATGCAGCCTCAGCTGCTCCACATCCCCAGGCCCATCACTCAGCCCGAAGCTCCCATGGCAGGAGTCCCATTTTCTGCCAAAGTGCTACATAAAAAGATAATATTAATAAATGTTTCCAGCTGGAATGATCCCTATAAAACACAGATTGCCTGGGAAAGTTCACCCAAGCTATTAAACCCTAGTGTGGGTGAATTCATCTTTATGACTCCTTTGGTGGAGGCCTGGGCCAACAGCAGTGTTTAAGCCAAAATTGTGCAAGGCTTGGTAGCACGTGGGGGTGTGGGGAGCACCCTGGGATGGCTCTGGCACCCCGGACAGACCTGCTGGCAGCAGGGCAGGGCAGGGGAGGAGGAGAGGGACCCACCTTCCTGGCCCTTGAGACACCCCAGCCCGTGGCTGCCAGGGCCGGGGTGGGCAGGAGCTGCTGGGTTTCCTGCAGGATCCTGGCAGAGGGGGATGCTCAGAGCTTTGTGCAGGGAAACAAGGAGCAGGTGAGATGAGACATCCAGAGCTGGGCATGCTGAATTTGCTGCCTTTTAGGTTCTCCATGCTCCTTAGAGGCCGTGGTGATTGGCAGAGACACCGTGATCCTGCCCTGCCCCTCTGCTGGGCACACGCTCCTCAGGCTTCTGAACATGAGCAATGGCAGCTTAAAAAGGCATAAGGGGAAGAAAAATGATGCAGGAAAGGGCAAAAAGGCACTTCCAACATGGGCCAGCTCTCGTGGCTGTTTTATGTAACCCAGCACGTGTCTGTCCACGGTTATTTTGGGGCTGCCACGGGGTGTCTGATTGCCAGGCAGGAGCAGCTCCTCAGTGATGTCAATCTTCACCGCACTGGCATTACAGCATCATAAAAAATTACAGAGCTGCTATTTTGGGTAGCAGCTCTCTCCAACTCAGTGAATAAATGCATCTCCATATGACTCACTCCAGGGGATTATTAATAGCCACAAAAGCAGAATGCCAAAAACCCCAGAATATCACTCCCTTCCCACACACAGTTTCCAGCTTCTCGCAGCAATCGCACTTGAGAACTTTTTGTCTCAAAATTTGAACTATGTAGATGTACAGGGGGAACAAATTTTTCTATTCCACTCCTACCTTGAAGGCTGGGGAAGCCTGCAGGGATGGAGGATGCTGGTTGTTCCAGCTCCAGGGGCCCAGATGCCCAGACTGCAGCTCAGCATCCTGCGAACAGCTCGTTAGGGGTTAATGAACCTGGAAATAAAAGCTCGAGTCTCCTGATTTAGACAGAAAGCACCAGGGCTGGCAGAGCAGTGGGGGGAAGAGGAAAAACCATTCTGAGAGGGAGGAGATCAAGCACTTCCTTCTCGTTCTGTGGACCTCACCTTCTGGGGTTGCTTCCTTCCACCAGCTCCTCAGTAACAGAAGTGGGAGTCATCGTGGCGTCCTCTGCACCATCCTGGCCCTGCTGCTGCACAGAACTGCTGCACTGAGCTAGTGTCAGCTCTGACAGTGTGGGACAGCCTTGAAAAAAAAAGGATGCTTCTCCCCTAAAATGTTCTGTTGGTGTTCACAACATTGCTGAGATGGGGGCAGGGGCAAGGAGGACATAAGGCTGATGTTATAGCTGGCAATTAGGAAACAGGTTCTTAGTCCCACACGATGATGATGATGATGATGATGAAGCAGCAGAAGATACAGAAGAACAAGAGGAAAGGAGATGACTGCCAGCTTCAAGCTCAAGGTGAGCATTTACCTGCGTGCCATGGAGAAAGTTATGCAGCTAAATTAAAAAGAAAAAAAAAGTTGCTGCTGGTCACAATAACAGGGTAAAGCAGCTCGAGGTGAAACCTGCCAGAGAGGACCCTGCCACTGAGCTTTTAGATGGACAGATGTTGAAGCCACATAGGGTCTGACTTGTCCTGATCCTGGGACACAGCAACCCCTCAGCTCACACTGAGAGTGACCAGGGGGCTGAGCAGTTTGCAGCACTTGGAAATACTTTCTACCTTAAGACAACTTGCTTCTGCAGCCTGGCAAACACTGCTTGGAAATCTGCCCTTGCTGGAAGTGCCCACATCCAGTCCTGCATGGATAAGAGCAACAGGGTCACTCCTGGGTCTCTTTCATGGCCTAAACCCACTGCATCATCCACCACACAAAAGCCAAAGGAACATGGGGAGCAAGGAAGGACACCTGAAGTTGCTGCTTTTTCCCAGACATGTTCTAGGTACAGCACAGCACTGATAGGGAACAAAATCTTCTTACAGGAACTCTCCAACCCCACTCAAGAGTGAACACTAGAAGAAAGCTCTTTAGTCAAGAAATTCCCTAATATTTTAAAGATTTTCAGAAGTCACAGGTGATTTTTGAGAGACTTGAAACCCTTTAAATGATCAGGTTTTCAGGAGGTCCAGTGAAAAATGGCCAAGCTTACAGGGCTTTGGGCTGAGTACTCCCCTCAAACATTGGCCACTTCAGAATCAAAGCTCCTAAAGCAACCTCATCCTCTGTTCCACACACATCACACACATCAGAGCCATGAAATCAATCCAGTGCAGAGCCCTGACAACATCCCTCCATGGGCTGCAGTGCAAACCTGGTATCAAAGCAGGAAGAAGCATTGCACAAGTAACAATATCCTTTGAAATAATAAATACAAAAGATGTATTTTTTTTTCCTTGAGGTTTTTTGTTTGTTTGTTTTACTCTCGAGAGCATTTGTTAAAAAGCCTACATCTGCTTTTGAGATGGTAACATCCTCTCTATATAATATGGAAAAATAAACTCTACAGGACAGGCAACAGACACCCCCGTTAGCACAGGGCTGGTTCAAAAGATTAGATCCACAAACTCATCAACATGGAGGGGTGGTTTTGCCTTCCTTGCTGCCAGACATCATTGCTTTGTAGGAATGGTAAAAGACAAGAATACATAAAAACAGTAAAATGTTTATTTTCTTAGAAAAAAAGAGATTCAAAATGATTGTGATCACACTCCCATTCGTGCTCAGCAAAGCCAACACTGCAAGCTTAGTCCTCGATTAAGATACCTGTTAAATGAAACTCTTTTTCCTCTTAAAATACAAATTCCTGCTCCTGCATCACTTCCAGTATTTCAGTGATAACATGCTTTTAATGGATAATAGTTTCCCAGCTTCTTCTCAGCAGAGAAACAAGGCCTGCCATGGCAAAACCGTCCCATCTCCAAAGCTTGGAATCATCAGCATGAAGAAGCCCTCCGGCCCGCACGGGGACAGACAGACAGCTTGGGGGTGGTTCTTAGATGCTTGAATGGTCACTTATGGAAGCTTTGTATAACACTACCTCAACTGATAGAAAACAGGCCAGAAGCCTCCATCAACAATGTCTTTTGGATTAAACTTTTAAGGATCTGCTGCGTTATCTGGACACAGAAAAAAAGTGAGAGGTTGCAACAAGTTTGAACTAGCAGCAACAAAACCAGTTCCTTACGAGTTCTTAGCAATATTCCTCATCGGTTCGTTAAGAAACACTGAATGGAGCATATAATGTGGACATGATCTTCTGTGATGTAGTGCTGTTCTCTCTAGAAGACTTCCAAAAGGTCTGGACTGGGTTGGAATCTATTTACACAGTAGCACTCCCGGGGCGAGCAGCAGAACCGGCACTATGTGACATCCTCCTCTTCTGAACAGTAATCGCGGCCCTGCACGGAGAGAAGCCAGACAGCTTGTCAACCACCACTTGAAGATGGGAAGGCCACCAGTCAGGTACCTACTAGTGACACGTTTCCGTTCTCTGAACTTAGGACACTGAAGTTCAGAGCTGGGTAGAAGCCTGAAAACGAGGGAGCAGAGACTGCGCAACTCGGCCAATCGTTTCTGGAGGGTCTGCATGAAACCAGGACAGGAGACCCTGCCCTTTCTGTTGCATGAACCCAGGACAGGAGACCCTGCCCTTTCTGTTGCATGAAACCAGGACAGGAGACCCTGCCCTTTCTGTTGCATGAAACCAGGACAGGAGACCCTGCCCTTTCTGTTGCATGAAACCAGGACAGGAGACCCTGCCCTTTCTGTTGCATGAAACCAGGACAGGAGACCCTGCCCTTTCTGTCACTCTTGAGATAATAATTTTCATCCCCTGTATTGAACTGGGGGGAGGTCCAATAAACCGATTTACAAAACTATTTTATGTGAAGATCCTCCTGGATGGACACAACCCTATAGAGCCATTGTGAAGACACCATCTCCGAGGCAAAAACAAGGAAGTACCCAGTGCTATGAGCAAGGCAAGTCAGGTGCTGTGACCAGGAACACCTCGCCTGACAGCCTCAGCAAGAGTTTAACACCACAGGTATTGGAATTACACTTGCAGAATGGGGGAAAACAGACCAAGCTTCACAAAACAAGGACCAGCTGTGTTACATCTTCTGTCCCATCCTAAACACAAGACTTACAGCAGCAGCTGTCTACTTATTGACCTCAGGAAGGTCTGGAGAAGATAAGTCCTGTCCCTCACTAGCTGCTTCCTGCAAAAAGAACCTCACAGGACCCAACATCCCTGTTTCTCTACACAGAAACAGCCAGAGCTGAGCTTTTCAGCACAGAAGCCACCAGAGATGTCCTGCATAAAACAAGTGCCTCAAATGCAGGAGAAGGAGAAGAAAAAGAGGACGATGATGAAAAAGAAGGAAAGGAAAATCACAAGAGTCTCAGACCTGCAATAAAGTGTAAAAGCTCAACAACCTCCTGTAAACAGAGGAGACCAGTACTGCAGTGATTAAATGAGTGAAAGTCTACTCACCCAAGGGGTACCCATCACCCCCAAACCAAAACGTGTCCCCTTCTTCATAATGTGTAGCCTATATTTCCCCTCTTCCAGTTTAAAAGAAGGAACTACTATGCACTTGGACAAAACCATGAGACTAAGCTGGTGGTGATGGAGGCTTTGTCCATCAGAGCTGTGAAAGCCACCAGCAGCAGCTGATGGCTGAAGCTCAGGGCATTACCAGGCATTTAATTTACCTGGTTCCTTGGCCTCCTGCTCAAGAGGGAGCCCACAGCCCATCATTCTGCACCAGTGGCCACCAGAACAGACCCAAAACACAGAAGAAAGCCATCAGGCACTTTATCCCTTCTGTTCCTCCTGCTGTTGTTCTGCTCCTGGGTTTGCTCTCTGGCAACACAGTGCTCCTTGAAAGGATGCCAAGAAGCCACTTAACAAAGCAACATGCCAAAGAAGTCCTTGCCATGGCCTGGAAATGGCAGGTCTCACCCACCTCTACACTGCAAAGACCCACAGCAACACATGCCCAGCATGAAAACAAAGTGTGTGGGGCTCAGCTCAGCATGGTCTGAAGTGTCCTGGCCCAGGCCAGTGAGGTTAAGCACATACTAATCTCTAAGCACAAGGGAAAAGGTGTTTAAGCCCTGGTGCAGCTCATGAGCAGAAAGTTAAGCAAGTGCCTTAGCATCTTGTTGAAAGAGAGCTCATGGTAAGTGAGCAAATGCACAGCAAAGGTATTTATCCTCCTAAAAAGAGGAGAAGGGGGGAGAAACCATGCAACAAGGAAACAGAAAAAGTTACTGTAATTTTGGGCCACTTTCAGACAAAAGCTTTTGTCTGAATCTGATTCCCTAATTGAATTTTTATCAGTAATAAGGTTCCTCAGAAAGATCAGAGAAAGCACAAAGCTGCCTCCCCTGCTGCACTGGAAATCCAGCACACAGGGGTTTCTCTCTGGTGCTCCTCGAGCAGAAAGGCAGGGGAGGTCTCCATCTGCCCCCAGCAGAGAATGAAGGCTGCTTTGGTCCTGCTAAGCACCATGGCCCCAGTCCAGTAAAATACTTTAAAATGTCAATTTTTGGCTGTCTGGTTGTTTCAGAGAACGGTTGAGAGATGCTGGAGGAGATGACACCTTGAGTGGTTTGCACCTGCAGTCAGTGAGAGGCCTGCTGGGCTTGGGATGGTGTTATCCTGGTGGGGCTGGGCCAAACCTCACTCAGACTGGTGAGCAAACACCCTGCACAGCCACTAAGGCCTTCTGAAGAAACCACACTGAAACACTGACCATCTGAAGCTGCAGAAAGAAGATGAGTTCCAGAATGTGAGCTCTGGTAGTGTCTGAGTGTGCCCTGAAGTGATGGTGGGGCTTTTTTGGGAGCAGATGTATCAGGAAAACAGAGAAGGTGACAACCCACCCCTGCCAAAGAGAGCAGCACTGTGGCTGGGAAATGAGGCTGGAGGATGGCTGGCCATGCCCTCCCCTCTGCAGCCCAGAGGTGCAGGGACCTGTGCCCAGAAGAGTCACAGGCTCAGAGCATGTGGCTAATCCTGTAACACCCTTTAACAGCCCCTAATAGCAGGGGGTATTCAGTAAGTGCTAATGATTGAGAGTGCACATGAACTACATGGAAGAAGATGAGAATGGGCACACACCCATCCAAGTCCAGCTAATTCCCAAGAAATCCCATCTTCCTCCTTGCAGTTTCAAAGCCCAACTTCCAACATTTTTGTGCATGTCCACAGAAATGCCTTAACACAAGTGTGTGAATTTAAGGGTAATTAAGTAAAAAGCTTCGTGTTCCCTCCTTTCTGCTGCTTGTACCCAAACCAGAAGGGCTCATTCTCCTGCTCTCTCCCTGCATCTATCATGGAATCCCAGACTGGTTTGGGGTGGAAGGGACCTTAAAGATCATCTAGTTCCAAGCCCTCTGCCACAGGCAGGGACACCTCATCCAGGGCATGCACCACAAAATATATCTAGAAAAGGAAAAAGAAATCACAGGAAAAGCCCTTTTAGCCACTGCTGAGGGGGACAGGCCAGCACACCGAGCCCCAGGCTGCCCCAACTGAATGGCCTTTTGTTTGGCTTCGGGCCTGGCCCAGGTGAGGCAGCAGCTCTGGGGATGCTCCTTCCTGCAGCTCCAAGCTTGGCAGCAGCATCCTGGGCAGGAGAGGAGGAAGAGAAGGAGGAAGAGAAGGAGGCCGGCAGGGCTGGGGGAGGGACACGAGCTGCACCAAGGAGACCTTTCTTCAGGCTGAAGGAGCCTGAAGGACACAGTGGGCCCTTTCAGAGGAGGTGGCTGGTGCTGGGAGCTGGCGGGAGCCCCTCTTCCCCAGTCTGGTTTTGCTGGGCAGAAACCGCCGGAGGGCAGCACTAAATAATTGTACACTGTGCTAATCCTTGCCTGGTTCTTACTTTGTTAGTGAAAAATCAGTAGAGTCGTTAACAGCACTGCACTTTGCTAATGAGTTTCAGCCTAATAATCCTTCCCCTGCCTCTAACATCACTCCTTAAATACGACCTGAGAGGCTGTGCTGTGTCCCCCCCACCTGCCTTTCCCTTTCCTTTCCTCACGGTGCACGTCCCACCAAAGCTGTGCTCACCCTTGGCCACTGCACCAGCATCCCATCAGCTGAAAACCATCCCAAAGCTGCCCTGAGGTTTCTTCAGCCTTTTCATCAGCTGGTTCCTACCTGTCTGGATGCACGTTGCTGCGCCACGGCACCACCACTGTGAGAAGCTCTCCCTGGGCTGTTACACGTATGTGACAGCTACATGTGAGGTGTAGCTACTGGTTCCTGTGCCATCCACTGCTTCACTCTACCCAGCTAGTCCAGCCTCCCACAACTTCGTATCTTTGGCTTCTCACCAGGTTTTGGGGTGTTTTTTTTAGCTCAAATTCTGGTGCCTCTGAAATGACTGGGCTGGCACCAGCAGAACCAACATCTAACCCTCCGAGTGAGGCTGACTTTTACACCCTCAGGCAGTCCTACCTCCAGCAAACCCTAGGAGCTGGATTACCATAAGCACACGCTGCTCTCCCTAAATTCAGCTCTAGCTCTCTGAGCAGGGCAGACACTCAAGCACAGATGGGAACAGATGTCTCCCTCTGAAAGCCTCACGCTGTTTTGACCCTGAATTTTGGTGGGCAGAAGCTCCATCCCTTGGGTCGACATTCTGGTTTTTACCTTTTGGGTGGCATTTGCAGAAGGCAGTTCAGCTTCATATGGGCAGCCAGGAGTGTGTGCTGGGTACTTACAGGGGCAAGACTTTGCAACACAAATTCTCCAGACCATTTCATTGAAGCGTTTTGACCTCAAGGATTTGTAAATATTTGGTATTTTCAGTTGCTAAAACATCAGCCTGTGTTCTTTCCATTCCACACTTTGATTACAGAAAATTTTACTTCAGCTGACCTCCCTCCCTGTCCATTTAATTTCTTTGCTGGGTCCAAACCACCCATTTAATTTCCCCCTCTAATACTTATTCATTTGTACTAGAACTGACACCCCTTAGGATTTCAACACCAGTTGAGGGATGTTTTGCTTCTGATTTAGAGCTCCTGTAGGCACTGCCCATGAACAGCCTGTCTCCATTACAAATCCAACAGTACTCATGGCCATGATTACCACATGAACATTACAACATGTTTTGGGACCATCAACCACAGGCAACGCCCCTTCACTTCTGCAGACTATTTCATAGAATGGTTTGGGTTGGAAGGGACCTTAAAACCCATCTAAACCCAACTCCCCCTGCCATGGGCAGGGACACCTCCCACCAGACCAGGTTGCTCCAAGCCCCATCCTTCCTAGCTTGGAACCCTTCCAGGGATGGGGCAGCCACAGCTTCTCTGAGCAACCTGGGCCAGTGTCTCACCATCTCCATAGGAAAGAATTTCTTCCTAATGTCTAACCTAAATCTCTCCTCTTCCAGCTTAAAGCCATTCCCCCCCCCATCCTATCACTCCACGCTCTTGCAAAAAGTCCCTCCGCAACTTTCCTGTAGCCCCTTCAGGCACTGGAAGGTGCTCTGAGGTATCCACAGAGAGGTCTCCCCTATCCCTCTTTTCCAGGTTCAACCCCTCCTTCTCCCCTCAACCCCAACTCTCTCAGCCTGTCTCCAGAGCTGCTCCAGCCCTCTGACCATGTTTGTGGTCTTCTCTGGACTCACTCCAACAGCTCCATGTCCTTCCTGTATTGGGGCTCCAGAAGTGGACACAACACTGCACAGGAGGTCTCACCAGAGTGAAGTAGAGGGGGAGAATCATCTCCCTCAACCTGCTGGTCACGCTGATTTTGAATTCAGCCATAACTGGTGAGCTGCTCAGTGACAGAATTCCTTTAACTGTTCGACTGCTGTCCTCCATTTCCCTGGAGAAAGGACTCAAAATGCTATTTAGGGATCAAACAAATCCCCTCACGTTTTCCAATCTTTTTGGCACTTGTGGTGGGTATCTATCAAAACAGTGTGTTGTGGGCAAAGATAAATTAAAACCCCCAAAACTTCTCTCTGGCAGACTATTTCCTCAAGCACAGGAGGTCCCCAGAGAAAGCAAATCCCATGTTCAGCTGCACATTAATTCTTGCCAATCCCATCAACCATTAGCAACTTGAAATGCACAGGAGCTGCCTGTCTCTCTCTGACAGATAAAACTGTATTTCCTCTGTACAGAAAATCTCCTGATCTAGAAGATAAATTAGCACAACAGCCCTGGAGAACAACTGCAAGCATTGGAGAGCGTGGTCCAAACAGAGAGGAGAGACAGTCAGCTGCATCTCCCTGTGGCAGCTGGTGAACAAACGGCATCACTGCCCTGGAACAAATCCCCAAAACAAGAATTAAGCTCTGCTCATAATGAGATACAGCCACCAGATAGTCTGCTACATTGATAGGACAGATCTTTGGAAAATCCACTTCACTGGAGGTTCTGTGTTTGACACTATGGAAGGTGCTGATGCCTGGGAAAAGCAGGTAAATATTTACAGGGTGAATGAATCGCCGTGTTACGGGTATGTAGCAATTCTACTTTTACATGCTTATAGGTTCCTGTGGAACACTGGTATAGAAATACTCAAGAATCTACAAACTCCCCCTTACTTCTACTCTTCCCTTTTATCTACCTTTTTGCTTTCATGCAATAATTTTTAGAGTAGTGTAACAAACATGTTGCTTGGGACAAATCAGAGATCCACCCACTGCAGGACTGCAACTCCTAAGAGCAGCAGTGTCAGCAACAATGGCAGAAATTCAGAGTCATCCAAGTCCTGCTCTGCAACCCAACACTACAATTTGGGAGTATGAAGGACTTGATTCTAATCAAGGAAGCAAATATTTAATTTCAAGTATTAAATAAGATACACCACTCCAAAATGTGAAGTGTGAAGAGTATGTTGGTGAGTGAACATCAGCTTAAAGTATAAGCAAGAGTTGAGATCTAGGCTTGATCCAAATAGCCCATTTAATTCCTCAAGTCTCAGTTTCCTATCTATGTTGCAGTAAAAATTCAGCATTATCTCACAAAGAAGCTGGGATTCTCATCTAAAAGACCTGTGAAACACATGAAAACACATGATCAGGACAATGAGGTATGTAAAGGACTACTCACTGTCTACTTCAAATCATCTTCAGCATCATTATTTTACTCAGTGTAGGTTGTGAGGCAGGGTTACCTGTACATACAGCCACACTACTCATAACCTTAGGATCTGTGAGCTATATTAAAGAGATTCAGCAAGAAATAAGTAGGGTATCCCAGCTGCTTCTGGCATTATGGTTTTAGTTGTCTCCCAACAGAGATTAAAAGAAAAATCAAGTCACTAAGGGCATCAAACCTCACTTTGTTCTTCTCCTTTATCCAGTGGTCCATGCATGGTCTCTATGATTGAGCTGAGTTAGTTTGCTGTTCATCCCAGCCTGCTGATGTTTTCACAAGGCAAAGGTTTCTTTCCAGTACCTCCTGCAACCTCTACCTTTTTGGTCTCCTCTGCACTTGAACCAACAAGCAGTAAGTGGAAATCTCAGACCACAGTTCCTCCAAGTATCAGAGAACATGGAGCACTCCAACACACAGTGCCTGGTTGTCCTCCCCAGGGAGCTGGGAAACCTCTATGTCCCCCACCCGAGTGAGAACATGCATTTGCTTTATAGTGTCTTACCTTTTCAATTTTTTCATCCAGCATTCTGAAGAATTCTTGTTGGCTTTCAGAGATGTGCATGCTGAAAGGCAAAGGGAGATTATCAGTACCAACAGGATGCCCTCCATTTTAAAATACTGACACTAAAGTGCAGGGCTGATGAGGGGCTCAGCTGTAAGCCTGCCCCACTGTGAGACACCAATCACTTTTGTCTAAAAAAACAAGTTTTTAACCTTTGTGTTTGTTTTTTGTTGATTTGTTGGGGGTTTTTTTGCCCACACAAAAATGATTGCATTTAATTCTGTGTGCTACACCTGGGATGGTACCTAGGACCTGCATGCATCGTGAGGAGACTATTCCCTGTTCCAGGCAGGTTGCAGAAACTTAAATAGTCCTGGGCCAGTGAAAGAGCCCTCTGCACTGAGACAGGGCTTCCAAGACTTCCAACCTCACCACCACAAAATGAGTTGTCTGCAAAGTGAGGCTAAAGCCTTGCACAGGAAGATCTGCCTGCCCTGCCACAGCTGGGCTCTGTGCTCAGCACCCCAGGGTGTTGACCTGACCAGGCTGGTCCTTCCCCTCCCAGCTGGGGGGGCCACACTGCTCCCTGAGCAGACAATGCAGATCGTTCCCTTCACTCCCTGGAAATGTTCCAGGCCAGGTTGGATGGGGCTCTGAGCAACCCAGTCTAGTGGGAGGTGAACCTGCTCATGCAGGGGGTTGGAACTGGATGATCTTTGAGGTCCCTTCCAGACCAGTCTGGGATTCTGTGAATTAGCTCTGCAGCACGGGAGGCTCAGGGGTAATGACATGATGGTGCATTAGTGAAGACGGCTGGAAAACACTCTTGGTTGTCTGTAAAATGCTGATGGTGGCACAAGACACCAGGCCCTTCCCCAAGGGGGATCTGCAAGCTAAAAATACAGGAA
>NW_009952815.1:143276-148031 GCF_000747805.2 Chaetura pelagica
AAAGAGGAGGAGGCAGAGAAGGATGTGTGGCAGACAGCAGGAGGGCTGTGGCTGCTGTATTTATGTTAGAGGGTGGTGACCACGTCCTTCCTGAAGTGATGATAACCCTCTGGGAAGGTGGAGCTGGAGCATGCTCTGGCAGCACAGCAGGGAGGGGTGCCTAGGCCCACGGGGGCTGCAGAAAAGGGCCAGGGACTCAGTGTGGGACAAAAAGAAGGTGCAAAAATGGAAGGGTGGGAGACTAGTGCCAGTGCTAACAGTGATGCCAAACGGTTAGAAGGATACACAGGTCTCAGATTTTTCTCTGACACTAAGAGCTGGTTTGGCTTGCTGAATTCCCACCCCAGACTCCTCTTCCTCAGCATGATCCTTCCAGCTGCCATCAGCTAAGGCTTTTCCCAAGTGCCCAACAATGAGCTGCCCTTTCCTACAAAGCTGGGCATTCACACTCCACCCACTACCGGGATGGACGTGTACAATGACCTGCTTATGCTGGCCATAAATGAGGGCTCAGTTCAGAAGAGAAGGCTTCAGGAGCTGCATTAAAACCTGCAGCTGGTAATTCAGGAGAGGGAACAATTTACCTTTCAGTGGCTGTGGGAGCTGCTGTCCCCAGCAGTCTGCCTCAGGCTGCCCCCTCCACCTGAGCTGGGGAACCGAATTGCTGCTTTGGGGCAGCCAAGCCTGTTACCTGCACACTCAGGTGTCTCAGAGAGGGGCTTTTAGGGCAGTCCAGCCCTTTCTGGGTAGGTGAGCACCAGGAACATTTTCTTGCCTTGGCAACATCATAGATCCAGTTGCTAATAATAAGTTCTCCTGGGTGGACGGTTGGACTCACTGATCCTAGAGGTTATTTTCTAACTGTAACAATTCTTTGATTCTCTGAAATGATATCATAGTGACTCACCCCAACCATAATTCATAAGGAAACTAAAGGAAGGGGGGGAAAAAAAGGAGTATTGTGTTGCTATATACATTTAAAATCCCAAAGGAGGTCCTGAAGTCCTTGCAGGCCATGATCTTCAGAGAAGTCTGGCTGGGCAGTAAAACTGCCCTTTGATTTAGAGGCACAACACACCCAAGTGCTGATACAGAGTGTATTTTGAGGAGCTGTGTAAAACTGCAAAATCCTTGGCGGGGGAGGAGCTGCCATAGTAAATGAGCTGAGCATCAGAAAATGAAGAGTCTGAAAACCACCAAATGTAAGCAGAGTTCTTGGGTACCCCTCCAGAAGAAAGAGCTCTCCCCAGACAGAAATGTGGATTTAATTTTCCTTGTAAGAAGCACATCAGGAGACACAAGAATGCATTTTCAGATGTTTCATGGCAGGCCAGTGAAGCACATTTTGCCAAAGATGGGATCTTTATCTCCAGTATCAGTACAGGCTGGGTGATGAATGGATGGAGAGCAGCCCTGAAGAAGGACTTGGGCATGCTGGTGAGTGACAAACTGGAGGTGAGCCAGCAATCTGTGCTGGCAGCCCAGACAGCCAAGCGTGTCCTGGGCGCATCACCAGCCCCATGACCAGTGGGTTGAGGGAAGGGATCCTCCTCCTCTGCCTTGGATGCACCAGAAGAGATAACCCAGCAAAAGAAACACCCCTTTTGTACCCCGGGCTGATTAGCCTCCTGTTAGAGTGCCTTAAATACATCTCTGACCCTGCTGGGAAGGACCAAGCCACAGTATCAAAATACAGCTTTGCTGAAGGGTGGTTTTACCTCCACCTCCTCAACTTCTTTGCAATTACATCTGAAGCACTCGATTTTTCCTTTTGAAAGGAGGCTCAATTATCCTGTCAGTTCATTAGGAAATTACTGAAGTTCACAGACTTGACACACACTTGGTATGCAGCAAGTTTAAGTTAATAAGTGCCCCGAAGGCACAGCATAAAGAACAGCTTTTCCACTATTGTTCAAAACCCAACAACAGAGCCTTATCACTCCTTGGTTATGAACCTGATATACAGCTCCCCAGAATCTGTTCTTTTCAATCCAATTAGCGTTTTAAAAGTAACAGTGATTTAGATAAGAAATGAGTTACTAATATCACTAACCAGCTCTGTCACAGGAATGAAATATTTCATGGCATATGTAACACTGCCTGCTCTCAGCCAGCACAGAACTGCCAGGGAAGGATGGAGAAACAACTTAATTTTAAATGGAAGAAATTGACCATTCCTAATCCCAGGCAGTACAGCTGCTAACCTAAGCCAAGAGCTAGCAAAAACCTCCCTGGGAACTTAACTGGTAGTATTTAGGAACACCAGGGCATATATAACTTTGTTTATGTGTAAGCTGTATGGAAAGCTGGGAAATAGCACAGTATGGAACTCCTATAAGGTACAGCAAGATGTGTCTCACACAGTTTTAAGTCCTGCATTTCAGCGTGCAGGGAGTGGATGCTGCAGGGAAGGGGCACAAGCACTGCCTGGCTGGGTCACTGGTACTGGGACAGGGGTGACCTTACCTGTTGCATTTAAATTGGGCATGGTTTTTGGGCTGCTGGAACCACCAACTGGTTTTCACTGCACAATAACTGTGATTCCCACAGATACTGCTTCATCCTGTGATTATACAAATAAAACAAAACTGAACTTACTTTGCTCTGGGTTGATGTACTAATCCTGGGATCTCTTTATTTGATTTAAGTCTTACATTTGAACTGGCACTTTTTTCCTGAAACACACAAAAAACACAACAGAGCCATCATCAGTATCTATGAAGCACACAAGGCATGACAGACATTTGTCACCACAGTGTCACCCTGCACTGGGTTCAGGCTCTTCCTTCCACCTCTACATCCAAATGAGAAGACCTCATCAAAAACAAAGTGAAAGGCAAGACAATTGAGACAATGACCCCGAGCAGGCAATTTTTAAATGTCACAGGTTCAGTGGCCTGAGGGATTGCTTCCAGGTCACCAGGCAAAATCCATCTGGGATGCAGAGGGATCAAACAGGGGGCTGGCTAATAACTCTGCCATGGTCCATGGAGAACGGGGCGCGCAGCTGCGGCCGGGCCCCGTGTAGGCTCCTCTGGACATAAACACCTACTGGTGCCTTCAGCAGAGCAAGGCAGAGCACTCAGCAGGCAGAGCCCCTGAGCCACCCCAGACCTGCAGGTTTGCTCACAACAGGGGTGAGAAACATTAGCACCATGTAGAAACCATCCATGGGAGAAAGCAGATGTTAAATGTGCTGGTGATAAGAGCAGCAAGAGTCGACTTGACCTGCTTAGAGAATTCGACACAAGGGGCCCAAGGAAGCAAACTAGAATATGTTTATAGACAAGAACACGATCGTGTCCCCTGTGAAGGACCAGAGCCATGAAAAACATCTTCACAAAGGGGTGGGGAGGGAAAAGAGTTTAGTGGAGAGCTACAGTTTCAAGGTAGCACCTTGTCCTTGTGCCAAAAGCTGAGCGTGCACACGTATCTATTGTCTGCAAAAACCTGGAGAAGGATACGGCCCCTTCCAGATGATCCCAGTGCTGTGTGTTAGGGAAAGCTGCTGGTGCAGATGGGAAAGAGCTGAGTTAAACCTCATAGTTCACCCCTGCACAAATCCATCTGAATTCCTTCGGCACGTCATGCAAACCAAAGAATTAGTGCTTTTGTGGGTAATTTTGGTGGCTTTGTTTTGTCTTATTTAATCTGTGAATCACACAAGATGATTTTTAAGAGGGCTACTACACCACTGAATTGAAAAAAACACAAGGCTGTCTAGCAGTTAATATTTTAATGAATAATTCTACAAGAGCTGTAAACATGAATTGCCTCAGCATCTAACATATGCATTTAACACTGTTTAATGCATATCTTTTAATCCTCCTAGACTGAAAACAGTGCCATGCATGAAAGTAACAGTAAGAGAGAAAAAAAGCCTTTTTCCCAAGCCTCACCAAAGGTCTCTGTATGTTTGTTACATCCCACCAGCCCCCTGCCTGCCCACGATGTCCAGTCAAAGCTGCAGAAGAGGAGATTAAACCACCTGATTTCAAAGCATCTTCTAATTTTAAGTGTTAACTGGGGATGACTCTGCACGTGTGCGTGGTGAGCACACACATACACAGTCCTGCAGCTCATGTGAGCTGCTGTGTGACTCAGACAGCTGGCAAGTAAAATAAGGAGGGACTGGTCTCATGAAGAAGACACCAAAACCAGGAATCAGCTAAATCCCAACCTCACAGACCAGGGAAGCCATTATTCTCAATTCTGCTCCACCAGTTTGTGTACTCAGTGCAGAGGCAGAAACTAGGAACGGTCTGCACTGCACATCTGGAATGACACATCTGGATGGCCCAGTGGGAGCCACGTTCTGCAGCCACAGCACCTCCTGCCCACCTCCTGCAGCACAAGGGGCATTTCTGGGCTCACTTCTGTCTCTGCATGCCATCACCTGGAGACACAGACCTTTCCCCACCTAAACACTGCTGCAAGTCTCCTGCCCCAGTGAAATGCTCTGATTTCCAGCCCCTGTGCAGGGAGCTGTGCCACATCACGGGGTGCAAACCTGGCCTTCCACACCTCCACTGGTAGTCTGGAGTCAGTGCAGCTCCATCAGTAGCTGGAGTCAGCACAATCCCAGCCTAAAGAAAGGTCTGTCACTTAGGAACAAATAGAAAGCCACAAGAAAAATACATGTTGCCTTCCCTCTGAGGGTCCCAAAGCAATATTCAGAATATTAACTGACTCACACAGGAAACAGAAATAGAACTGCAGATTACTTGACTTCAAAATGCCAAATTTTACTCTTTC
>NW_009952815.1:148125-170326 GCF_000747805.2 Chaetura pelagica
AGCAGGAACGAACAGAAAAAGAGAAGTTAAGGGAAAAATAAAACCCAACCAGGCCTCAAACTGGTTCAGTGCTTTGTTTATATCTATTATTTATGGCAGTAACATTTCACTACATTGACCCAAATATTGGCTTTGACAAAAATAGATACAGCAACCCAATTATTCCAAATACAAACAAATTGAGTATTTTCTTCCCATCACCTTGAAAACACAGTGATTCATCAGAAGTTAGTGGGTTTGATTCTAATGAGAAGCTTACAAAAAAAAAAAAAAGCCCAAAATGCTTTAATGAAGTCAGATGGTTGCCCCAGGCTGATTGACTTTGGTTGAAGGGTTATATTTCATAGAATCATAGAATCATTAAAGTTGGAAGGGACCTTCAAAGATCACCAAGCTCCACCCCCCCTGCCATGAGCAGGGAACCACTAGATCAGGTTGCACAAAACCTTGTCCAGCCTGGCCTTAAAAACCTCCAGGGATGGGGCATCAACAACCTCCCTGGGCAACCCCTCCCAGTCCCTCACCACCCTCAGAGTGAAAAATTTCTTCCTAATATCTAACCTGAATCTCCCCTCTCTCAGTTTAAAACCATTACTCCTTGTCCTACCACTATCTTCTCTGATGAAAAGCCCCTCCCCAGCTTTCCTGAAGCCCCTTGCAAGCACTGGGAGGCTGCTTTTAGTTCAGCCTCATTTTATCCTTTATCTAACATTAAATAAGTTACAATGCATCAGCAGAACTACCACTCATTTTAGAGCTCTAGTCTGTTGCAAATAGAAATTAAAAAGAAAATATTTGCTTTTAATCTAGCTCTGCTTATAAGGATTATTTAAAGGATGTGCACTAAATGATGTCTCACACCACAGCTTAGAACTAAACCCCCCAGGACGCTGTACTTGGGTAGCAGCATTAGCTGGTTTTCCAGGAAAAAGGTGAAGAGTGGCCATTTTACCCACCATTGTTTTGCTATTAATCATTATCAAGGTAAAGCCAGCGTCCAATGAAGGTGATATCACTTGATAGATTCGTTAATTATCACTAATTCCCCCACAAAGGACAGACCATATCAGAATTTCAGGGCATTAACAGATGGCAGTGACTCTGCTGCCAGATGCTGTTAACACAGCCACAGCCACTGCTGCCAGAATTAAATATCTGTCAGCGTTTTCCTCCCCTCTCACAAGCCCATTTCTACAGACATGCAAACTTCATTTGAGGTATTTTGCTCTCCTTATAAAACTGCCACAGATGGGCTCAGGTAAGCTGCTAATAGTCCTTCTCAACTCTCTTGACACAGGCCTGATTTTTAAGAGATGCTTTCAGAAGTGTTAACATAATGTATGAAGAGACAATCCGTTATTTTATGCATTTTTCTTTAATTAAATTGGCCAGGGAGAAATCAATTAAAGCTGGCAGCAGCAATTCTACTACCTAATCTCATGGCCAATTTTCATCACTTTTAGGTCTTTAATTGTTTTTCCTCTAAAGTTACAATAATGAAAAAAATATACAACCATATAAGTAAAGTGGAGTTCTTAGTTTTTAGGCTGTTTTTTTGTTTAATTTGGAAAAGGCTGGAGTATTTAATTTGTAAGTGTACCTTGGAGATACTTGACAGTGGCACATTCTTCCAAATTAGTATAATTTTTAAGGCAATTTTTTCCTCTAGATTTGCTAGTAAATATATTGAAGTTGATGGTAACACTAAGGCCTCTCCACACAGGGATCACATTTTACTCTATATTGGTAGTTTACAGCTAATCAAATATTTATAGAATAATATTCCTGATTTATATCAAGATGACACTTTCCTTCCAAGGAGCCCACAGGGCCTTTCAAACTGCTTTCTGGAGCCATGTAATTAATCATTAAAACAATTTAGGGGAAAAAGGAAGTATTTCTTTTCTCTTTATACCATAAGCTGCTCTTTAAAAGAATTGTATTTGTAAAGAAGGAAACCAAATGCATCAGTCAGAAATGGCACAAAAGATGAGCTGCAAAATTTCCATACCCCAGCCCAGCACTTTTTACCTCCCTTGGTTAGGAGGACCAGCCTCAGGTAACAATATTTCACGTGGCCTGTCTTGATGCATCAGGGTGAAAAAGGGAGAAGTACTGACCACTGAGATTTCACCTGAGTTCCCTGCCTTTATACACACACGACCCTTTCCTTTTTGTATTATCATCTGGCAGGAAGGGAGTTCCTTTCTTCTTTCCCTCCAAGCTGCCTGGAAGCCAAACCACCTCACAATGTTGTTTAGGGTCACTTTATAACAAAGGGGCAAATCGAGCATTGAAGAATCTCAGATGCTGGTGAGAGAAGATCATTCCTGGATGCAATTTCATCAGGGGAGTGACATTATCCCTGCCATAAGGGATATATATACACACATAATGCTGTCCAGATGGGGATCAAGGGCACATGGGGTGATGAGGAAGGGGATGGTATGGATCATGTATGTTAGATGTGCTAACACAGAGTTCACCCTCCTCCTCCTCTTGGGATCCTACACGTGGAGTAAGGGATGATGAAAACCATGGACTCATCTGATGGTGGAGGGGGGTACCTGCATGGTTATCCAAAATGGGATAAAAGCAGGTAAAAAAAGAGAAAGGTGCAAAACTGAGCAGCTTTCTACAGCCCACCAGAAAGACATCCACACGCTGCAATCTGAGACATTAGGTAATGTTGCCTGTAGTGTTTATTTACCAGTCGTGCACCCATGAGCACACACACCTATGCATCTTGCTCAGCAAGGCCTGGTGTCAAGTCAACAAGAGTCTTGCAACTGAACACACAGTGGCTTCCAGCCAGCCCTTCAAAACACAAAAGACAAATGTTTGTGGTGCCTGATCAAAATAAACACAACCTCCATGGAGATCCTTCACCAGACTTGGATAATTCACTAATAAAACCAACAGAGAAATTCAGGGCAAGTGCAAGTGAGAAGAATGAAATGACACTAAAGAAGAGTGTGGATTACAAGGAAACTGGGTGAATTTGGAGACCAAGAAAGATCATGGGTACTGAGAACACGCTGCAAAGTGTGAGGGTGGTGAGACACCAGCCAAACCCAACTGTATCTACAGCGCTGCATGAAGTTTCATTTCAAGTGTGAAATTATCATGTTCCTTAGTAATAAAATCTTGGGAACATGAGCAGGAAGCAAAGGAAAGGTCTCTTCTTTGCAAGAGGCTGAAAACTGTCCCTAACAGCTATAAACACCAGAAATTAAGGTGACCTGGGATTGTCTGAAGGCACCAAGAATACTTGCTTACATTGAAAGACACCCAGAAATAGTACAAATATAATGCCATGGGCATGAAAGGAGACCTGGTCTCCAACTCTCATTAACCACATCTTTAATGGCTTTGGTACATCAGAGGGGTTGAAAGCTTTATCTAGCAAATAAAAAATAAATGGATAAAAGTTAAAAACTGCATTACTGGTAACTCAGAAGGCTAGACTGACTCTTGAGGAAATTTCAGAGGTTTTAGGGCATGTGGCAACAAAAAGCACAACTAACCTTGCTCTTTTGCAGTTATGTGGCTTTTCTGGATTGTACAGCCACCCTGGATAACAAAACCTGGCTCAAAAATTAACCTTCTGCTTATTAAGTCTGTGTCATCAATGATTCTCTCACTCAAGAAGCTTTTACAAAAACATACTTCTTTGTAGAAAATGTATATATTAAGCTCTCAATTTTTTTCATGCATGTCTCCCAAAGGCAGTTTTCCACCAAGTGGAATGCCACTTGGCATGGAAAGAGCTGGCATTAAGCATGAAACAACAATATTGCCTGAAGTCTGTAAAACATTTATAGCCAGGAATAAGTGGTGTAGACAGTCTTGAGAGTAACTCAGTGTGTTATGCAGCCTGTCTGCAGCAGGGCATGTGTCCATTAGTTTTTGCCTCAAGAAGGCACTTTGCTGGAATGACAAGCAGGTTATTGCTGCTACAGTTTATTGGGATGGTTTTGAAGAGCTTTATGCTCTTCACACATATACAAGAGAACATATCTGAAGAAAAAGGTATGTCCTGTTTTGTGACTTTTGTAATTGCTGGGCCTGCAGCAACTGTGGTGATTTCTGGGATGTTGGTTTTCTAGAGCTAAGAGGGAACTTTTTCAGCTTGTTTTTGGAACATGCTTTGCACCTGCCCTTTGGAAAATCAGTTCCCTGAGAGATGCCTCCACATCAGGCACAAGCAAGTAAAGCCTCCTGAGATGTTCCTGCACTGTCAAAACCAACCAAGAATGATGACTCCCCATGGGCACATACGCTACAGTCACTGCCTTGCATTTTAGGTTGGGCTCGTTAGAAAGATGGTGACCATCAAACAGCCACTTTGAGGAGGTGTTAAAATAACACTTGGTTCCCTCCATCTGCAAAACAACCGCATGTTGATGGTGTTTCCTCTTGCAGAGTCTGCAGTTACACTGGTTGTTGGCTTTTATCTACAAATTGTAAGTTTCAGTCAACTATGTTGATTCCATGTTTCTTATCTTATCAGCACAGTTCCATGAGGTGCTCTGAGACCCTCCCAGATGTTAGGACAATGAGAGTGTCTCATTAACCCAGCCTGGACAGTGGATTTTACAGGATACACATAAGATGTTTTCTCTCTTGTTCAAACCTGAGATTTACAAAGGATGGAAAGCCCAGGGAAAGCAGAGAAAGAAAACATCCTGCTGGGTTTGTTGTTTACAATTAAGAGAAGAAAAAAGTGCTGATATAATTAGAAAATATGGTGCAAATGGAAAGACACAGTTAAATCAAATGTAAACAGAACAAAATGGTAGCAAGAAACTTTGACTGAGGTAACCCTGAGAAGTGAGATGACAGAAAACTGAGAACAGCCCTGCTCATCCATATAAATACAAATCTATGTGGGCACCCACAGCCGCAGGGATGATCCTCGTGTGTACAGCAAGGTCTCAAATACAGCAACAACCTCCATGTGTCCCACCAACAGGCAGGCATTCTCACACCAGTTCCTCCCACAACGTGTTCCCAGTTCCCCCTGGCTGACAACACAGGAAAGCCCTCTGGACACATGGAACACGAGAGCAGTGCTCTCAGACCCTGGACACCACTGCCCAACCACACTCCTGTTTGCTGCCGTGCGGCTGACGGGGAGAATAAAAACCCTATTAATTCATGCTCCAACCAGCACCAGTTCCCAACAAGAAGCTCTCATTCTCTCAGCACTGTCCAAGGCTCACATTTTTAGAGTTTTGGTAGATTGCAGTTATGTAAATGACATTTCACTGGAAGAGATTTTCCATGTCTGTATTTTGCTCCTCTCAACATCTGTTTTATTTGCATTAATTCTCAAATTTGCACAAGGCACAAGATCTAAGACCCAAGAGAATGAAGCTGTGGTTCCTGCTACATGACAAATTTCAGTGAGCATGGATAAAATGTACATTTTAAAGGCATAATAGTTTGAATACTATTAAATATCACATATGCCCTGCAACACACATGAGAAGTATTATGGCTGCAGGAGGAGCCTTAAATCTGATTTATGTATTTTGTACCATCTTTTCATGGGCTTGGTGAGCTGTTACTTTTGAATAGAGAAAAAAATGACTATTTTTTCACAAAGCTTACAGCAGCCTGCTCACTTACTGAGCTCCCTGTCCTCAGATGGATAAGCATGGATTTTGTCTGGATTCACCAAACAAATTTGTCTGAGCAACAGTGAGAACAGATACGATAAACATCAGAATGAAAAACAATCATGAATGGTTTAAAAATTTTACAAGCCATTTAAATCAGTAATAGAGCCTGGGTTTTTAAGTGTTTATCTCCTGTAAATTTCCTTGGAAATAGAGCAGATAAATAAGCATGTCTCCTAAGTGTTAGCAAAAAGAGGCACCAACAAGTAAATATATTCCATCGAGGATGAATAAAAATAGCTATGGATGCTCAAGACGTTGCAGTGCTCAAAACAATAAGGAAATAAGGAAAATACTCAAGGCAATACTGGGTGAAGAACTAGCTTAAAATCAAATTACAGGCCTGGAAATACTGATGTCTGATACATATTTAAGAGACTGAAAATGACTGTGGGCCTGAAATGCTCTTTACTGTCCACTCTGATTTGAATAGGTCCATCATCTCACCCTCTGCATCACCGCTTCCCAAAACCACCCTCACAGGTGGGAGGGGACATGGAAAAGACTCAAAATGAGCTCTGCCCACCTTTTCCAGAGGACAGCAAACATTTTCTGCAGGAAAATACTGGTGCCAGCTGAGCATGGCTGCTGTGCATCCATCCCAGCAGTGGTGTGGCCATCAGACAGGCCAGTGTTGGCTTCCAGGAGAGGATGGCCATGGAGAACAAGGTCTTGTATGCTGTGCAAGATCTGGCTGGCCAGGGATGGATCCTTCATTCACCCACAAAATTTCAATGGCTCCTTGATCAGAATGTGAAACAGCATTGTGAAACTCCACAAGATTAGTCTCCTGAAAGCTTCACATGGTATCAACCACCACAAAGGAAGTTACCGCCCCCTGAGGGCACATACCCAAACCGCTTCAAGAGATTTCTGCCTAACCTGTTCTCCAGACTCCTATCCTGTACGTTTTCTCAACAGCCTGTCTTTCATTTTGCCAATTCCCTAAAAGTTCAAATGTTTATCCTACCACCCAGCTTAATTCCTTGCCCAAAGTCTTCTTGCCTCTCTCTGTGGTCACAGAGAATAAACGACTGTCACGCCTTCTAAAGCAACATTTTATATATCGAGTGACTTGCTTTCCTTCTGTATTTTTAGCCTGAACAAATCAATTCCTTCCATCTTCCCTTACAGCTTACGTTTGCTAAACCTCCTATTCTTGCCACTCCCCTCTGGGCTCCCTCCCACCTGCCTCCATCTCTCCTGCAGAGCATGCAGTACTAGAAGGCTCACTGAGGTCAGGATATATCTCATGTCTTGCCAGATAGAAGCGCAAAAGCAGTTCCTGTTTTAAATGCAGTATCTCAAACCAGTGAGACTAACCTCCTGGATTCAGAGAGGGCATTTATTTCTCTGCCTGCAGCAGCCCTGGCTGAGACATGGATGCAAATGGACAGAAGCTGCTTGTGGCTCTACCAACTGTTTTTACTGTTGAGGTTTCCTGAAAAACAGGAAAGCACATTTCTTTTGAAAAGCAGGTTAGATTGCTTATTTAGGGATGAGAGAGCCCAACTCTTTCAAAACCTGAGGCAGGTCTGGCTCAAACCTCTCTGATTTCTGTGAGCCCTCTCTGAAGGTGCCTATTTTGTCACTGTAAATGATGGTGTGCTGCTGAGATGTCATTAAGTTTGATTACCACATATAGAGGGGACATTTGTACACTGCACTCAAAAAGCTGAGGCAAATAAACGCTGAAGGAGAAAAACACTGAGCTCAACTCCTCTAATGGATGCATAAAATTTGTGGTGCTGTGCTCGAGATCTCTCCCAAGCTCAAAAGCTGGTAGGGGTGATCTGTCTTCCTGCCCCAAGCCTTGGGTTGTTTAACAAAATAGTTATTTGGTGCTAACAGAATTATCAGAAAGTAAATTATCCACACGTTCCATGACTCACAGTCCAACACCTCTTCCCAAAATTAAGACAAATCACGTGCAACAAGAGAAATAGGCATTCTTAAATCATGCCAATTCTGCTCTTTCTAATTAAAACCAGCTTTCAAGGCTGGAAGTTTATTTCCAGCCATTTGCAGATGCCAGCACACTCTGTTTTCTCTTCACATCAGGTGACTGCAAAGGCAAGAAAAGCACCTCAAAACTTAGTAGGCTTGTCCCATCACAGGAATATTCAGCATGTTACTGCCAGCACTGCCAACCATCAAAGCTTTCTGCCTGAGTCAGGAGTGTCCTTCCCTGCACGTTCACAGGCTCTGTACTTACAACAAGGAGAAAGTTGGAGTTTAGTGTGGAAATACTGTCTCATTTTTCACTGCAGTGTTGCACTATTAGCATTCAATTACTTCCCTACACTTAATTAACTCCTTATTTAACTTAATGTGATAATGAGAACTGTAATTCAAACCATATACCACATCAATGATCCTAATAGCAAAACCAGATTTTATTTAAGTCACCAAAGCCCCATAATCCCTCTGTCTTTTTATAACACTATGAGCCATATAAAAGCACAGCAGCTGCACCAGACCAAGAATCTTCCCTGATGGCTACTGAGAATATTAAAAAATCAAATCTATTTCAAAACCAAAATCAGTAAGCTGTGATGACTATTTCTCATCTCTCTGGTTTGGGCAAATGAAAAGCAGCAAAGACATGGTGATCAGGTCTGATGAACCTGTGTCCAACAAAAGACACATTATGTCACTGGCTCTGTGTTAGGAACTTTCCACTTTGGACCGACCCATAGCAGAGCCCCGTGATATGTGCTCCTTCCTTGGCCTTTCTCTGAGAAGCATTTTGTAAACTGTTAAAAACAGACTGGAGACCTAGCAAGACCTAGAAGATCAATACCTAGCAAGAGGCACACTCCATCTTCCAGCAGGCTTATCAACCCCAGCTGAACACCAACAGATAGATTGTGTCACTTTGACAGAGACAACTGGAAAACCAGGGCTTGGTGCTTAGCAGCCAAATCTGACAATGCTCATCCAAAACTTCTCAACCTGAAGGATTGCAAAAGCAGTTTTGAAACAAGCTAAGGCATGAACCGCCTGTCAGGATCACTTTTTCCCTGTCAGTGAAATGCAGAACTGCTCTCATTCCCTGACTGTTCATGAAAAGCACAGCCTCCCACAGCACTGAGGCGATGGGAGGCGAAGGAGCATGGCCCAAAAAAAAAAAATCACATGCTTAAATTAATTGTTAAAAGTTTTCCTGATGTAAATCTCAAGCAGGGCACACTTTGCTCCTAGATTTGAAATGCACTAAGTGCCTGTTTTACCTCACAGAGGTGCCCAAAGCCACTTAGGGGCCTGTTTCATTTCACAGAGGTGCCTAAATGGTACATGTGACCATAACGTTGCTCTCCTGAATCACAGCCTGCACTAGTCTTCCAGAAGAAGACCACATGTGCTAAAGATTAATTTTGCAGCTATTAAACATCACAGTGCCAATGAGTGACTGGAAGAACTCTTTGCAACACTGCTCCATACGTTTCAAACAGCTGGGCAAGGCAGGCAGGGAAGGAAAGCTGAAGGGAAAGACACGCAAACAGTGACAGGAGGAGGATGGAGGCCACCTCAAGCAGTCTATGCCATGTATAGAACCAGCTGGAGAAGGTGATCTTTAAGGTCCCTTCCAACCTTAACCATTATATGATTCTATAACTGATAAAATAACCTTTCCTGGAGAAAGGAAAGGCAAACAGCAGATGGAGGAACATAGGATGGGGGCACATTTTATGATGTTTAAACCTTATTTAAAGCAACTGGGATCAACTGAGTGTAATGAGCAGAAGCTCCACCACAAAGCTCACTTCTTTGAAAAGCTGTGCACCAGCAGTTGTCCTGCTGTGTTCCCACTCTTACTTTGCCTGCCTTTATTTACTGATGTGAATGATACTGTGAGCAGCAAGAAAGATGTCTCCATTACAGTAGATTCATGGCTTTGCATGCACACAATGGCCTCCTCCTTCCCTGTGCTCCTACCCATGAGGCTCCTTTGCAAAGACCTTAAACTATGCAACTTGTATTGTTGCATGATTAAAAATAGTGCCTGTTGACATGGCTGCAAAGAAGGTTCCAGAGGAGAAACCACAGATATATCAGGAATAAGTCCTACATCCCAAACATTCAATAAACTGGACTGCCCAAATGAATTATGAAAGCAAGTTTCACAGCTTAATTACCTTGCTGAAAGACAAAATTATTTTTCAGATGCTTTGTTTACAGTTCTTTAACATCTAAGTATCGATTAAAACATTTTAGAATGATTGTCTATTTATCATAGATCCCAGAAAACGGTGAATAATTTCAAGACAAGAAAAAATAATATAATACCAAGTAAAAGGATTTAATTCTACATGCTGTACTCTGCCTCTTGTTATATTTGGTCTAAGCTATCAGCCTACTGTGTAAAAGCCAGCCAAGAATTCCTCAAGCCCTGCCAGAGCGAGAAATACTGGCCAGAAATATTTGTCATCTCACAGCTCAGCTTTCAAAAACTAAGATGCTGAACTTCCACAGCCAGGAAAATAGAAGGTGCAAAGGACAATAAGAAATGGACTTATTTAATATTGTTGGAATGCATCAGATCAAATGAATCCAAGGACTCGTAATCCTGCAGGACTGAGGCATGAAGAATACACTTCATTTAGATACTCAGTCCCTGTGAGTCAGATCAGTCTGGAAGATTCAGCCACGCAACGGCTGGATGGTGTTCAATTAGCATGAGGCAATGATTTCCAGTCCTCCAGAACCCAGGCAGCCTTCTCCTTTAGACAGACACTCAGTTTTACCTTGGCTTAAATGTATTGATTTTTCCACTGGGTATAAATAACAGCATGGTCAGTCTATTTCAGATGAGTTCACCGACCACACTATTAAGGGATTTTGCTCATTTTTTCAAAGCACCCATAAGATACAACACAATAGTCTTGTATAATTAGGTGTAACTGCAGAGGCAGCTTCTGCCACACATTTATCTCCAAGGAAAATACGTGGACACAGACATGCCCCTAAGAAGTTTAGGCTTTATATTTACTTATTGTAGGAGACAATGTTTTCAGCCACTGCCAGTCCTATTAATTTCAGTGATGTTACCTGTTGCAGTTAAGCCCTTGTTCCCAGAAGGGTGCCAGGAGATGTTAGAATCTCTCAAAGAAATTGTACCCCTTTGTTGTTTTCTTCAGGACTCAGACCTTCTAGTCAAGGTAAGATCCCATGTACAAATCTAAAAAACTAGCAACAATCCCTAACTCTTCATCTCGGGTCAGGAAAAAATTAGGAGCAAAATCTAATTCTTCACCTTGGATCAGTCCCAGGTGTGCCCAGTCTCAAAGCCAGGATAGCTGCTCTAAGATCATGCTTCTCACCTGCCTTATTTTGAAGCAGCAGCAATGCTCAACCATCCAAACAGCATATTTACCTATTTACAGGGCAAACATGCCCTGAAAACTGTCTCTGATTGGAATCAGGAGGGTTCTTCAAACAAGATCAAGTATAAATATTTTTGAGGTAGCGATTGTGAAAGAAATGCAAAGCAGAATTTTAATATAATTTTCAAGGAGACAACGAGGAGATCCTTTTCTAAGCTCATTTTGACATTGTATAATGCTAAAGTTCAGTACTTACACATCTATGCTAATTTATCAGACTGACTGAATCTCAGCTTTGACTAATAGTGAAGCATTACATAAGAAGGCTCCTCACGCTGCAGCAATAAAACTTGCTCCCAGAATTCACCCTTTGGCTTTCAATTATGCTTCACAGTCTAGGCTTGTGTTTTGAGGCAAACATCCATTCTGTAGTATTGGTATTTTGAGGGAAAAACTTGACACAGAAGAATGTTGTAAACTACCAGTACTTGAAAGTTATATTTGTTTTTTTAAAAATCTCATACTTACGTAAACAAGATATTTCAGTTATATCGGCTGCAGCAAACACGTGACACACCTTGATTTTTGTAAGGCTTTTGTTGCCATTTCTCTGGATATTTTCAGATGTTAGGAAAACCAAGTCTGTATGTCCAAACCTACTAGATTAAAGCACTCTCGGGTGAGTGCAAAACTGGTTGGGAAGCCAAACAGAAGGTAGTTTACACAATGGCACATTGTTAAAATGCAGGAATAGATCAAGTAGGATTTTGCTGGAACCTGTCCTGCAGCTGGATTTTCATTAGGCACTGGGATGATTAATAATAGTGAATTGGAGATTACGACTGCTTTCCAAAACCACAGAGAGCATAGAGCCAGGAATGACTGCTTTGCAGGATTCAAAGTTACCCTGACAACTTGGAGAGATGTACTGAAAAGGACAGGAGATGATTCAAACAGGGCCCAAGCACTAGGTATTACACGTCAGCAGGAATAACCTGCTGCATGCATGGAAACACCAGCTCAACAGGATCTAGAAGCTTGCTGGACACAAGCCATCACACTCTTAAAAGAAGTCAAGCAGCACACTGGTGCATGTAAAAGGTGCAACAGGCTGCAGAATGTGTGACCTTCTTCAGCTACGCGCACCAAGGTTTCAAAGAACCACAAGAACAATTAGAGCTCCACAAAAACTTCACCACTGACAAAACACTTCATGAACTGGAGGTGCTCCACCTAAGAGGTGACAAAAGTGAGACAGAATAAACAAACTTCTCTATACCTACAGTGACACAACAACCATGATGACACACAAATTACCTTGGAAGTTTGCATGGCAATGCTGTTAACTAGTTCAGTGCCCAACATGTTGATGGTGGCATTCGACGGGAAGTCCTTGCTCTGCAATCCCAGGATGCCTTCCCTCTCCTGACAGCTATTGATCCTACTCCTAGTCTACTCTCATGACTTTGTCCCTGACAACTTATTTATTCATGAGGCAATAAGCTTGAAGCAAGAGCAGAATAATTATTCAGTATCTCCCACCCTAGTGTTAGGTTCCTCTAAACTCAATGCATCACAAAGAACCTCTAGCAGCTCACAGTTTGCCAGCAAGACACACCAAAGCAATAAGCCATTTCACATGCTGCTTTTGAAGACAAGCTATTAAATTCACATACTGTACTGCTTTAATCAAGAATAGTTAATTAAGCTGTTCCCTTGATACAAATTTTTATCGTTCTGCACCAGCCATACATCACTTTTATAGGACTCAGACTGTGGCCACGATGCATGTTTGTAATCTGTCTTTCAGAATTAATCTGTCACCATTTGTAAACTCCAAGCAGATCCAATACATTTTGTCTCACCAGTAACTGGGACAAGTCTGGGGACACTGAGGACTGGAGGGGGAGTGACGATGCAGCACCACTTCACAAAAGGGTTTCAGCAGAAATCGAGGACTGGAGGGGGAGTGACGATGCACCACTTCACAAAAGGGTTTCAGCAGAAATCCAAATTACAAATTCCTCTGTGGTTTCTCACCCAGCATGACACAAAATACTTTTTTATCATTCTAGTGCTGTGTTTCCACTGCTTTTATTTCCTTATGTGAACCCAGCTTTATGCTCTATGCCACTGTCATAAAATCAGTTTGATAATTTACATTCACATAGTCATCATCAGCATACATAATGCAGAAGCCATAAGCACAGGCCATAAAACCAGGGAGATCTGTAGTGTCAGATTATTAAAAACATTAAGATGTGATAAGAATCTAAGTCTAAATTTATTACAAGAAAAAAATCCCCAAAAGTTTTCTATAACATTATCTGAGTTCAAGGACAGGCTAATACAATGCTTTTCTAGAAAAAACCCTTCAGACACAGCACCCATAGGAACTACATTTTAATCTCTTTGGTTTTGAAGTACTCACAGAAGTATGACATAAAAAAAAGGAGTGATGTCACTACTTGGCTATGTGACTCAATGGTAAGAAAAGAGCTTTATGAAGTAAAGAAGTGAATAAAATTAAAACCTGGCCGAGTTTTCCAAAGTGCTGCTGGGATCATTACCAGGGAAAGTTCTGTGAGAGTAAGAACCTGCTAAAATTTACCCCCAAGAGAATAAGGAGCACAGGAGACAGAGAAGGAGGAAAGAAGAAGTGTCATCTCATCTAGCCTTTTGTGACTCTACACCATCAAGTCAAAACAAACCTTCCATAAACCCATCTGACCATTTTGATTGAGGTTTTCTAAAAGGTGAACTGACAAGGTTGACGTTAACAGCCTATTTTCAAACTTTCACATTTTAAGGAAATACACCCAAAGGAGGTGGTTTAACATGGGACCACTGTATCCCCATCTCCATCAAGACTCCACAGAGCTGCCCTGGAAAAGCTGTGTATGGAGACAAATAGAGAAGTGTATAAGGGCACTTCATTAGGTCACTTATTTTTTAAATGAAGACAGGAAAATGGTGAGTTTTATTTCAGTGAAAAATCCAGCACAACCAGAAGAACAGTTTCCAAAACACAACCAAGCCCAAGAGGAATATGCAAGTCCACTCCATGAGCCTTTGAACTGGCTGGTAGCACTTGGGCGTTTTATGTGTTTTTCCCATTTAACAGTTAGATTTGTTTAGATAAACCCATAAATATGGTTATTTACATAGCAAGATAGAATGGTGCATTTAGGGATTTTAGGCAGAAGAAAATTCTTTCATGCTAACAGTAAAATGAAATCATGCCAAACTTTAACTAAAGGAACATGTTCTAACACCGAGAAACTTTTATAATTAATCCTTGCCTCAGATCATCTCAGGAGGAGTTATGAGTCTAATTAACATCAGTTGAGAAATTGCTTCTGTTTCTGAAATTACTGAAACTAGACACTGGGTAACAGACAACCCGTATCCTTTCTGTCCCATGACCAGTTTATGGCTAAGCCCTGACTCACCACATGAAGTCCAAAAATATTTCTCAGCATTACTGATAGCTCGTTGCAGGCTCAGGCAGAAAAACTGATAACCTCGTGGGGGGAGGGGGAAATCCCCTCCAAACCCCACTTCTTCAACAAGGATGAAGACAATGCACTGCTGAAGTTGTCTGGGTTTTTTGTTGGTTTGGTTTTTTTTATTGGAGGAGGCACTTTTTGAAAAGAGCACCAGGGCTATTCTTAGAGGAGCTACAAGGCTGTGACTAGCAAAGGCTTGGCTGGTGGCCAGCCCGGCTGGGTTTGCTGCAAGGCTGAGCAATGCCCTGAGCTCTTTACAAGATTTCTGCTTGCTTTTTCTTTTTTTTTCTTTCTTAAAAAAAAAAAAAAAAGGCTGCAGAAAACTTAAAACACACCCTGCTAGGAACAAGCTGTACTTTGGAAAGACGTGCCACCATCTCCTCGCATCTGCCATCGCCGCTTCCAAGGCGCTGCCAAAGCCCCGGGTTGGTGCTGACTGTTTTCCCTCGGAAGGAAATGAGTGTAAACACAGCTTCAGAGACAGCATTCCCATACAGATGTTAATCTTTGGAAAAGCTGGACAGGATGGAGCAACTATGAGAGCCGGGAGAGCTCCAGAAGCAACAAATTCCACAAATATACAAGCTGAGAAACTTGTGCATCCAGCCAAGTCCTTATAAAAAATGAAGCAGGTTTTGACCTTGACTCACTTTCAGAGACTACAGCAACCTGAAGCCAGTTATTTTGGAGCCCCAGCCACCACTGAAAGGGCTGAGGATTTCCTGTGTTCAGCTCCTTGCTCTCCAAGCCTAAAAGAGGGTGATCTGGTAAACCCGCAGCATTTCACTGGCAGAAGGACAACATCACCAGGGCCTCTCCAACCCTGACATCATCCCCTGTTTCTACCACACTGGACAGTCAAACCTTCCCTTCCCTCTCTCTCTCACAGCAGCTTCCTTTCTCTGAATGGCTAAAGGAAGTAAGAAAACCAAGGAAAGAGGGCAGCTTGATGGTAAGATCCCTCCCACGCCCATCTAAGTCATCCCCTCACACTGTGGAGTTTGACATCCAAGTCTTGGGAGAAGAGAACAGCAGCAATTCCTTCTCCACTGCATACCATGCCCTTACCCTCTCCAGCATTTGCCCTTTATTTTATTCCTTGGGGTCTGGAAACTTACCCCCAGGTCATTTCCCTGGAATTACATGGATTTTGGAATAAAAGTGCTGATTTGGTTGAAATTTTGGGGAAGAACTGGTAATACCTGAGCCCCTTTGTGCTGTGTTTGCAGGTAGAGCGGCCACTTCTAAGTCTCAATTGCTGCCTTCAGGTGCTGCTGTAATACAAAATACATTTAAATATACACACACACGCACAAGTATGATATTATTACCTTATTAAAAAGCATTGGGTTTATGTTCCCATGCATGGGACTATCCAGCAGCTTGTTTATTTTATTTAAAGCTGCCTGCCTTTGATGCTATCCCATGGAAAGATGGCAGATAAAGCAGCAAGCAGAAGCGTGCAGCCAGCGCGCTCAGAGCCCACGTGGGGGAAGAGCTGCATGTGAACTCAACTAGGTTTTCTTGTGGGAGCAAGGAGCAACCAATTTAAAGGGAAAAAAAACAAACCCAAAAGGTTTGCTTCCTGTTGAGAACAAACACCAGCCTGTTCAGGAAGCTGCATGTTCACTTCATTCAGTATTACTTTGCTATCTGTGCAAATTAGGGCTTCACATCAGAAACATGTGTACAGATTTATTTTATAATGTACCTGCACCTAATTCCAAGCTGCATCATCCTCTGTCTGCAGAAGAGCCTGAATTATCCAGCCAGCATTTTCATACTATCACTGTGCTTGCTGTTAAAGCATAAATATATTTTCATAGGGGTTTTTTTCCTTCCCTAACTTTGTTTTTCTTTTTATTTAAAAAAAACTGACCCCTTGGAAGTTCTCTCTTATATTGATTCCCCTTCTCCCATGTCTAATTTTCTGCTCCTCTTTCCACCAGCTGAAATGTAGAAATCCCTCCCAAAATGAGCACTTGAGTCTCTCAGCTATGAGCAAAAGCAAAGGGGAAAAACTGAAGCTGAAAAGCAACATTACAGCAAGAAACAAATCAAGGTGAGCCCTTTCCAGCCCAGGTTTAAGCACACATAGTACAGATGGAGACATATGCTCCATCATTTTATCCTTAGAGGTGGCTGAAGGATTTGTAGTTCCACCAGAGGCAGATATCCAGTATAAGGAATTTCACATGGCATGGCCAGAGCTGGCAGTGATGCCAAAAGCATCAGCAGTGCTTGCTGAAGAGGGAGTTCACTGTTGCAGAGCTGATGTGAACCCCAGACGTTCACACAGTCCCAGCTCCAGCCTTCACCTCTACTTGAAACAGGAATGGAAGCTGCCACCTTCAACTTTGTGAGATTAAACACCGATTATGGTAGCTCTATTTGGCAAGTGCCTAACAGATGTTCCAGGTATCTTGTCTAAAAAAAAAAAAAAAAAAAAGAGAAAAATTGAAAATACTTGTCATTTAGGAAAAAAAAATTCCACCATTTTCACTAAATAATAAAGAAAAATAATTAAACCATTATATTTCTAGCCCTCCTCTTCCCCTTCATAAGTCTATCATGCTTCTAGTTTCTTTTTTCAGAGGGGCAGAGGGATGTATTGGGCACCAGCAAGGTCTCCAGAGCACCAGGAGCACCATCGGCCTCCCCTGTCCGTGTGTGTAGGTGACATGACCCTGATTTCATCCACCACCAGGAATAAATCCCCTCTTAGTTCACTCACCTCCCCATGACCATCTCCTGGGAAACCTCTGCAGTGGCCACCCCAGCACCAGCAAACCTCCCGGGCAAGGTGGACCAACGTAGGCTGAGGAACATCGTTACCTTCCCAATGGCCCCAGAATGAGCAGCAGCAGGACAGCAAACGGGGCAGCACCTTCTGAGTTCACACCAGGTCTTGGGGAGACCTGGATTTGCTAAGCCCATCACCCTGAGCATGCAGTAATTAAGGCTAAAGAGCTCAACAAGCTAGTTAATACAGCTAATGAGCTTCCCCAACAGCAGTCTCCAGTTCTCTTTCACTTTCTCTAGTGAAGACATCATTAAATCAGGTTGTGTCCTGCCCACATGTGGCCTTCACTGCAGCACTGGCCAAGCAAGCCTGTTAAAATGTCTGAGGAGTCCAGCCCCTGCAGAGACTCCCTAACTTCCTGGGAGAGGGGGAATTAAAAAAAAATATCCACTTAAAAACATCCACTGAGGTTTCAAACAATGTTGTACAAAATACCATCATTTTCCCCAGGGTGGATTTTAAATATTCACCAGCTTCTTTCACATATTGTGATGAAGCACAATCAAAATATCAAGTAAGCCAACACAAAACAACTGTTGAAGCAGTGAAAAATGTTCCTGCTCAATAAGGATGAGAGGGTACAATTGCCTAACAGGTGGAAAACCTAACAAAAGCAGCAACTATTGCATCAGGAAAACAACATTTCATGCACGTTCAGTACAACAGACATTGTCTTTCTGAAGATTAGTTAAATAATCAGTGCTCTCCTGCTACTACTTTTCTTCCTGCAGGAACTCCTCACTCTTGCATCTTCTAGTGTATGTTGGTTCTGAAAGCATTTTTTTACATTTTTTACTAAAAAATGTTTAAATGCTCCACACCAGTATGGCCAGTAAGACCACCCCAAGGTACAGAGTGAAGCACTGAGACACAGGACCTCATCTCCTTCCTGTGTGCTCATTTCTGCCTGTATCTTGTCTCACTCCCTGTTCCAAACCAGCAGAATTTACAATTAACACCTACCAGGCAATCACTGAAAAGCAAGAACCAAGACAGAGGACACAGAGAGCTTCTATTGCTGACAGCTTTCAAAATCTTACTGCTCATCATTCAGTTCAAGTTTTGAGATGCTCAGGCTATTAAAAAAGTAAAAGAGAATCTCAGGTCTAAAAAGAAAAGCTTCCCAGTCCTCACAATCATGGAAGAAACATGTAAATAAAAAACTTACCAAGCTTTATTTACCATGTTTTTAAGCAACAGATTTTATCTAGGACCTATGTATTTTGGTCAGCTGACTCGTTATCAAATGGCCGATGCTGGCAGGGCTGCCAGGCAGGTGGGTTCACCACAAAGTGAGCAATAAACAATTAGATGGAGGGATTACACACTTCTGAACCTCCTCCTGGAGAGTAGCACTGGAAGTTGCATGTCCAGCAGCATCATTCACTCCCAACAGCAACCCTGCCATTGCTGCTGACTCCATTTTGCCAACACTGCTGTGTCCAGCATTCTCAACAGCACCCACTCCCCAGAGCAGGGACAGGGGTCCTGAGCAGAAACCCACCCATTAAAATGATTCAGGCATGGAAACATGGCCAGTATGGGAAATGATTGCTCACACCAGTCACTGGAACATCTCTGCAGGTTTTGCAAAAATACTTTACACCTATAATATATCTGGTCCTGAAAACCTGCTCTCAACAGCTGCCCAAGGCTCTGGGGCATTAGACCTTCACTACTAGTTTTTTTCCACTAGCAAACACCAGCAAGACTCCAATTACATGTTGCTTCTGGACCCTGCTATTTTAATATGCTTAGAAAGAAATATCATCATTTCTTTTTTAAGCCTTCTACTTTAAAATCACACCCATCAAGAGCCTGATAAATGGTATCATTCTACCTCTCAACAGAGCACTACACAGATTTACTTAACGGAGGATGAAGATGGAAAACAAAGTCTAGTCTGAAAACTAGACCACAAGTAGCTTTTCTTTTATTTTCTGACTTGCTAAAAGTAGTTATTAATAGTATCCACTTATTTTCCAGATTTTCAAAAGCTAAATACTAGAGGAAAAATTAATACTTCTTCCTCCAAAGCCATTTTTAATGGAATCCAGAAGAAAAAGAATATTAACACTCAGGGCAATCATTTACTTTGATGTCTATAATATGCAGTAACCCATAAGTGGAACAAGCTAAAACTGTCATAAATTCATTATGAGAAATCATTCTTTGAAGAATATCACTGCAAATTTGAAATGAAATGGTCAGTACAGATATAAGCTAACTGCATGGAGTTTAAAATAACTGGCTTTAGTAGCAACATCCTTTCTGTGCACTTCTATCTCAGCTTCCCATGCATTTCTTCCAAAAAACATTGAAGAGGCTGGTGTATGGAAATTGAAATGTCTAATTACTTGGTACTGACACTGACAGGGCAGGATCTCTGACTTTGAAAAAAAATTTTAAAAATCCAAAGGATGATTTTATAATTTTCATTTCCCAGGAAAGGGAACCAGAGAGTGTGTGGAGCACAAAAGGTGCCAATCCAGACCCTACCAATGAAGACTGGAGCTTTCCTGGAGCCCCTTCAGGCACTGGAAGCTTCTCTAAGGTCTCCCTGGAGCCTTCTCTTCTCCAGGTTCAACACCCCACCTCTCCCAGCCTGGCCCCAGAGCAGAGCTGCTCCAGCCCTCCCATCATCTCCGGGGCCTCCTCTGGACTCTCTCCAACAGCTCCATGTCCTTCTTGTGTTGGGAGCTCCAGAACTGGACACAGCACTGCAGGAGGATCTCACCAGAGCGGAGTAGACAGGGGGAATCACCCCCCTTGGCCCTGCTGGCCACAGTGCTGGTGATACAGCCCAGGACATGGTTGGCTTTCTAGGCGGCCAGTGCATGTTGCCAGCTTGTGTTGCGCTTCTCATCGACCAACACCCCCAAGTCCTTCTCCTCAGGGCTGTTCTCAATCCATTCTCTGTCCAACCTGGATTTGTGCTAGGGATTGCTGCAACCATTTTGCAGGACCTTGCACTTGGCAAGTATGACCTAGGTTCATCACTCCTTCATTAAGTTACTTAGCAATTTTAATCCCTGGCTTTCATTTCCTTACTTATTCCGTCGCTGTGTTTTGTAGCAGCGGCTTTTGTTCTGTGGTTTGTTTCTTGAACTGAAGAGAGGAGCAGGCCAGATGGGGAGCATCTCTGTGCCGCTCTGCCAGGAGCCTGTGGGACCTGTTCCCACAGACCTTGAGGCCCCAGGATTTGGCTGATGCAGCATCTAGGCAAAGTGGAGGCTTCTCTGTGTGGGAAAACATGTGGGGGAGTAGCCTTGCCTTGCAGCCCTCTGCTTCCCTGCGCTCTTTTCCAGCTCTCAGGATGACAGGAGCTGCGATGGGTGGGCAGTGCAGGAACCTGGCACATTATCAGGTCTCCATGCACATCTGGTGATGCTCACTTTGTCCTTTTACCCACCTCATGCCACAGGAACCAAAGAAAACGGGTGGCTCATTTCCCCTCTGCAGAACGACTCAAGCTGTATTCTCCTGTGTGTTTTCCTGCTTTTCTCCCTGCCTGGATTCCAACCCAAAGGCCAACAACACCTTCAAGAATTTTCTTGAGCTGAAGCTTTATATCTGAAACTAGGAGAAGGGAAAATTGGGTGGCAACAGGCAGAAAAGTTAATAGCCTCTCCTTTATATATAGAAAGATATTTAGATATCCATCCAAGGATAATAAACTAATGTGATGCAATCATCCCAAGCCTCCTACTTGGAGGTGACATGGTTCCAGGAGTGGGACAGAGTATCCAGGATGCTGCTGCACACAGCAGCAACAGCAAACCAGAGGTCCACATGGGATTTGCCACACTGAAACTCTTCAGGGTAGACAAAACTCAAGACAACCTCTTCTTTCTTGAGGCCTCCTAGTCTTGTGCAATTCTGGTTTCTGTCCCCTTATAAGCACAGCACGAGCAAGTTCTATCCTGAAATCATGTGCTTCAAAACACACTATTGTAGCAAAGTGCTTTAAAATAAGTAATTAGGAAACTACAGCCTGAAATCTTAGAACTGCAGTACACATTAATATGATCTTTTGAATTTTTACAAGGCTCTTCACCAATGTCCTACAACTGTAGCTGTGATAAACAGAGAGTTCTGCATTAAAAACAAAGCAATTCCAAGCTTATCTAGCAGTAAGCAGCAGTGCCTTTAAACACTTTCAAGTACAAAGTTAACAGTATTGCCATGCTTAAACTTGCACTAGTGGTATTTTGCATATGTAGAAAGGAAAACATCACCAATACCCCCAATAAATTTAACCCCAGAGAGTGGTGTCTGGCTTATTTCTTCTTTATTTTAGTGCCTGGACGGGGTAGCTTGGTGAAAGAATTGAAACGATATTTTCCTAAACCAATCTGGAATTCAGACATATGCCAGTATTTATATGTCCCAAAACGTTCATGATTGATGTATCTGTAACACATATTTTGAATACTGTGTATAGTATAAATACTGAAATAGGTATCTCTCCTTTGCCATGTTACATTTGATATCATTATTACCGTTTCGTTCCTCATTTTCTGCCATGCTTTTAATTTCTTATGCTTTATCTATCAGTTATTACTGTCTACTTTGGACATATCACTGCAGCAAATGATAACTGGTGTTGAATACAGAGCCACAGAGACTGAGGTTTTGCAATACCAAATGTTATGGAGCTAGTGATAAATGGAGAACAGTGGCTGGGGCTGAGAAGCTTGAGACAGATAGGAAATAACAGCGCACGCAAGGCTGAAAAAAAATGACATTTGCAGGTAAGTGGAGTGGAAATTTGCACTTAATGGGGGGAAAAAAAGGCAAAACATTGTTTGTGTTATTAAAGGCAGAGTGAGAGATTGCGAGAGCAATGGAGAGAGACAATTTTTTTCCAACTCCAGC
>NW_009952815.1:170602-181811 GCF_000747805.2 Chaetura pelagica
AGCAGGAATTAATCTCAAGCGCTGAGATGCAATTTCACGACGGAGCTTCAGGACAAAACAGAGTTTTATGCCCAATTGTTTTGTGGGTTTAGATAACAAAACAGAACAATCCTAATAAGTAGCCTTTTATTCCAATACGGGCCAGAAAAACACTTCTATTAGTAAAAATGATAAAAACTTCCAAAAACTGAACTGCAATAAACATATGAGTTAACCACCCAGCACAAAAAAACCTGCTATTTTAGGAACTGGATCTTTTCAGGGGTATCTGCACTATCAGAGACCATCTCAGAGGAAAACTGATACAGCTCATCAAGTTTGCCAAAGCAGCACTAAGCTGCACAAACACACCACACCTTCTTATTCTACCTTTTCTAGCAATACAGTTTTACAATGGAAAGCTGTTAGTGCTGCAAGAGTTCGGAAATGAGGACAATTAAATTAATCCTATGAGGAGTGTTAAATAGACTGTTATGACTGTACCCTGAACATTTAATATGAAGGTGTAGAGGTAAACAGCGAGTCCTTTCCAAACAAAAAATTAACAGATCTTTAGAAAAGGTAACATGTTATTTATTCCAGCCATCCCTGCTTGGTGCAGATACATTCTGGAATCGATTTAGCCTTTTAAAATGGTAATACTTCCTGATATGTAGGATTTTAGCTTTCCCATATGTAACAAAATCAGGTATGTGACAGATGTGATTACTCATGAATGGTTTTTGCTGATATTTAGGGCCAAAAAAACCTATTCAGATCCCCTGAGTGGTAAACCTGAAGTTGGTAAAGCTTCTTTTGGAGCAGGCTTATCGTAAAGCCTTTAAACAACCCCTGGTCTCCCCCAAAAAGCTGGGGAATCACAGGAGAGCTCCCCTCTGCCCCAGGGGTTTTGTAGAGCTGCTGTGGATCCACAGGGAGACAAGGTTTAGCTTTAACACATGGTAGTTAATCACCTCACTTGTCGTGTTGACACCAGGCTGGGCCTGAAGACTGCTTCATCTTGACTCTGCTGGAAACCTTGCCAGAGCCTGGCCTGCTGAGGGCAAAGCCAATCTGCTGCCTTCCCAGCCCCAACAAACCATGGCAGCCAGCCCTGCTGCTTCCCAATGCACCACTAACCAGCACAGCAGCTTCTTCAGCTCCAGCAAGAACCCCACTCTTGAGCTTCCACACACAATCAAACCGTGTTTGAAAATCAGCACCATTTCCATGGGTTTATATATAGTTTAACACTTAGGATTAGAAAACTTATATCATCTTGAAAACCAGTACAAATCTTTCATCTGTCTGCTCCTTCCTTACAGACATGACTCACACATCCCAGCTTTAGCTCAGCAGCTCTCAGAGTGCAGAGCTCCAGGATGCAGCGGAACCCCTGGGCTCCAGCACCTAATCCTGCTGCATCCCATTCCCATCTGCAGGCTACCAGGATGTGCTAATGTCAGCTCAAGATCTTCCCCATCAAGGGCAACATGACCAGTTTGAACTTGAGGGTGGAAATGCCCAGGTAAGGTGCCCAAGATTATGCTGGGAGCAGAGGTAGAATGAATGAAACCAGGACCTGAGAGATCCCAGGAGTAAGTGGAGAACAGGAGAAACCACCAGGGTAAAGAAGTTAATCAGGCTGCAGGAAAACAATAACTGACTGTCACAGAGTCTGAAACAAGCTTGGCTTTTTTATCTTTTCTTATTTTCTTCCCCCCACTCCCTTGTCAAGAGTCTACATTTTAATTCATTGCCTTTGATTCTGCCAGAAAATGTCTTCACACAGAACATCTTCTGTCTCACCTGGCACAGAGCCCTAGCACATCCAAAGAATAGTTCTGTTTCACAAGGGCAGCTTACTCAGGTTCTGAACCCTGCTTAAGCACTGGGTTGAAGCTGAGAAGTGGGTGATTCACCAGCCAAGCCCAGGAACCACCATGCCAGCACCAGCCTCTCTCCCCATCTCTCCTTGAGCAGAATAAAAGCCTGGGCCCCTGGCCACAGGACCCCAGTACAAAGTGACAATTTACCTGGTGTCTGCCACGTCCTCCCATTCTCTTTATCTACTTGTATGATCTTTTTAAAATCCTGACTCAGAAATACTGCAAACCAAAGGCAGAGATGGCACCACATCAAAGAGCCCAAGTTACAAGGGAAGTGGTTTTATTTTCACTTGAGCAGAGATGATTTTTTTTTTAAGCAAGACTTCAAAATACCTTAAAAAAGTAACAGTGATGATAATGGGACTGTAAAATTCCATGGCATCCAAATTCAAGCATAAGTATCAGAAGACAAGATAACCCACAGTGCAGCAGTTCCCAGGGAACCAACTGTAACGACATTCAGGTTATGCAGCTGAAGGAGATGGGAACAAGGAGCCCTGTGACAATAAAGAAACGTGGGATTAAGAAAAAAGAGAGGAGGGAAAAGGGCTGGTCGATCCTCCCACCCTGTTTTCTTGTTCCTAAAATCTCTGTTGACTGAAAATGGCTGATGAGAGGCCAGGATTATGTAAGTGCTTGCCAACTTTTCACACATTAAGAAAACCAAAGCCCGAATGATGGGCAGCTTAACCCATCTTCTAAGCAGTGAACTAAAACATGTTTACTAAGGACAACTCGAGCAGTGAAACCCCTTTAAAAATCCAGGAGTGATGAAGACTTGGCAATTCCTAGGATTAAAAAGCTGCATATATTACAGACAATGTAATCTCCTCAGAGTAAAATGAGGAAAAGGAAAATAAAGCCTTTTTGGTGTGCAAGATGGTTTTTGTTTTAAAGGATATACATCCCATCTGATTGAAGACTTTCTTACATTATCTTTTTTTCACTCTCCTGATAGATATGACAGAGAGCCATTCCAGCCCTCCAACTCCATATTCAGTTATATTTTCCAGCAAACCCACTGCTCCCAACAAACATGACCCATAAACCAGTAAGCACTGCCTTGTAGCAATGTTTCTTCCAAAATTTAATCAGGCCAACACCTAGATGGTAAAATAAAGAAGGCACTACTGAAAGTACAGAATATATCTATCTAATTAGACTTGAATATAGCTTCAGCAATTGTGTCACCTCAGCAGGCCTAAGCTTACCTGGACACTTCCTTGTTGCCATTCAAGTGGCAAATATGCAAATTTAAATACAGCTGAAAGCTAGTTTAAAATGTAAACTGCTAGACTCTTTCAATTTTTGTTAAAAAACTGAGGATTGCACTCATTTTCCCTTTTGCTCTGTTTATCAACAAAGCACTGGGACCTCTAAAATGAGCAAAAAATTCTTGCAGCCCCATTTCTTCCAGTTCCAAATGACCCCACTCACACAGCTAACAGAGCTGAATGCACTGTGGCTGCTGCTGTTCTCAGCATATTCTCAGCAATGTTGCTGAGGCCCCAAAAAACCTGAAAAACCTGCTGCAAGCTGAAGTGGTGCTGTCCACTGGAGCATCAGCAAGGCAAAACTGCAGGTGCCAAAACCTGCTCTGGAGACCAAAGCAGAAATTTTGTTGCATGCTGCTCAGCCAAAGAGGATAGGACAGCAAAATAAACTGCTGTTTCCCACAGGATTGCACGTAGTAGCTGTGTGTAGAAGAGGGAATATAAAGTATCCAGGTTGCTTGGAGCTCACTTATATCTTCAGGAAGAGAAAAAATCCCAAACAGTGAGTTTTTGTGCAGCTGCCCAATGATGGCCAAAGGCAAAACCTCAGCTGGTGCTGATGGTTATGGCACCACTGGTACCTGTTGATGATGTTCCCTTCTCTGGTCTTACTGATGGAGAGAAAAACACATCCAGTCCTATGTGAAGAAAAGCTGCAATGAGTGAGTGAAAGCAGATGTGATATTTTGCACCCACCTATTGTAATCGTGGGATGGTTTCAAAAATTTAAGCTGGGCAAAGTCCCAGGCAGCCAATCACAAAATCTATGTTCCTTCAGCTTTAGAAAAGAAGGAACAACTGCTTAGAAATGCCAGAAGTGACTCAACTGTGTTTTTTAAGCTGCTTCAAAGCTATCCTAGCTATTTCAAGTAGTACAAAGAGTTAACCTGCAACTTCCTTCCCATAAGTGGAACTATGAGCCACTAGCAAGGTGCTCAAATCAAGGAAACACACACAAAATGATTCTTGTGACTGCTGGGATGGAAATACATTGCTTTTTCTCATCCAAACTGCCTTCCCTGTGAATTTGAAAATATATCAAACCAGGAAGCACAGAGCAAACACTGCCTATACAAGTAGGTCACGTTCCCAGTGGCAGCACAGCACTGGTTTGCTGCCAGCTCGCTGGCAACCCCGACACAAACATCTCCAAGCCCATAAATTCGGAGCTGCAAAGGAGGTGGAAGAGCCCCATCGAGGAAGCACTCCCTCCAAGATCAAATAGAGCCTGATGCAGCAAGACAAGCAGCCAAAAGTCAGATTTTTGCATCTTCTACGTGAGCCTGGCCGAGAGCGAGAACATCGGTGAGGCCGGATCTGGAGTATTGTGTCCAGTTCTGGGCCCCTCAGTTCCAGAAGGACAGGGAACTGCTGGAAAGAGTCCAGGGCAGAGTTACAAAGATGATGAAGGGAGTGGAACATCTGCCTTATGAGGAAAGGCTGAGGGAGCTGGGTCTCTTTAGCTTGAAGAAAAGGAGACTGAGGGGTGACCTCATCAATGTTTACAAATATGTAAGGGGTGAGTGTCAGGGAGATGGAGTTAGGCTTTTCTCAGTGATGACCAGTGATAGGACAAGGGGCAGTGGGTGCAAACTGGAGCACAGGAGGTTCCATGGGAATCTCAGGAAGAACTTGTTTGCTGTGAGAGTGCCAGAGCCCTGGGCCAGGCTGCCCAGAGAGGCTGTGGAGTCTCCTTCTCTGGAGACATTCCAACCCCCCTGGCCACGTTCCTGTGTGATGTGCTCTGGGTGCCCCTGCTCTGGCAGGGGGTTTGGACTAGATGATCTTTCGAGGTCCCTTCCAACCCCTAGGATTCTAGGATTCTATGATTTCCCCGAGGGTCCTGGTGCTGCCCGCGAGCTGGGGTTGGTGCTGCACATTGCAAAGTTCATCACAAAAAGCAGAGCCACGTTATTTTCATTAGAGAAAGCGAGAAGTTCAATCCTTACCAAGTTTTCTTGGTTCCTGGCTGCTATTTTCTGATCATCTTCTCCCCCATTTTTCATGTATTTGACCTCTTCCACTGGTTTGATCCTATACTCATCTGAGCACCAAGGGAAAAAAAAAAAAAGAAAACAAAAAGAAAAAAAAAATTGAACCAGTGTAGTTCAGCAGCTGGGGACAAAAACAAACTAAAACCAAAACAACTGACTAGAAAGGACCCTAATTAAGCAAAGCAACTAAAAATGACACGTATATAGTTTCAAGGGCTTAAATGTGACTGATACCCAGGAAGATTTTCCTGATTGAAGCTTCAAGAAGAATTTCCAGTTCTGGCTTCCAGAAATTGCTCAGTATCTCTCTGGTCTGGTATAACCACAGCACCACGAGCAGGGGCTGCTCTGCATATACACTGCCCCAAATCCCCCATTTGCTGTACAGTATCTTTAATACAAACAAGTTCCTTGCTCCTGCATCCTCCCTGGATTTTTGTTGTCAGAGGCCAATCAAGGGATTGATTGGCAGTTCCTACAGAGACCAGCTGGCTCATGGATGTCCCTTGCCTTGAAAAATAACCTTTTGAAAAGCAATGCTGATGGAGGCTAAAATTTAAGTTAAAAGCTGGGGGGGAAAAAACTCCCACACCAAAAGCCACTGCATTTTTCAATTTTCTTTATTTTATTTTGCTTTTCCTTCACTGTTTGAAGGGAGCTAAAGGTACACAATGCACAGTCACACAGTGATTTTTGGAGCAAAGGTCCCATTCTGAGCATTTCCCTCTTCCCCCACCCCCCACACAGCCATCTGTCCTGCACATGAATGCTACCCAGACAGAAATCCAGTGCGAAAATAAGGGATAAAAAAGTAAGACTCCTGGTTTGCCCTTAATATTTATCAGCTAGGTGTTTCAACTCTTCAAATAACAAATTCCCAGCTCCACTGCCAGTATGGAAATATTATCTATCATGCATGTGCCATCCCACAGCAAGTAAACAGCCAAGGCTTGAATGAAGAGATTTTTTCCTTTAGTAGGACAAGATGGGATTTTTGGGAAAAGTGCTTCTTCTCTCTAGGTCCTTGCAGGACCAACACTGCCTTTTCTCAGCTGTTTTTAGCTCTGGTTTGTAGCATGTGACTCTACTGGAAAAACACCCAGAGTTTTGAATCCCACACTGCTCCAGACAGGATATATAATGCAGAAGAGATGCTTCACACCACGGAAGTGGAAAATGTTAACACAAAAGGAAATTAGGCATGGGATGCTGGGAGTAAAAGGCAAAACCTGAGCAAAGTAAAAGAAACAGCACAAACTTTATTTTCTTTCTTTGGGTTTTCAATTTCTCTCACTTACAAAGGGAAAAAGAAAATACAAATGGATTTTCCTGGACTACTGTATTTTTTTTTTTAAAATTATCAAAATTATTGAGAGGGAAGCTCATTTCAGGGAACTGTTAACTGCAGAGCGTGTAAGTTAAACAAGTCTAACTTAGAAAAACAGTCTTCTTAAAAAAGTACAACACTGGTTTGCATTTGGCCTAGTCCATATCTATCACCTTTTTTATTATAGAGTTTAAATAAAACTCTAAAAACCTTGAGAAATCAAAAAGCAGCATCTCACGTGCACATTCTCAAACAGACAGAAGAGCTCAAGACAGCATCACTAGACTGGTAAATGTAAATAACAACTCTGATTATTGTTTTTAATGGAATATAGGTAGTCTGGAGGCAACAATTTGTAAAACCAAAAGGGCTGAACAGAATAAAGCTTGGGAATTAGAAGTACTTGATTGACTGCAATATCTAACTTAACATTTTTCTCACTCCTTCAATGATCTCTGTTGTGATGAGCAATAAAACCCACATGCAGAAAAAGCATAAAACTCCCACGGTGGCACGTATGGGTTTGAATGGGAAAACAGATGAGAAAGAGAAAATAGCACAAAGGAAGTTTGCACAACCCACGGCTAGTTAACCAGAAGAGAGAGAGGGTGTTCAACCCAGCCTTGTAAAAAACAAGTAAGGTATGGAGGGCTTGACATTCAGCTGCAAAAATAACCTCTGAAATGTGTGTCCTGCTTATTCCAAGAGATTAACTGTGATTGAACACAGAGCACACGCCCGGGTAGCAGCCTGTCCTACATGGACTGCACGTGGGGATGCTTACTTGGGGACATTGTGTCTTGTAGCAAGTGGACCAGGGCATGGATGAGCCCAGGACTGATAATCAGCATAACCAGGTTTATATATGAAAGTCTGACTCAGTTCCATAGGATGGAGGCCAGATGGGGAGGAGGGGTTTGTTGGAAACTTAATTCTGTATTTCTTCTCTAACTGATTGTCAGGGAGTGCTGCCAGCAGGCTGGGCTAAGGACTGGCTGCTGCCTGCCTTCCCACCAGGCATCATCACCAGCATGACAACATGCTTCTAGTTACTGCACCTTTACTACTCACGAATTTGTGCTGCTTTTACTAGGTGAATAGAACAAAATTGACCTATTTCAATTGGAAGGGACCTACAATCATCTAGTCCAACTTCCTGACCCCTACAGGGATGACCAGAAGGTAAAGCATGTTAAGGACATTGTCCAAATGCAACCTTAAAGACTGGCAGGCTCTGGGCACCTCTCTTAGCCAGGTGACCATCTTCCCCAAGTGCCAGTCCAATGTTTTCTTTAGACCTCCTCCTGCTATTAACTTCAATGGAGATCTCCCTGAATTGTGCAGGATTCACAGAGAATAGATGTTAGAGAACCTGTGGACAGAGTCAGCCTAGGTGAGGGCAGGGATTATGACATGGACATGGGTCATTTAAGGAATACTTGAGGTGCCCAGGCAGCCTGTTCCCACTCTTCCTGGCTGTGTGGATTTCTTGGCTATGCTTCCCTTTCAAGCTTCAGCTCCACATGAGATTTTCTAAGAGACCCTCATCAACAGAAGTTCTCAAAAATGTTATTTTAAATTCATGTTGAACATGGGCAAAGATCCTTCAGATGATGCATCATTTGCCAGATGCAGCAAGTAGCCCTGAAATGGTGGCAAAGAACTTTGCTCAGATTTCTTGTATAATTTTCAGATATTTACAGCAGTGCTAGTAAACGTGTTTCCCCCAATACTCAACTATCTGTGCAGCATAGAACAGTTGTTTTCAGTCCTTCCTCCATCCTACCAACTGCTGGAGAAGTGCAGATACCAGGACAATCCATGCCTGAGACATGTAGCAGCCAGACAGTTTCCAAAAATAAACCAGTCATTTTCAAGACAAATTGAATATATAGTATCAACTAGCAAACCTTTCTTAAGAGAAACCCACCTTCCCCTTAGGAGAAAACAGAATAAAAAATCAGGAGGTCAAAGCACAAGACACTTGCTTCTGTGGATGTTAATAGAATTAGTCTTTAATAGAAAGTGTATTAATAATATTAATGTCATGGCTCTACTATACAGTATGTGTTTGAGCATAAGAAATCTCTACTTGTATCTCAGACAGCAATGTAAATTTGACACAATCTAAAGCTGAGGATCTGCCTTGAAGGCCAAAAACAATGCCTCTTGGGAAAGAGGCACAATAAGCCTCCATGCCTAAATGAATGATTAGCAATCAGGGGTGCCAAGCAGCCAGAAATTCCATCAAGCCCAGGTGCTGGGAGCAAGTGGTACAGGTCCCAGTGTCAGACCAAAAGGCAAATCCAGCGCTGGGCTGTGGGAAGTGAGTGAACAGGCTATTGGTGGTTAATGGGTGAGGAGAGAGGGCTGAGTCATGAACAACTGTTTTATCAGCTACACACAGAGATGAAGGGAACGGATCAATGACGTTCAGTTTGAAGCAGTATTATTGCCCATGAGCTCCTGTAATTTCCTATCACAGGCAAAATATTTTCCATAAAGCAGGGAGCACAAATATAATACATTGGCAACATTTGTTCATACTGAACAGTCATTAGCTGGAGGTTGGTATAAATAGATATTATTTCACTTTCAAAGGGGGGAAAAACAGCTAAATACTTATACTGCCACAGAAAAAAAAGAGGAGGAGCATCCAGCAGATTCCAAGCCCTGCAGCTTCCCAGGTGCAATGAGGAATATCTAAGAACAGGCACTTTCTGAACAGGCCAAAACATTCAGGAAAAAACACAGCTCTAGTTTCACTAACCATTGAATTAGTTGCTGAAATACAAGTAACTACCTGAATCCCAGCTGAAATGTTGCTATTTATACCTGCAAACTCCCTGCTATCTGCAGAGAAGCACTGGATTTTGCTTGCAGGTGTCCCTCTGGCATTTCCAGTGCCTACTGACACAAACACTACCCTTCACATTCATGCTGAACTCTTATTTTTTTTTCCTCTCTGGATCAACCTAAGCTGTAAAGTCTCTTCATTTTTATGGGCCTGTCACAAGTCTGCACAAGTACAGACCTGACATGAAAAAAGCAGAACAACTGGAAGCAATGGGATCAGTCAATACTTAGCATGTTCCCAGCCAAGACTGAGAAAGAAGGGATGTTAAAGCAACAGACAGAGCTTGAAGTGTGTAATGGGGTGTATGGTCACCAGTGGCTTTAAGTGAATATGAAAATCAGAGGAAAGACAGGTTGGAGCAACAGGGCTTTGATGCCTTCCCTAAAGGTATTTAGACATTTGCAAAAAACTGCTAAGCAGGTTTTGCTTGATAAGGTAAGAATCAGGAATTGAAGAAGTAAAGGATACTAAATTCACCTTGTGATGATTTTTTTTTTCCTGATTTCCACTAAAATAAATAGAGCATTTTGGGATAATTCAGCCTGAACAATCAAAAACAAACCCAGAGAAATCCTGAAATGTTGATTGAGATCAAGTAGCTCTTAACTAAGTCTGACAGTCAACAAGACTTTTAAAACTGTAAGAAGTTCAGGATAAAGGAAATCGTAGGAAGTACTGTCATATTTACCCAGCTCTAGCTTGCTGAAGAGTAATATACCCCTTTTTTTTTCCTAAATACAGTTTTACATCAAAAGCAAAAGATCATTATGCTTCTTTCTTGTGCAAAACTAAAAACTGAGGAGTGAATATGACAAAATAACCTGGAGTGTGGTTTATCATATATAAAGAGAAATACATCTTTAAGCTCCTTTCATGTGTAAAAGCAGACTCCAAGCACTGTGGTATAAAAAAATAAGATTTCCAAGAACTCATCAGTGGGGGAATGGGTTCATAGGACTGCCACAGCAAGTACCAAGTTGAAGAAAAGCAGCCCAATTGAATTGAAAGAAAAACAACATAAATGAACCACAAGCAAAAGACATTGTTGAGCATCACACTCTGCACAAAATCCATCACAGGGTATAAAACAGAAAGCAAGAACACCTCCAGCACAAAACTCTTTGGAAGGGCAAGGGAGGAAGAATTTTTAAGTTGAATATGCTGCAAAAATTCTCAGTAGGCAAATCTTATGAATGAAGATCTCCATCTGGAAACAGATTATTCTACTCAAACATGTCACCCAGTTGCCATGGCAATGTGGCAAAGAAATACAGCCCTCATTAATTATGGTTTCAGTGATAAATGAGTGTATCAACTTATAATATTGAAACAATTGCTAGAAAGGGGGTGAAAAAGAAAACTGTGGTTGTTTCTATGAGACAAATCCTTTTAGCACTTCCAGCCATCGCTGTAAGTGCCATTGCCACAGCAACACTGGTCATGAGGCTGGTTCTGGCTCCGTTAAAAAAAACTAAACCAAAACATCAGAGAAAAGCATAACTCCATCAGATACACCTGGACTCACTGGGGCTTTTTTGAGAAATTCTTTTTTAAAATCATGTCTTTAAAAGAATGCTGATTTACACTGCACTCCCATGCCAGGCACCTAAGGATGAACAGCTTTGGCTTTGCTGTCATCGACAGGGTGAAGCCTCTCCTCTATTTTTAGTGATGTATCAGGTCTTAGACAGGAAGTATGTGGTACCCTCAGTCACACCACCAAGAAGGAAGTTTCTAACCACACCTTCCTTTTCCTAGGCTGCAAATTTGTTCTTCAGTATCTCTTGCCTTTCTGTCGAAGGACACGCCACAATTTGTCCTTTATCCACAATAAACCACATGCCTATTCTGTAAAATGTAAGTTCTAACAAATTTCTCTGCTCCAGACT
>NW_009952815.1:181870-229950 GCF_000747805.2 Chaetura pelagica
AACTAAAAGCTATATTTAGATAAGGGACTGAATTGCTCTTTTAAAACATGTTTGTTAAAAATCATAACAGATTTTGATGCAACTTAACTGAAACATGTAACAGCAGGTGAGTCATTCAGATGCTAAATACAAAACATGCCAAACATCACCCACAGTGGCAAAGGAGGACTACTGTGAGCTCCACAGCTCCATAGGTAGGAAAAGCAGTGGGGGGCTCAATTCCAGAAAGACCCAGGCTGTGCAGCAGGAACAAACATTAACCACAAGGAGAGTCAAGTACTAGAACTAGACTGCTTGGGTGGTTGCATTTTCCATCATCAAAGGTCTTGAAAGAGTCACCAGCCTCAAGTGCCACAGGTTAAAGTCCATCCTGTTTTGGGGCACAGGAGGGATGAGATGATATCCATGTACATTAAGAGAGTTGGAATAATCTGAAGAGCTCAACTGCCTGGATACCAGCAAAGGTTGTGTCAAAATAAAAATTAAAAAAAATAAAACAAATCAACAGGTAGAGAAGCTGCAAAACCCCTGTAAACTAATGTGTCTTGAAGTAAATACCAAATAATGGAGGGTATCTCAGTTACCTTCTTAGCCCCAGCTTCAAGGACTCTAAGAAGGCAGCATCTGCAGGGCTGTTTTGATTCTACATGGTTATTTCGATTCTGAGTTAATTGCTGAGATTTGCAGCTCTGGGGGTGGATTTCCGATCCACCTGGATGTGGGTTGAGAGGGAAACTTCATCAGAAATCAGCCAGCATTGGGCGACCAGCCCATCTTCTTCCTCTGTCATCAGCCCTCAGAGCTACCAACTCCCAGGCAATTCTCAATCTCAGTGGCCAGGCTGTTTTTACCAACACGAACATAAACAGAAAGAACAGCTTAGGAAACAAGCCAACCTGTTTTTTTGAAAGGACTATCTGAACATGCTCAGTCAAATTTCCAAAATTAAGTTACTGTACCTTAATCCAATCTACAACACAGGCACTGCTGGAAGCTGAGGCCCTGGATACTGCCAGATATTAAACAGAGTGCAGGTGCACAAACAACACACTAATTCTGCCAACAAAATAGAAATCAACTGGCAGAAAAGCTGTTTAAAAACCTGAACATAGTACACATCTGGAAGGACCACCCTCAAGTATTTTTTCTTCTTCCTACACAATCTTAACACGTGTTAACTAGGAATGCCAACTACTGCTTCTGCACTAGGCAGATGTGACTGCCAGGGTCAGCTTTTGGGGGGGAGGGAGGGCTGAAGGAGACTGAGACATTCGGTGTAACAAAAACCAGACCCTCTGTGAAGAACTTCTGCAGTGTTGAAAGGACACTTGCCCCAAAGCTAGGCAAGATATGGGTACCTCTTTCTAAGCCACTGAGCAGTTCTTACTACAGCTCCGTGTCACGCCCAGCACTTCATGAAACATCCACTCCCTCAAGGGTGATGCCTACTTGAAGCTAACCTGCACAATTTTAAGAATTCCCCTCTACTTTACCAGGCTACTCTTTTCCAGGCCCAAATGGTGACAGCTTTCAGCAGTGCTCCTCTGGGCCTGACAGGTTTGACAGCAGCACAACTCCAGTCACTTGAATGGATGTCATCTTGATCTGCTGCTGTAGAAGCACAAAACCTCATCTTGCCATATTAACCCACCCTTCATTAATGCTGCCATGTGTTTCCAGTGCTTGCAGCTCTCAATCCTCTGGATACCTCTGTCCTCTCCCACACAGGCCTGACTCCTTCCTGAGGGAGAAGATGCCATTCCAACACCTCTGATGCCATGGCTTGTCACATGCCTTAGCTGATGTATCTTGGCTTCTCTGATTTCTCTTCCCCCTGATCCAACAGAGTGGCAGATGATGATGAAGCCATAATTTAGCTCCCTTGCTTCTATATGTTTAATTTTTGAACGTGGTACAGGCCTTGCAGACACACATCACTGAGTGCAGGATGTGAGCTGCCGAATCAAAGAAGTCATTACTCGGTTTCTTCTCCTACTTGGTTTCTTCTTGGTCATGTGGAAAACAAATGATAACTCACTATGGTTTGCACAACCAACTTCCTTACACACAGGTCACCATCCCCTGGGACTACAGACAGAGGCAGGAGGACAGTTCACTGGCCAGCTCTAGCTCAGACTTCCTCCATGCTCATTGGGGTTAATTCCCTTTACACAAAGCAAAGTTTGGGAAGATGCAAGAACAAGCAGAACACAGTTAAGTACCCAAAACTGTGAAAAAATTCCTGGGGACAAGAAGACTTATGGATGTGCATGTATGTGGTAGGGGATCCATCAGACATCTTAAACCCCCCTGGACCCTGTGAAGGAAGGCAATGCTTTGCTGCTGCTCTGCTCCACCATGGCTCCCTGATAAGAAAGCATTGGGGTTAATTCCCTTTACACAAAGCAAAGTTTGGGAAGATGTAAGAACAAGCAGAACACAGTAAGTACCCAAAACTGTTTGAAAAAATTCCTGGGGACAAGAAGACTTATGGATGTGCATGTATGTGGTAGGGGATCCATCAGACATCTTAAACCCCCCTGGACCCTGTGAAGGAAGGCAATGCTTTGCTGCTGCTCTGCTCCACCATGGCTCCCTGATAAGAAAGTCAAGGACTCTCCAGCCAGTTCCACCAACAAATGCCCCCCACCAGGTACGTGCTGCCAGTGGCTGGTTCAAATGTACCACAACCTCAGAGGCCATTTCTTTATCTCAGACTCTTAAAAACACGACCTCAATATTCTAAAATTGTGTGTTAAACACACAATCTCCACCTTGATTGCATGGTACCATCCTTTATTACACAACCTCCAGATACCTTAAACTCCCATTTGTACTTAAGATATGGGGAAACTCTGTATATAAGATGGTATTGAAAAAAACAGACACATGATCATATAATTAAAGATTTATGCACTGGTCTGTAATTAAAAAGCCAAAAACCAGTGCTGGTGGTGTGCACTCACAACTGTCTTCCAGCTACCCAGATTTCTCCTTGCTGAAACTACATAATTCATATATATATACATCTACATATATAGGTATCTATATACACACACTTTTTCTTTTGCATTTAATTAACACATAACTTAAAGCCAGATGCCAGGTTGGTCACAGAAAACCATTTCTCAGGTGGAGATTATAGTCACAGTGCTCTGCAGGAAGGATACTCAGTAAATGCAATTATCTAGCCCACTAAGAAGATGAAATTGAGAAATGAAAGCAGGAGAGGAAACAAGCAGCCAGGAGATTAATTAAAGGAATAGACAGGAGGCATAAAAAGGGTTTGTGCCTTGAAAATATTGCTGTTTGTATGAAAGCACTAGGTAGGTTTTTGGATCAAGGTTCCACCATCCTGCCCCTAGCATCCTCACACCTCGACAGGGAGCAGTACAGGGCCAGCCCTGCACACTGCCTGCTGCATCTTGAAGGAGCTAGAAGTTCAGCATTTCCAGTTACTTACTATATTTAAACATCACAAACTTATTTTTAAACAAAATTGCATGACTCTGCCCTGAAGAGAATACCCTGCACCACTCAGAAACTGCAAAAGCAAAGCTTTAAGAATTGGCTTCACAGACACAGACCTCTGTTGTGGGAGGCAGAGACTAGAGAACAGAGGAATGCATCAGGAGCAAAACTGCAAATATAACATAAACCACAACACAAGAAGGGCTAAATCTGCTCCTACAATCCAACTAGGTGGTAAAAAGCTAGGAGGCTTGTAGGCAGTGATGGTAAGACCTCCTCAGCCACAGAGGACAGGAGGGTGCTGTCCTCTTGCTTCACCACACTGCATCCTGGAAACTCTCTGGAGAACCTGGGCCAATCTGGATAGCACACTGCAGCCAGGTTGGGAAGGCTACTTCTACTTCATTTTACTGCTCCTTCTCTAAATTCTCCCTTCAAAAAAACCCAAACAAAAAAACAAACAAAAAAATCAACGAAAAACACCATACCAAGCACTCAGTATTTAATTCCTTTCAGGTTTTTCAACATGAACAGAACTCCCACTCTGCTGAGTCTCTCCCAGCCAGCATCTGTCTACATACTCCACTGCTAAACATTTATCATTTCAGTGCAGAACCCATCAGGGACTATTCAGATTCCCGAAAAAGCCTCTTAATTGACCATTATTGTGAACATCCCTTCTACAGGAATGGAGGTCCTGCTCCTTATAGCCCTGCTAGCATACCCAGCAATTGCTCCAGACACCAAAAACCTCTCCTGAACAGAGCTACCCCAACAGTTTCCTGAGTCATTATTATTGGAAATACATGACTTGTCAATAAAAAAGCTGACTCCTCTTAACAAATAATGCCTTTCTCCATCAGTCAACCATTACATGAGATTGTTGCCCCTCAACATATGACTTGAAATGTTTTTTCACATCCTGTCTTTCTTCTTTTAATATTAGTCTATCAAATCTTCACTGCTCATGTACTTCAAAGAATATTTGTACATTGACAGCTATTTCACTTTTATTAATTGCATTATGTAAGGGACAGAATAATTACCCAGGACCAGTAATGTTCTGGAGATTCAAGATGAGCACAAATGTCTCCTCATTGCTAGTATTTCTGTAAACCAAGAGAGGGGGAGGACTAATGAAAACTTGATTTATAAAATACAGCACTCATTTCCAGACGTAAAAGATACAAGAGTTAATTACATTACTTTACTTACAGGCCATCTGAAGAGCTACAGAATTAACCTCTTGGAAAGATTAATATTTCACTCTGGTTACAATGCTCAGAGTTCATTTGTTATCTCTGAAAGATACCTACTCCCCCAAGCAGCATCCATGTTGCAAAAGCTTTATCTAAAGCCCCCAAAAGCAAAAACCTACCACCCACTCAGCATCGATGAAAGCCTATTGTTGAAGCCATCAGTGATAATGATGGGAACACCCAAGCAGGGAGGGCCTGCCTGGCTCACAGCCACCTCCAGTCACAGGAGATGTCTGGTTTAACATCTCCATCTCACCATACACACCAAGCTTCTAATTAACTCCCAATTCTCTGCAGCATGGTGCTCTTCCATGCTGCCTCATATCAGTAACAATCTCCTCCCTTGTCCTACTGTCACCACAAACAGTAGAACCAGTTCAGAGACCAGAAGTACTTGTCCCTGTTCTCTGCCTGCTGTCCTGCAACCACACTGCTCTGTGCAAATAACACACAAACACACACATTTAGAATATGCTGGAAGAGCAAAGGTGACTGGGTGGAAAAGAACATGGAATTTTAAAAAGCTAGTGATATACTCCAATGTCTCCTCTCCTCCCCTATTGGCAACACTTTAAGAAAACAAAATATCATTTTGTGAGAAAAGGCAGACTTTAATAATAGGTTAAAAAAAAAATCAAAATAAGAAATGTGTGCATTTATATTAGATGAGCACTTTCAGCCCAAAAAGATCTCAAGATGCCACCAGTTCCTACAGTTAGAAATTTTAGATATACTTGGTTTTGAAATACAGGGGATAAAATGTATGTAATTTTAATACATACAACCATGAATACAATTTTGGAGACTTCCATGAAAAACACCTACACTTCCTTTTTTACCCTTTGAATGGTCCAAGATCATTCCTGAACCCATAAATCCCGAAACCAAGGTGACTCTGCGCTATTTCCCAATATGGCAGAACATGAAGTGCTTTGCATTTCTGCCACCTGAACAAGCCCTTGCAGTGCTCCTCTTACAAGAGCAGCAAGGAAAAATATCATTTAAGAGCACCCTAAATCTGATCCTTTTTGCCAGAGCCCCTCTTTATAAGCCCATAAGGCAGCAATCTGAACATTTCCATTTATTTCCCAATTTTTGGGGGTGCAAGCTCAAGAGCACTATCTTTCTTATGACTTGGACCAGGAACTCCATAAGACTGCTGGGTTATAGGATATATTTAAAATACCCACAGCAGCAGAGTGTTTTGGAGAAGTATCTATTGGAAAAATGGCTTCTACATTAGCAGACGATGTTTGGCTGTAGATCAAGCACATCAGACTACAAAGTATTTTGGCAGCTGTTCAGAAACAAAAGCCTGACAACACCTAACCCATAAAGGCATCTTTGGCTGTGTACGTGAGGGTACACAAACACTTACTGGTCAGGTACCTTGTCCTTATGTTGAACAGGTATATCTACCAGTTGATAATCCTACTAAAAAATTACAGCCTTGTGATGTTGAAATGAATACATACCCGTGCAGCCCCACAAGGGTTACCTGGGGAATTGGAGAATTATCCCCCAGACTGAGGTTTTCCTGGGTAAATTTCAGCCTTTGTTGTTTGGGTTTGCTTTTTTTTTAACTTTGTGGCCACCTTTTACACCACTTGGAAAATGACAAAAGGAGCACTACAGTAATTGAAAGTGTGTGGCATTTTTACCATGACTTTTCTGTTTTGTACCTATAGGTAAGCAACAAACACCAAATATTCTGTCTTTAAAAGATTAAGTGAAAAAAATAAGCTTGTCTGTCCCATAAAATAAACGGATTTCCTCCTGCACTGAGACTGCCAGAAAATACATCCTGGCTTCTTTCTAGCAAACGCCAGGGCGGATGCACGCCCCTATTTATAGCACACTAATGCAATTGTGAGACACACATCCCATGTGTTGTATTTGTATTCAACTTGCACTACACTCTTCATCAAGCTAAGCAGCTTGTGGGAAGGGTCACTGCCAAGAGTAAAATTGTGTTAAATCTGTGTATCAACTGCTTGCAGAGACTCAGGGCTGCCCTGGGAGCCCCCCCGTCGTCTGGCCCATCTCTTTGGGATGCTCTGCCACTGACAGGCAGGCTGCAAGAGGTGAAAGCTTGAATGGAACCCAGGAGCAGGGAAGTTACAACTTGCCTGGGATTAATCCCTCCCCTCAAAATGGGGATAACAACTGTTTCTCCATCTTGGTTCATCTCTCTTTACACTATAAATCCCCTCTAAAGGTCTGACTGTGTGCGGCTCGTGCCCAACGCAGCAGGCACAGGGCTGGGCACCCAGGCACTGCTGCAAAGCAGGGAACAGACACTGGCCACACCAGAGAAGGTCTGTAGAAAAACACTGCGTTTACACTGAGTAGAATGACACTCCAGAATAATCCCCTCATCTAAAACCATGACAAGCGGCCATAAACATTGCAAGACAATTAACCTCCAGAAGAAGATAACTACAGTCTGAAGGCCATTGAGTTAATTTCAGGACACCTGCTCCAAGCCCAGCTCTTTTTAAGGTGTCATACAATTCCAAATTCATTCCTACTCAAGAGAAAAATGTACAGAATTATGGTTTCACGAAAATATAAAGGAGTCACCCTCTCTTTTCTCACTTTCCCTATTGCAAAATTATTCACATATTATTTTCAACCGTTCCAAAGTTAAGTTAAATGCTTAAGCTGAATGTTTGATACCAAACCTCATACTAAGACTAAAGGGTTGTAAAGAAGGATGCTTTGTATCTCCTGGCTAGACAGCAAACATGGTTTAAACTACAGGGATTATTTTTTAAGCTAATGGCCATACATTACTATATCAGCTCAGTCATCTGACTCAATGACCACAAAAAGCAGCAACAAAAAAATAAGAACTTGTTCCCATAAATTTAGTCACTTGTTCTGCTCACAGGTAGGAAAAGCTCAACGACATACACATGGCAAAGCTCCGCTATCCATTTGGGACAGTAATCTCATTTAGGGTGTTTCTGATTTTTTTCAAAGGAAAGAACCGAAATAATAGCAGGCAGAACTCTAAATATGAGCCATTTTTCTTTATTGCTCATTTTTTGTTTCCTGCCAGGAGAAGTCATGACTAAGAACGGGAAGGCTTTATCTGGCAAATCAGCCACTCAGTTGCTCCACATGCAGGGCCTCCCCAGAGCAGGACTGCAGCCCAGCTGAGGGGGGAGCAGTGCAAAGCTTCACCCTGCCAAGGATGACAAGCACTCCTCCAACATGTGAGAACAAGTGATTTGTTTCTGTGCATCTGCCTGGTAGATCTGCTCCCTAGCACAGGCTCGAACACTGGTGGTGGACATGCCCAACTTCCAAGGGTCAGCACTTTCTTCTTTTCTCTTGGAACACTGACTTAAACAAAATTGCTGCTGTGGCTGTAAGGTCAACGGTATGAAAGGGGTGGCAGCCCCTATGTGAGAAAAAAAGACAGTGGCAGGGAAACATGACAAAGAGACCTCACAGTGGGTATCTTGTCTCCTGCGTGGACCCTTCTGGCAAGCTCTAGTTCAACCCCATCCCTGCCTCCAACCTTGTCTCCTGCTGCTCCTTTTCACACTCCTTTGATGGACCCTGGAACTAGTTCACTGCTCTGCCTGGGACCACCGACAGACCCTGTCACCAGCACCCAGCTCTGGCTGACATTCAGCCCTGGTGGGACTGCCCCCCATCAGTGAGGGCACTGAGGGTGCTGGGGTCACTCTTGGCTCCCAGCTCAACCCCACATGGGGCAACCCCACTCCTGCTACAGGAGAGACCCCGACTGATGACACCTTCTACAAAAGGCTCTTTTGGTATCCTTCATATATCTCTTTATATATTCACTTGCTGAAGTGGCACAATGAGCTTGTTTTGCTGCTACTCTCTGAGCAAACCCATGGCCCAGAACAGCTTCCTCCTCGGACTGCAGAAGCAGCACCTTTTCCAAGAGAGCTATACAGACGTGAGCCACTTCTGTTCACCAAATGTGAAAGTACAGTTTTAATTCATGTGGAAAACATTTTCTTTGCACGCATTGATCACAAATACGTGACCAGACAAAACCTGAGGGTGGGGTTTTGTTTTGATTTAATGTTTTTTTAAAACCCTATTGCTTCCTCGTGGGGAATAAAATAGTAAATTATTAACTTAACAAGCGTGTTCTCAGAGTTGCACAAATACATCATAGACCTCAATAACAAATGCAATTTCATTACTTTTCCCACATGGATGTAACACCATATGATTTTTGGTTCTGTTCTTCTCTCTCATTTCTTGAAATGTGTTTAGTACTGATCCATGTTTACCTAGCTAAGAAAGCAGGGCATCCCTAAACCAAGTTGGAACAGAGTGGATAAAAAAATATAATTTCCAATTAATAAAAGTGAGGAAAAGGAGCCCAGTTTAATTCTGGAAGATTTATACACCACAATGCACCTCAGCCTCACGCAGCAACATACTCCCCTGCCTTCCTAACCTTTCAACCACTGAAGACCTACTTTGTAACACTAGGTGCTGAAATCACAAGCAAGGCAGGAACTCCCCTTTGAGAAGCTCAGCTGCAATAGGAATTTAAGCAAGGAAAATCTCCTCCTTTGAAACCCACAAGGATATTTACATTTTTGCACCCCTGAGACAAGGTGCCTACCTGCTTTCATGGAGCTCTGATTAAGCACCGTGTGGAATGTGTGTCTGTGGTTGTACCAGAGATTATTTGTTCACATTTGAAAATGTCTTTAAAAATAGATTACTGCCTCAAAATACCAATGTGGTATTAGGACACTGAACAGTGCTGGTCCCCTAATGCATCATCACAAGCGTCTCTAAATGAATGAGGTCTGACATTGCAGCAGCACGTCAGGACAGCCAAGTGAGCTGGAGCAATCGCTATTGGAGTGCTCATCAGATGACCAACCAAGTCAATAAAATAAACACTGCCAGGCAAAGAGAGCTGTGTGCTGGTGTGAAGCCTAGTGCAGCAAGACCTGATGGCAGCACGGGTACATGGTGAGCATGACAGAAGTCATATTCCTTCAGCTACAGCTTTCCAGGCAGCTTCTGTTCAGTGCAGACAGCCACCCTGTTTTTCACAAGAATTTTTCATTCTCAATTTTAGCTTTTTATTTTTTCTTTTCTGACATCTGAGGGGAAGGGTGAGGCAACAGGAAGGTGTTATTCACTGAAAGCACTTCCAATGTATTTTACTGACTTTGAATTTTATCTAAAATCTTCCCAGCCTCAGGTTTTCAAATGGCCAGAACACAAACTGCAGAATTTTGTGCACAAGAACTAGGTGGAGAAAGACAGGTTTAGGAAGTTGATCTTGTAGTAATGAAGGACATCTCAGTAATCTGGTAGGCTCACAAGTGTCCCAAGTAACAACCCCGAGCCTGAAGTTTTGAGTAAGATGAACTTCTAGGCCTGCCAATCAAGGAAAAAGCCTTCAAAACAAACTAATCTCTACAAAGCTTTGGGCATAACATTTTTGGAGAAGACAATGCATATTTAGGAAAGGTAAGTCATAGTCCCAAATTCTCTTGCTATTCTTTTCCTGCATACAGTTGGAAGGTTTTAAAAGTTTCAACTATTTTAGCATCTTTTAGCACTTTTAATTGAAACAAGTCAGAGCTCTGCTTGGGGTAGGGGCCTGAAATAACCACACGGATGAGACATGGCAGACACAAGGAAGGAAAAACCTAACACTCACGAGGCGGGTTAGCAGAAGTGAGACAGACCCATAAGACATATAGGAAGAAAAAAAATAGTGACATAAGAAAACTCATGAGGACTTGATTAAGTGTTCAGGTTTAAAACTGTGATCTCAGGCAGCACATGTGCTGTGGATGGCTAAGCTGAACTCTTCAATGTGGTGAGAAGGGAGTCCTCCCTGTGAGATGGGCTGGTGCTCTCCTGACACTGCAGACTTGACTGCCACCACACAGGACAGGTCAATACTATCCCTTATTCAATACACTAACTTTCCTGCTTGGCTTTTGAACTATGGCATTTTCAAAGGATTTGGGAAGTAATACCAATACAGAAAAAAAGCTGTTGAAAAAAGACAAGTGAGAGAAGGGCATGCACATCTGCAGGTGACCTGGCATCAAGTCCATCACACAGCTCCTCCATGCAGCCCATCTCTAAACCAAGGGTGGGGCTGCAACCCAAACCAGGAGTGTTGTGAAGATGCCTCACAAGCTGTAGTGTAGCCAATCAGATACTATGGGCATTCACTGGCTTTTCAACCACCTCAATGCTGAAGATTTCCTTTTCTTGCATTCTCCCAGCTGTCCTGAGCTGAACTGCTTTTTAAGCTCTTGAGCTTTGCATTCAGCTTTATTTAGACTGGTTTAGCAACTGGAACTGCTGTTAATAACAGAAATCCTATCTGGCAAGTGCAGCACGGATATTCCCAGTTTGCCAGAAGATTCCTACCTGCCATGTTTACTCTCACTGTTGCAAGGCACTCAAGAGCTCCATATAAACACCTGGATTAGCCTCTCAGATTAATAAACAGATTATAAAATAATTCTTTTCCACAGGAAATCACATTACCAGTTACTTTCTTACACAGAAAATTACGTCAATACCCTCCTGCTCAAATGAACATCCCATGATTGTTTAAAAAGCACAAATAAATCTAATCTACAAGAGATGTTATATTATTAAAACATATGCTGAAATCAACAATGCTCAAGGCTCTATCATGGCATTTTGTTCTTCATTGGTATTTACATCATTATAGTTCTTATGTATTGCCTTGGAAATCAGCTTTGAACAAGAATGATGAATAAATGAAGATTTATGATTACTATCCTTATTAGAGGGATTTTAAAGTCATTAGAGACCAACAAGACATAATAATCATATTATATTCTATCTTCTCTAGAACATCTCCTTTGATAGGTCTGCTAACTCAATTATTGAAACACATATTACAGCAAAATGCAGCCTGTCCTCTAATGTTTGGGATAAGATGGAAATTTTCATGTTTTGTTTTCAGTTAACCAGAATTTGTTTGTACAGAATTCATGGGGTTTGTGGTGGGTTTCTCTGTTTTAAACACTAGAGTTTCAAATTCACAGTGAACACCTGGCTCAATGGGCCTGTTCAGTTGAAAGGAAGCTTAAAAGCAGGTGAGGAAATAAGGTACTGGAACACCATCTTAAACTGCAGTGACTTTAAAAGTAAAAAAAAATAAAAATATTCCTCACAGAAGCAATGATCTCTCAAATAGTCAACAGACTTGGATTCAACCAACCCCACCACGGAAAGAAGGAAAAAGCATCTAGAGGCTCTGAGGAAGAGCAGAAGCAGAGCTGCAGCACTCCAAGCAGCTCAGAAAATAGTCTCTGGATTCCAAATGACACCTATAGTTGAAAAAAATTACAGATTCGAAAAAAATATCCTAGTACCATATGCCTGGAAGTTGTCTCTTTATCTTCTAAAGCAGAGTGGACAAACATCACAACTCCTGAAGAAATATTTCAAAATGTTAAGTGGTCTTCTAGACAGGCCACCTTCTGAGGGCTTGGAGGGAGGGCTGCAAAAGAAGTGTGAGGCTCATGGCAGGCAAGCCCAAAAGGCAGAGGACAAAGCTGCAGCCTTGCTGGTGTTCATGACTGCTGTGCAGCTCCTCTGCCTGCTTCTCCCCCAAGAGGAAGAGGAGTAAGTGCTGAAGGACTCCTGGTGTGCTCCTAGCAAAGGAAGCCAAAGTTGGCAATGCAATAAAGATGCTGTTCTGGCAACTTCTGGCTTTGTGCTTATTCTGGTTACCCTTCTACAAGTCACTTGAGTCACAGACTCCAACTCTTTGCTAAAAAAGGATCAGTCACTAAAGTGGATTGACAAACTGTGTACCTAAACTAAAGTATGTGCCAGAGAATGGTTAAAAGAAGGTACTATTTCTGCTATTGACAGATTTCTGTAAAATAGGGGACAATTAACAGCCCTCAAAGAGATCCCAGAAAAGCAAAATTCCTGCTAAGTCCAGCTCTAGAAAGCAGGAGCACTTTAAAATCCCTTCAGTCTTCTCCATCCTCTGCCTCCAGAAGTTATTCCAGCCTTCTTGTCATTCAAATGATGATCTTTGGCTCTCAACATGCAGTTACAAAAAAAAATAATAAAAAAAGCAGCAAGACATATTGCCAAAATTACCCCCTCACTAATTATCAGCTAAAATATTAACTCAATTTCCTTTGAGAAACTAATGAAGCTTTTTTGTTCATGACAGCACTTGAAGCCTGTTTGAAATAAAAAGAACATGCCAAAGTCACAATTCCAAACCCAGCACTTCTGGGTGAGGGACCAGCATGGGAAGCTCCCCCAGCCTTTAGGCCTGAACCTGGATGAACTACTTTATTTCAGCTCATGCCCCTGAGGATACTTACTTCGGGACCCGCTGTCAGGAGCCAGGTGACCCCCAGAAAGGCTGAACAAGTGAAATACCATCCCTTTTGAAATGAAGGGGTGAGATCTTTTTGCTGCTAGGTGTGTCATTCCCACTTCTACATAAACAACTGGTATAACAACCACCAGTGAAGAGAAGTCTGGTGTACTCAGTAGCCATGAACCTATTTAAATAATAACAGTACCATGGTAGCCTATTTACAACTGACTTCACTTTCAGGGAGATACCTGGGCAGATCTAGAAAACTCATCTTCTGAGAAGACTTCCAGATAATTCCAAACATTTCAGAAACTGAATTATTGTTTAGATTATTATCTAAAAAACACTTCACATACACTAACAGAATCTGGGGGGGAGAGAAGGGGAAAAAGAAAAAAATCACAAGGCTGACTATACATTTTATCTTACACAACTTCCCTGCTGCACAAGTGTCTCTGCTAAGACCTGGATTATAGACAAACCTTCCCATATAGTGAAACAGATGCTTTCATCCCACATTCAGAGCTTCCCAGTACCACAGAATTCCTCACAGAAAAATTATTCCTAGTTTTATTGTACCCTCACACCCTGCTTGCTAGAGGATTTCAGAATGAATATTTTCTTGCTTTACAGGGCAAAAGTATTGAGGAATTATTTTTCTTACTGAATAGATTTTTATTTTTAGGAAATGAGTCAACTGTTTTGCTACCTAATGACAAATATGTATCAGAGACACATACATAAATACAAGGGTGTTGTGCAACTGGTGGTCTTTGACCTTTTCCAGGATGCATGGAGCTGAAGACAGTGCAGCACTGCACATCATGTAGAATGTTCACTTGCTACTAAGGGTTTTACCTGACCTCTGTTCCAGCTGTCAATGATTCTGTCCCTTGCAGGGGCCAACTGCACTATCACTGTGATTTATTTTAACATGCATTTTAATTTATATTTTGTGGAAGGACAGGGCTCCCAAATACACCTTCCAGAACATTCATCATGTTGGGAAAAGATGAAATCCTGCAACACTTACCACCAAACACATCTCCGTTCTGGTAGTTCTTCCCCTTCTGAGTTTCCTCTTCGTTTTGAACAGTAGAAACATGCTTGGCGGAGGCACAGCCCATAGCTTCATTCAGACAGCTCCAACTGGACTGAACCACAGATCATGTCTAGAGACGCAGGCTCATGGTTTTAAAAAATAATCCACCTTCTCGTGTGGTTCTCAGGACCCTTTCACCTAAAGGTGGCAGAAGAGAGAGAAAAGTATTGTCAAAAGTTGACATCTAAATGTACAGCCTTAAGAAGACAAACAGGTTTGGGAAGAGAATTACAAGAGCACAAGCTGTCTCCATTGTCTTAGGTTGTTAAAACTGTATTCAATAAACATCTGCTATAGGTAGATCAGGACATAGATAGACCAATCCTGCCCTAGGACAGGAACTCAAAGCCTCTTCCAGCCCTGCTCTTTAATATGAAGAAAGCCTGAAGAAAGCAACAGGCACACAGGTACTTCCCACCCACCCAGCTATTCCCACAGAATACAGGGGGGGGGGTTGGAAAGAAGAAACCAGCAAAATCTGCTCGTCTTGTTCCTTCTACCAACTTATCCATCAAGCCAGATTCCTTACTAAGTGTTTTAGTGATGAAGAGCTGCTAATTGCAAGTGTTCAGACAAAATACACCCCCTAAATCAATTAAAGATCTTGCATTAATAGATGTGAAAGGCGAGAGCCAGCTGTGTTATCTTTTTTCTATGTGCTCATTACTTTACTGAGTCCATAAAACCTCCATCACTCAAAAAGGCACCATCCCCATTTTATGATGGAATAATACTCTAAGTAATCCAGATGTCAGGCAAAACAAAAGGAAGGAGAAAAGGCTAGTTTATAGCTGCAATATTATATATATATTTGTAAAAAATAATTAAAACCACAAGCTGTTTAATGACCAAATGCTTACACATTCAAACAAAACCAACTTCAAAGCTGGGTGAGATGACCTGGCTTGCCTTTCCACCAGTCAAACCTTTTGGAAGAGGCGAAGAGCTAGAGGAAAACAAGAACCAGCCCCTTTTTGCCAAGTTGCTTAGTTCAGCTATAGCAGAAGATCATACACACAATTTTCTTAACTCATCCCTTCTGGGTATTTACTTAAAAGGATGTAGCTCATTTTCACTCCAGGCTGACCACAATAATTTTATCTGTAGTAGCAGCAGGACACTCTTACCCAGGACACAGTACTGTCCATCCCACCAGAAATGTATAGAACAAAGATTTTCTTTGGGGTTATTTCCACGTGTGCTCTGCATGCCTGCCCATGCCAAGGCAGCACAGTGACACACCAGGACATGGCCTGGGAAGGCTCCTCAGCCACCCTTAGAGCCACTTCCCTGCCCAGCTCCAACAACAGAAAAAGAAGGCTCTGACCAGTGGGGCTGAGAACAATTCTGCTGCTGCCACAGGTCCCCTGACAGGAGGCTTTTACCTTGCAGGGGAAGGACTCTGGGTGCAAAACCACCTCACACCTGCTCCCAAACCAGCTTCCCACTTCATCCTGCTTCGCACACAGAAAAGTGCTTTTCCCCACCTAACAAGGGCCTTGCACTGAAAGGGTACAATGTTTACCTGCCCAAGCCCTGTTCTAAGCAGCTAACCCAGCCCTGCACACTTGTACCTGCATTTCAGTTTATGTTCAGTATATTCCCACACACATTTTCTCCTTTTTTCCTTCCTCCTACACATGCACACTTGAGCATGAATTTCTAATTCCACAGCCAGCTTCTCACCTGGAAACACAGGACTCTAAAGCAAGGAATTAATGCTGTTAGTGGAAGGCATCAAGCAGATCCCCTTGAGCTTTTCTTTTAACCCTATATGGTTACATACTTTTTTTCTTTAGAAAAAAGAAAACCTAGGTTTTGTAGCAGAAGTCAGCATCAGGCATGGGAACCTTTCTTCCTCCTCAAGCAATCACCAAAGCTATTCTTCAAACCATTTCAACCCATCTGCCTGCCAGAGGAACAGACAAAGCTCCAGCTCAGCTAAGAAATAAATGGCTCTCCAGATCCCTCTGAGCAGATCCGAGCAGTCCACACCCAGAGCAAGGCATCCCAATCACACTGCCCCGCGTCATCACCACCCACACACACATTTTATGTAAACTATAGTGGTTGTTGTTAAGTTTTTGTCACGCAGCAAGGGCTGTGGCTGAGAATTCATCTTCACGCGTGACAGCCTGCACGGAGGGAACAGGTCTTCAGCTCACTGCTGGGGTGGGAAATGAGGATCCCTAAGGATTTCAAGCATCAGGCACGCTGTGCTTGCTCAGAAGGTAGGTCAAGACACAGAGAGGTGTGAGAGATGAAGGAGAAACAGCAGACTGAAAAGAGGAACTGCTAACTGGACTGGAAATTAAATGTGGGCTTATTTTCTCACAGGATGCAAATTTGGTTAAAGACAATGGCTTTTAATACACCAGCTGAAACAAGTAAGAGGGGGAAAATGATCAAGTTTTTCACCACACATTTTCAGATAAAAGCAGGAGCCCCAATGTAAGCAGAGCCTGAAATCAATAACTTTGATTTAAAATATAACCAGTTACTTTATCCCAGGCAAAAAGGATGTGATCAAGGCTGCAACAAAGAGCAAAGGGAGACCCGAGGTAACCCCAGAAAAGCCAGGGAGGTGTGAAGGTGGGACCTTTGACAGGCTGCACATTGCAGAACCAGTGTGTGAATCTGGCACACAACACCCTAGCTGCACTCCTAGAACTACCTGTTGAATGAATGATGCTGTGACCATACTCAAATTTTTTTCCTCCTTCTTTTTCTCTCTCAGCAGGGACCACTTACAAAAGGGAAACGGCTGCTAAGTAATAAAAACCAAATGTATTTCATAACATAGCAGTGGGTTGGTTTTGGGGAGGGGATTTTTTTGTGAAGCCTTCTACACAGCCAACACACAGCAAAACAAATTGCAAAATACTTAATTGTTGATTAGTATTCAGGAGGGTGATGGTTCTGTCACTCAGGTCCAGTGAGCTGTGGAAGCAAACAGACGCAGAACATGAATGCAGAAGGATAAAGCTTTGGGGGAGAGAAGAAAAAAATATCCACAGTTAAATCCCTCCTGCAGTATCTTGGTAGCACACACCAACCTTACTAAAAATATGGTCACGTTTGAAGGCACACTGTGATGAAAGGGAACAAATGGGAATACAAGAACTGCAAGTTCTGCCTTTTACATTAAAGAACAGTAATCACAACATTATCTGAAAAAAACTACACAACTAATCCTTGGATTATGGAGGTAATTTCTCCTCATGCCAATACAGTGGGCTGAGGAAGCGACTCCAAAATGACCTCCAAGGCAAGTCCAACACACACCTCCAGGCACATTTCTTGGACTACTGCACACATAGTGCAGCAAGACAGACGACACTGCGACACAGAGAGTTAACACAGCCCAGAATTAGCAGAGGGTTGAAGACAAACAACAACCAAAAAAAACACAAACCAAAAGAGTGAAAGAAAAGCAGTATCGCTTTTACAAGAGACCAAGTCTGAAAGACACCATGATGCTTCCCAGCCTTTCACGGTCCCCAGCCTCAGGGAAACCTCTCAAATCTCTCTTGCCCAAGTACCAAAGGCCACAGGGATGAGGTTTGGGTATTGCTCAGAAATGAGGTGCTGCTCCTCATTCACTGGGATGCCTGCAGAAGGTTCTGAGGATGTGAAATGCAGTACTTCAAATGGCAGCAGAACAACGCATCCATTCCACCTCCTCCCCCACTTCTGCACAATTAGAATTTTCCCTTTTGTCTTCCTGAGCATTTTGGGGGCACACAGATTTTTAGAAGCCAAAAATAAAAAGAATACGAAAACCTCAAACCATTTGCAGTTCATGTTAACCACCCACCACCATTAATTATCAAGATTCCAGAGGCAATTTACAAGCTCCTATCTGCAAAACACTAGTGAGAAAAAGCTCTCAGGCAGATCAAAAGTGTCTGCATCATCCCCAAATTAAATGCAGCAGGTTTAAGATTAACATCTTAGGTGCGGGTCAAGAGAAGACAACTACAGACACTCTGAGATGCTCTACTTTGTACCCCAAGATTCTTCTGAGCTAAAAAAAAGGGGAACTCAATTCATAGAACAGAAATTGCCGTTGGTAAACTTATGCAATTGGTTGGTTGGGGGTGTTTTTGAGGCTTGTCTATATTGTGCTTTTTTCTTTTACCAGCTCTTTTGACAATTATCAGAGAATCACAGAATCCTAGGGGTTGGAAGGGACCTCGAAAGATCATCTAGTCCAACCCCCCTGCCAGAGCAGGGTCACCCAGAGTACATCACATAGGAACGCATCCAGGTGGGTTTTGAATGTCTCCAGTGAGGGAGACTCCACAACCTCCCTGGGCAGCCTGGCCCAGGGCTCTGTCACTCTTACATTCATCAATACACTTATCATCCTCTTATTTCTGATGGCCATGTCCAAGGCTGCAGCCTTGACAAAACACATTTTGCTTCCACAGCTGAAAACCAAACACTGACCAACGCATGGAGGATCTCCAGTGTTTTACAACAAATACATGTTAATTTTTTTATTGCCACAGGTGTATTTGTTTTCATTTTTATTGCACTGAGATAACTGATCTTTCCCCTTCTTCAGGCTGCAGATACATCTAAAAGCTTCCTTCCGGGTTGACCACACAAGAAATCAGGTTAAAATTTCACAAAACTCAAGAGATCAAAGCAATGAGCTTTGTGCAAGCATGAAAAAAGCCTAAGCTACAGAGAAAAACAAAACTAGCTTTTCCCATAATACACCTAGGTCCAGGCAGAATCCCCCAATTTAACTTAGTGCTATGACTTATCACAGAATCATATAATAGAATTATAGAACGGTTTGAGTTGGAAGAGACCTAAAGATCATCTAGTTCCAACCCCTCTGCATGGACAAGGACATCTCCCACTAGATCAGGGCCCTATCCAACCAGGTCTTGAACACTTGCAGGGATGGGGCTTCCACAACTTCCCTGGGCCTGTTTGATTTCCATTTGACTTTTTTTTCCCTAAAAAAAAGAAAGCAGCAATGTCTTCTCAATTTGCTCTCCATGAGGGACATTTCAAGTTAGCAAAGCCATCAAAGCTCAGCTACCAATGTTTTTCCCAGCAGGGAGAACCTGGTTTGAATTATTCCTCCTAATTCACATCAACAGGTTATTCAGTCTATTATGGGACAGACTTTGCCCTGCTGAGGCTTATCTAACTTTTTTTATCAGCAAAATGAGCCTCTCATTTTTTTCTTTTGCTTGCAATCAGCATTCTTGCTGATCCCATACATGCTTTTGACATACTAAAGTGATTTCCAAATGGAATAGCTTTCAACAGCAACACGATACCAATAGGAAGTGTCTCCTTCTTACTCAGTCCCAGAAGCAGAAACACCACCAGCGAGTCCCTGGGAGGAGTTTCACAGCTAAATCCTGCCATTAATGTACAACAGCAACTTTGACACTTTTATGTAGTCTTGTTTCAGACAAAGTGAAAAAAATAGTTCCCATGGGCCTGTGTGCCTTTTTTCTTAAGCATAAGGATTTTCAGGGTCTCATCCCCCATCAGACCTACTGATCTATCCTAACAGCTCTACCATAAAAAGCCTCCCCATCAGTTGACTGGGAAAAGCCTTGAAAATGTACAAAAATGAAATGACCCCATCAGCTCCCCCATCTCCAGCTGCATCAATGAACGATGACTACAAATACAGCAAAAATTAATCTATCTCCCCAGACAATCACCTCCAAACATACAGTATGGGATTATCTCACCACACCTTAGGAAACCACCTTCAGCCCCTGTAGCCTTGCACATCTGCTCTCCAGTTACACTGTGTGCTTCCAGCCTTCACCTGGAGACCTCTCCTTGCTCCCCAGGAAATTTGGCCAAGCCACAAGTTTGGAAAAATCCATCAGTGCAGAGGAAGAGCAGAGCAGCTGCAAGCTGGAGGGGGCCGAGAGGCTGCTGGATGTCTGCAGCAGTATGGAGCCTGTGATCTCCTCCCCCAGGTCGTTTCTGAGGCATTTTCCATCCAAAGAGCTTTGGCAGGAGCTACTTTGTGTGCCACTTAGGTTGAAATTAAAACAAAACAACTCAGCTAGGCAGAAGCCACGGGGTGAGATGCTGGGGACCTGCTGCTAATGTGTCAGGAAGGAAGCATTTGCCATATGCACCTCTGTTTTTCTGTGCAACTAAAGCACAAAACAATTTAAAGGGGCCTCCTTTTTTTGGAGATGACCTAGAGAAAGAAGAAATCTTTCTTCACTAACACAATAGCAGTTGAATGACAAGACTAAGAGCAGAAATGCCCTTAAAACCATGGGATGTGGCTCCTCCAGGCCAGCAAAGAGTAATCTCAGCACAGGCACCGGTCCCCATGCAGAGCTGCCTCCTCCACGGCTGGGATGACAGCTACAATCTAGCTAAAAAAATAGGTTAAAATTAACAACAAAAGCTAATTTCATTCTTGGCTTTTGTGAACAATTGTAAAGGGTTTGGCATTTCTACCAGGGATTTTTTTCACACATTTCAGGATATTTCACAATAGCAGTCCTATGTAAATGGCAAAAAGAGGAATGAAAGGGATGCACACTGCAACTTGGTTCCCAAAATTACAACACCTGCTCCAACCTGCTTAGCAGGGCTACTCCTCAAGGAGGACAAAACAGGATTTCTGGTGCTGAAGGGCCACAGTACTGAATGCTTGCACTGGCCTGGTTTGATCTGAGAACCCTGTGCAATATCCCATCTGATACCATGCTCAATGGCACAGGTTAACCCCTGACAACCCAAGCTGGGAGGGCAGCTTCAAAAGCTGGCTCTGCTCAGGAGCAGGAAACCTGCAGAAACTTCTAGTCAAAAACAGGCAGCTGAAAAAACATCATTGAGAGAGGAGCTGGGCTGTGGGGAGGAAAAGAAACGTGTCACTGCTCCCATGAACCTGGAGCCATCACCTTCCTTGGGCACATCTCTCCACCCAGCATTCAGGCACGAGCGTTCCTGGACATCCTCACTGGAGGCTCAGAGCTTGCAAAAATGTTCTTTACCCCCTTTCCTCATTTAGGAGCTTACCCAAGTAGCAGCTTTGGGTAGAGCCTTTTTTCTTTTGTTTAAAAAAAAACACAACAAAACCTCCCAACAGTGAATTGTTGAAGGGATATGTGCATAACTAAGCATGGATACTCAAAAACTAACATCTAAACTACATTCCATCCTATGCTACAAATCAGTGAGCAGTAGACTTGCCAAACCCAACTGAAACATTTTCAATTCATGTTGACACAGTTGTAACCCAGCCACAACCAGAAAGCCCAGGGCTGGATCAGCAGCACAGGAGCAGGAAATGCTGTAGATCTCCTCCCAGTGATGACACTGATGGGGTGTCTGACTTCCCAGGGGTACAGCATGGAGCACTCAAGGCAGCAACAGACTTCATCAGGATTAAAAACATAGAAACCACCTGCTGTCTTTATATTATTCTCATCTCCCTCAGGCTGTTAGCATTTTTGGTAAAGAAAGAGGTTTAAGAACCACTCCTTCAATGTTTGTACTTGCCCATGAGCCCCAGCTCAGCAAAACCCCTGAAGCAAAGAGCAGGTCAAGGACACAATATCTTTTTGGAAAGGTATCTTGTGGTTTGGGTGCTGTTACCCACCAGCTGCTCACTGCTGAGCATCAGCTGCAGGCCTGACCTGCACTGACTCACCATCAGAGCATTGGTTATCTGCTGCAACATGAAGGTCAGCCAGCTGAGCAAGATGGTCCGTGTCTGCAAAGACCACTGCTCCCAGCTGCCTGGGCTGTGCCCTCTCTAAGGGAGGTGTAGGGTGAGCTCCCAGTAGAGTGAGCAGAACTTCTGCCACTCCAGCTTCCCAGAACTTCAAGGTCACATCAGTCTGTGCTCTGACTCCTCTTTGCAAGCCACTGAATTCAAAGCTATGTGCAATTGATTGGATCAAGAATCCAGAGTGATCCAGCTGCTGTCATGAAATGCACCCAAGCAGGATAGGTACATTTGGATTGACCTAGTTCATCCAAAGCTGGTTTGAAAACACTTTTGCAGATCAAAAGTTATGAGTCTCCCTGTCAGCAGATTTTTAGGGAAGCACCAGTGCATGCCAGTGCCACAGCAGGGATTCCTGCATGCACAGCATGAACTACGACTGCAGATGATGCTGAATAATATGTTTTCTTTGCAAAGTGAGTTTGCAGCTTCACTTTTCTTCACCTACAGTGAAGGTTACTAACTAACCAGTGCTGTTCACTGTTGGAAACTGAAAGTAGAAATTACTCAAGGACCAGGAACCATTAAAAAATATTTTGAGTACTTCTCCTGACTCCCTCCAGGCAGCACATGGAACATAACACATCCAGGGAAGAGGAGGGGGTCACACACCAGTTTAGTTGCGGGACAGTGAAGTTTCTGAAGTCAGGGAGATGAATTGCTGGCTTGAGGTCCTGCCATTGTGAAAGGTGTATAACTGAGCACAAACAAGCTGCAGGAAATAATCCTGAAAGGAACCAGCAAATGAAGTGTTCTCCCACGCCCCCTCACAGTTGCTGGGCCACACAGTTGAACTCCCCCTGCAATTTTTCTGCCAAGCCAATACATTAATAGAAGGGAGAGGAAAAAAAAAGCAGTTGGAAACATTAAAGCCTCAGAGGAGTCAGAAAAGGATAGAAACCCACACAGAGCAGGGAAGAAAGTACATTCTGCTCAACTGCAGGAGCAGAGGAGAAATGTGGAATAAATAATTGAAAATGGCTCCAAATCCCATTGAATACAATCAGTAGCAATTGTAGTATAATATGATTTTTTTTAAGAGTTGTGCTGCCAGAACAATGCTAGTGTCTACAGGATTATAACTCTTGTAGATATCCCACACCAAAATATGCCAGTGCAGTGCAGACATTCAAAAATGCTAAAGCTATACAGATGCTGACCCAGGAAGAGAAAACTCACGGTTAGAAAAGTCAACACAGCACTATTCAGTTTGCAACAGTGGAACAAAATAATATAGGTCCCCTAAAGAAAAGAGAAATATGGATTACAAAAATTTCAGAAGGCTTAGAAAAGCAAGAAGGACGTGAGGACATACACTGTTTGGCTGGCTTTGAGGGAGGGCTGAGCAGGTGATGGCTCTGAGAATGTGAATGCATCCCCCAGGCCAGTCCTACACTGGTCCACATTGGACCCCTCATCCATATCCAAGGGCAGACACGTGGATATTTCACCCACTGCACCATTTTCATCATCTCAAGGCCAGAAGGACAATCCTGATTCAAAAGTATTTCCCAATTCCTTCTGCCACGCTCTAAGCAGAACTCCCTTCTTATGGGGACACAATGCACTGGCCCACCAGAAGCTATTTTGGCTCCTTTTCCTTCTGCCCACAAGGACCTCTCCTTACAATTACTTTATTATTCAAATGCTTAAATATTGATCCTTTTCAAATTCAATGTCTACTGCACCAAGACCTTCAGGGCCTTAGTTATTATGTACTGTTGTTAGCACAAGGGGCCAAGGAACAACATGTACCTCTCCATGCTACCCACATAGCCACAAAGATTCAGTAAAGCCAACTCAGCGACTTTCAAACTTGCAGTATTTTTACCTACTGTTGATATTTGAGCATAAAGTACATGAAAACCAGCACATTTCAACCGCACAGCATCTGTTTGGGTTTTTTTATAACCTTCCTACAGTGATGTCATAGGGCAGTATCTTCTTCCTTGGGGACTTATCTCAATGCCTTTAGCCCTGGTACGTTTAGTACTTTGAGAAGTAATTTAAGTGGTTAAATTTCATTTCTATCTCTGTTCCTTCTTTATTTGTTTATTATTTCCTATTTCCCATTTCCCATCCAGCAAGGACTACTTGCAATAACCTGCTGAGTTGAAACATTCCACCTCCAGCTCTGCAGGTTCCTCATCCCCAGCTGGGTCAGGACCAGCAGGACCATTTCACCCATCAGGATCTGGGATTCCCTGCAACAGACAAATCCAACGCAGCTGCAGCAAACCAACAGCTGTACAATGTTAAGCTCCTTGGACCTTTTACTCCCACATTTAGCTTTTTGCACATGAAAATAGCAGCTGTTTCCCTGAGAGTAAATTCCACAAAGTCTTTATAGCCTTCCTCTCCCCCATACAGCTTCAAGTGGGAGAAGGATTTCTTTTTAAAATTAGAGAAGGAAATAAGGTTCTGAACTCTAACAGCAGACAGACTCTCTTAGATATGCTTTTATTATGTGAGGAAAGAAATGGTGAGACTAAACTCAAAAAACATTGAATATGACAATGAATTAAGACGAAAAAAATAAAGAGGGAAAAAAAGGGAGAATGAGGGAACCCAACTATTTTAAGTTGTAGTACTTCTTCAAAAGCTAACACTCAAAATCGGAGTTTACCAGAAGCTTAAAAGACACAAAACCATTTCCATCAGAGTGAAGCACCCAAAGCAGCTCTCCTGCTGGTGTGCAGAGCTGACAGTAAGCAGCCACTGACCTGAAACACAAAACCTAGTTTTAGATGACTATAAAAAAGCCCTTTGGCCTGCAGGACAGACAGAAAGCTCCCCCATGGTTTCCTCAAATCCCAAAGAAGCTCGGCAAGCTGACCACAAGTTGCTCAGCCCTTTACAGAAGACCTGGTCACAGACATACAGCCCACCTGGCTCTGCTCTGCCACAATCCTCCCACAGGCAGAAATCACAGCACTTTTTACTTTGTTTTTCCTTTCCTTTCTTTTTTTTTTTTTTTTTTAAAGTATGGAAGCACCAAGAAAGTTTGTAAATCACACACACAAATCCCACCTAGCTCTCTAATCTTGGTTTTCCCTTTTGCAATGCTAAAAGAATAAAACCAACCTGACTGCACCACACAAAACCAGCTTTTAAATGGTGTTGCTATATAGCCCCAAATATAAACCAGAGCTGTACAAGATTCTGCACAGACTGTGCATCTCCTTCCCAAGCCCACAAAGGTGGATGGTGAAGCTGGGAACTGGAAGTTGCCTCAATGTTATTTGTTAAAAAAAAACATGTAAGTGAGTTCAGGTCCCTAGAACAGCATTTAACTCAAAACAGAATAATTGTAAATGCTGGCGCCCTTTACAGTGCCTGTAAATCACACCTTGCCAGACAACTGACAAACAGTCTCCTGAAACTCAGCTTCCAAAGTAACATGCCCCAGAACACCATCAATCCTTCAGTCGGTGCAATTGTATTTTTCCATCCCTGCGCTACGTGCACATTCTGCGCAGCTGAATTACAATGCCAGAGCTGAGCACTTACCAATTACATTTTAAACAGACTATTTAAAGGTGCCTACATCCCACTGCAAAAACGTCACTAGGATAGAGAGAGCAGAAAAGCATCCACCCCAGAAGCTCATAAAAGGATCCTTCTTTCTTTACCTTGTTTATCTTTGATCGCACTTTTTATAATTAAAAACTTACACGACAAACAGCCACTGTTTTGTCATCTACCATGAATCATTTCATACATATGTCAGAGCTCATAAATAGACTGTACTTCATCAAGGTGAAGTTCAGATCTTTGAAACTCCGAAGACTAAACCCAGAACATCGACACAAGAGCTTGAAGCTAAAAAAGAGCAAAGACAGAGCATTTCTGGTTCTTCAAGGCTTTGGGCAGAACCATGTGGAGAGAAGAGCCTTTCTGCACGCAAAGACCTTCACAACTGCACCTCCACAGCGGGGTGACAAAGTCCCAGCAACAACATGAAGAATCCTCTTTTGAGACCATCACCTCTTTGGAAAACCAACAAGTTTTAAAATATATTGAAATAAAAACCAGAAACTGACATGTTTTCTTCTTTTTTTTTTCTTTCTCTTTCCTACAAAGAGGGGCAAAGCCTAAGTGCTCAGGTTTCCAAGTATGCTGTGAAGATTAAAATCAAAAATAAAAAAATCAGGACGTTCTGCCTGGAAATAATTTCACTTTTTTTTCCTGACAAACAGCTTGCCATGACATAAAGCTCCTTCATCATGATCTTCTGCTGTGTGATAAAACCTGAGGCCTCCCTCTTGATGGCACTGCCAGCACCACCCCTGGAAGAGGTGTTACACCACTGGGGTGCAGAGAGCACAAGCAAAAGGTTGGGAAAGGAAACTGTTGCAGAGGGGTGGAACTAGATGATCTTTAAGGTTCCTTCCAACCCAAACCATTCTGTGATTCAGTGACTCTAAATAAAGACTTCACCTGCAGCTAGCACAAGGAAAGCTTGGTTTGAAACCTGCTGTATGAGCTCATGAGGAAACCAAGCAGCACAAGAAGCAATTTTGATAAGGAATTAGGTGGAATCATTTATGTGTTAACAGCACCATCCTGCCACCTTATAGTGAGATTATGGGAATTATCAACTGCTTGCCAGAGGAGACCCTCTGAAGTCCCCAAAACATGGAGGAAGGAAAGAAATGCCATGACAATAAAGGAAGAAGTTGCTTAGCAACTCTCTTATTCTGACAGTCCAGTTGAGTAAAACAATTAAAAAGTATAAGGGTGAAGGAATTAAACAGAGAAACTTTGTTTTCTCCAAGGTCCTCAGCTAACATGCATCGTGTGGCTCCCATGATTTCTGCAGGGCTCAGTCAGGTGGCCATGACATACCTGATGAAGAAATAAAGCAGAAAAATCTGAGGAAAAAAGCCTTGATCACCTTCAGGCTCTCTATCAAAAGCACACAAAGCAGCCGCTTGCATTTCATTAACCAAACGTTAACAACTCCCCTCAAAGCATCCCAAAAAGTGAGTTTCCAAGCAAGCACCCAAGATCAAGCTTTAAATACAGTCAGGATGCAAATCCAGGAATGGCAGTTCCTCGGGCGCTTGCCAGCCAGCATGCACAGACAGTACCAGCTGGAACGGAAGCTGGAGCCCTACCAGCTTGGTTTCTCCTCTCTTTTTAGGCAATAAAATGATCTTATACAGCCTCTGACAAATCGTGGAATCATATGATGATGTTAAGCTGAAATACAACAGGAGGAATGATGTGGATGCTCATGTAAACTGAGGTTTAAAGCTGGACTTACCAATGGCTTCAAGTCTTCACTCTGGGCAACCCCTTTCCCCAGCATGCAGGGATCCCCAAAGAGACACTCAATAAAACAAAGGAGCTACTTGATGCAAACAAGCATTTCTCTAGATATGCTGTTTAAAACAAAACAAAAAAAGTATTGATTTTTGCTATTATTTGACACAGAAGATCAATCCACATGTGACCAGTACATTTCAGTCTATAACATAACTGATAAAAGTGTAATGGAACATTAATCTTCCTCAAAGGCTGCTTAAGTGCCTTATTAGGGGGAAAAAAAAAGATCTGATTTTATGTAAGCCCAAGTACAGACCCAGAGAAGGAGATGAACAGCTCTCATTTGTGTATAAAAACCAAGCCTGGTATTAGAGAGCACAGCAGATATTTTCATAAGGAGAGGAGCAGGTAATCCAAATTTTACATTATAAAATCCACCGCTTTTGTATTTTCTCTGTGGGCCTTGGCTTTCCTCAGTGGTTTGGGAGTGAAAAGTGTGTGAAAAGCCAGCCCAGGCTGGTGAGCTCCCCCCTAAGCCCCAAGGATTTCACTCCCTGCAAGCGGCCACGCACCCTCACAGAATACCAATGACATGGGATGGCACATCTGGGAATCACAACAAGGGGCTCCGAAACGAGGGAGCAGATTGCAGGCAGGAACCTCCCTTCCAACAGGAACAAATTCTGTTTATTTATGCAAATTGAACTGAAGACATAAAATAAATAAATTGCCCCAATCACTTCTCAACCACTGCATGGCTGGTAGCTAATGGGTGTGATACAGGCAGTGTCTGAGCTGCAGAGCATCCCCACGACATTTTCCTACTCCCCAGTTTGCAAGAATACCAAATGTTTGAGTTACTCAAAATTTACCAGGGAAAAATATTCCATTTCCATCTGAGCCATCAAGAGGGAGGAGTGAGAAATGTTCTGGAATGGTCTTGAAAATAATGGATTCATCAGCTTTACAAGTTGTTTGAAATCAGAATTAATGACAGTGTTTGAAAACAACCAGAGAAACATATAAAATAATTAAATGAACGAAACCTTACTTCAGTCACAGAAGTTAATGTGTTTGGTTTCTTTGGATAAAGAAAATGTTGCCGTTATTTGAACATTGAAAAGCCAGGGACAGCATCTCAGAGGGACTTCATTGCAGAGCCCTGGCAAGAGGCTTGGAGGAACCTTAGAAAGTCACTTGTTCTTGCCACATGGGGGGGAGAAGAAGAGAGGGAAGAAGAAGAGGGAGATCTTCACAAGGGCAAGTTTACCCTCAAAAGGCCTCCCTGAATGTCAGCACAAGGAAATTACTCCTCCAGGAAAGTTCCAGAGCATGAACCTAACACAGAGCTGAGTACTCCTACAGCCTGCCTGCCTTCTTGTAGGGCTCATTAATTCCTCTCCAATCTCATAGTAATAAACTTCAACACTGAAAAAAACAACCCACCCCAAAGCCCCACATCAGCATTCTTCATCAAATACAGAGATGGGCTAAACTACATCTCCAAAAAAGAGAGGCCAGGGAAGAGCAATACGTGATGGGTGGCACTAAACTGTGCAAATTAATCAAGACTAGAGAAAATTGTAGAATCCCAATGGGCCAGAGAAAAGCCAGACAATTAAGCTGCCCGAGAGTGGAATAAACTTATCTTGACAAGCACAAGGTAACACAGATTAGAAGGAATAATGTACAACTGTGACCTGGGATTTAATGCAGACAGCTCAATGACAGCCTAGCACTGAGATTCAGCAAACAAAACCCCACAAAAATGTGTCAGAAAATAACACATACACCAGCATCACAGGATTTCATTTCTTGCCTTCATGTCATAGTTCTATATACAGAATTTAAAAAATGAAGAAAACACTAAATCAAAACAGCAAAAAGATTAAGTATTAGTATTACAAGATGAAATATAACAGCTATCTAATTTTTTGGTGTGTAATCAGGATTATCTCTCTCAATCATCCTCATACACACTTAGTTTATACACGTGAACAGTCAACTAGCCTTACTACCAGAAGGCTTCATCCTGATGCACTGTAATACAGTAGATCTCTCACAACTTCTGAACACCCCTCTTGAAGCATAGCACCATTTCATAGCAAGTTTCAGTCAGTGGAAAACACTTGGAAGGGCTGTCATGATGTGGCATAATAACGTGCAAGACGGTTCTTGGATGTTATGCCTGTCTCTTACATAATCTGCATGACAAACCCACGAGAGTCTTCTTGCTGTGCACTGTCAGTAGACCCACAAACTGTAACTCCTCTTCCCCAATTTCTACAGGTCAGGGTAACTCACTGTTAATTAAAAGATGACTAACTATAAACGAAAATATTAATTTTTCACACTTAGCATGAGAAACTCCATACGTGCATTCAGACCATTCCTTAAGAGGGAAGAATTTGTATTCTTCAACAATAAGGCAGTCAGCTTATGCTAGACAGCTTCTTGCTAACATCCCTTCATTAAGTCTGCAACCTACTCCACAAGTTGCCCTGTCAATAGATGTTTTCCCTGTAAATAGGCATCATATTTTCTATAAGGAGGCCCAAACAAAATAACAGAGCAAGACAAACTGATAAACAATCCTGACTCCTACACATTCACTCCCATTTCCTGAGACTATAGGTAATATGTTCTTCCCCCTTGGAAGTGTGTGTTGGTCCCACACACTCAGCCCATATATTTTCACTTATCTCACAATAATGGTTAATTAAATTTCATTAGATGTTTCATAAGAAGCACTGCCTGCCAGAGGAAAAGCCCAGCCACCTTCAGCTTCCCTAGACAGCTTCATGCTTGGTTCAGAGAGAAAACTTGGTATCTTCCAACACCTCAAGGTAAAAAAAAAGCAAATTTAGTACAAGTTATAAATGTGTGACCAAGCAGAAGCTGTGCTAGAGACCACCATGCTCCATGGGGTGGGCTCCAATACCACTGCTCATGCTGTGGATCTTCAGGCATCTCTGAATATGCATTTGTGTTCTCCTCTATACCCTTTCCTTGGACATGCAAAGGCAACAGAAGTGGGTGTGTGTAGATATAGATGTGTGTATTATATGCATTATATATGTTTATATATACAGACACACACACATATATCTGTCTCTTATAAAGCCAAACAAAATATTTAGAAGGCACAAATACACACATCTTTGTATTTTAAAAACAAGATTCAAAAAAATGCCCATTCTTACCTCATTTCCTCCTCCCATGGTGCCAGACTCTCCCAGCTCAAATAGCTTTAACACCACTCTGTGCTGGAACTTCTGCCAGCTGCTTTTGAGGACAGAAAACATCTCGCATCCTCTTAAACATAAAAATTGCTTTCCAGGGCTCAAAAACATTTTTTTCTGCTAATTAATAAAAAATAATTTTCAAAATTGGTGAAAATACTTCTTATGAACATAAAAGCCACATGTATGTATTGCCTTTCACAAACCTCAGGTGACCCTGATTAACACTAATCCAGATGAGACCTCCCTCACTAAATAATAATATTTATGACACTTCTAAATTAGAATAAGTAGGATATTATGTTATTATGCAGCTTTCCTCTAAGGAGACACAAATAAGTACTTGCAGGATAGGAAAGTCAGGAGGGAAGAGCCCATAACCCTTGCAACATGTGCACGTCAACCTCCCTAACACAATGATTTGAGATGCATTTTCAGTAAAACTGGGAAATCTCATTTTTGACAGGAAAATCTCAAGCCTCAGATTTACAAAATCTCTTCTTGACGCCAATCTACAGCCAGCAGGCTCTGCTGAGTTGTGTTCTGATGGTTAGAGTTAAGAAAAAGCCACAAAATCAAAGCAAAATTCCAGATACACTCTGCCAAACAAAGAAGTAGCTGCAACCTATTAGAGTGATGCTTCCCATGCTGCTTCCAAACATGAGATTAAAAATATAAAGCGTTGTTAATATATTTAATAGGCTGGCTGAGCATCTGATTCAAATGTCAAGACACATCTTGCAACAAAGAAAATATCTTTGGTTGCAACTAACAATAATCTGGGTTTTAATTAAAACACACTTGTTCAGGGGCATCAGTTTGATATCTAATACGAAAAAGGCTGCATTTAGAACTGCAATGTTTGGTTTTGTAGTGTTTGTTTGGTTGTTTTTTTAACAACTAAGCATTTGTTACACATTGACAAAATCCTTACTGTGCAAACCAAAACTTTTCACACTGTACACTACTGAAGACTTCGAAGCACAAAGGACACACACTGAGAAGTCTACAGGAAGTTTCAGATACTACTGTTATCCTGACCCAAAAGCAGGCTTCCACTGTTAAACCTTCACATTACAGTGGATGTAAAACATAAATGAAAAAAATCAAATAAATTTTGAAACCTGATTATGGTATTCATAAATGTATCTATCCTATTCCTTGCAGAAAATAAACAACCAAGCAACCACCTCTAGGCAAAACAGTGAGAGAACATTTCGACTTGAAATAATTTTTAAAAAATAGATTTTCAGTTAGTTTGCTTGCAATTTTTATCCTCATGTCAAATGTCACTCTACTCTACTAAGCAGAATCTTGTTTTCTTACTTTGGATAACAAAAGCACATGTGGGGGGTGACAGAAGCTCTCCTGTGACACCTCTCAGCACCTTAAAATATCTGTCTCCGAGCACACGTATTTTACAGCCTTGAGTTGTGTTGCTTTATTCTCCAGCCACAACAGCCCTTCTGAAAGATGAAGAAATACTCACCAAGGAGCTCCTTGATTCTTCCCTGCAGACAAAGAGCTGCAGCTGCTCCTAGTGTAATGGCCTACTGGAAGTAAATTATTTACAAAATTAGGTTTTAACAACCACAAATGTCAAAGTGGCCTGTCTCATTTCACTGGGTACCGTACCAACAAATATTGCTAAAGAAGAGAGGATGGTAAAGTAGAGAAGAAGAGCAACACTGAATGAGATGGAGTTAAACACTGACCTCCTGCACTAACAACCTACCCCAGCTGAGCTCCCACGCAGTCGCCCAAGGAGAAGAGAGATCAGACTGGGATCACAGCTCTGCACCAGCCCACCTCATCCAGGCTGCTCTGGAAGCTCTTGAAAGATACATGAACACAGCAGATTGATGGTTTAGATAATCCTCTGAGACAGTTCCAGTTCTTTGAGCATTTATTTTGCCTGATGCTATTTTATCATTTGGTTTTAAATTGAAAACAGTTCTGGCCTGAGAGAAAGCTTCTCCAAAGGCCACAGCTCACTGGACAGCTGAACCCTGACTCTGTTCAACGTGATGCTTGCACTGCTCATGATCGTCACCAGAAGAGAAGCTACAAGCACGTCACATTATTTATACTGTAAATACCAATTTGAGTTGTGTAAATGGCTGATACAAATCAGTCCTTCTCTTGCATATAGATGTTGTTGGCTTAGAAAACTACTATCTTCTAGTCCTCTAAACACCACTAATGTCATGTCTCCTCTTATTTCGTATTTCATTTTTCTCCTTGCACCTGAACAGCCCTTCCTGATATCTCTGCAGCCTTCCTAACTCTAACTGTCATCACGACCTAAACATTCTCCTAGAAGCATCCTCACAGGTACATGATGAGAGACCAACCACACTTGTCACAGCGTGCATTATAACATGGTGGATTTTTCCATAAGAGTCTGTGTACCCTGTCAAAATCACCCTCTTCTAACATGAGTTGTAATTCCACTGAGACTTTGGGATTCCCTTTGCAGCCAATTATATTACCCAAAAACATGTTCAATTTTTCACCAAAGGTGAAGGAAAACCCTGCCTTCAGCAGAAGGCCCTGAGCCAACCTTGCGACACAGGCTACCTTTCCTTGTGATGCCACCCAAAGGTGTTGCACTAGCACTATACCCTCAAACAACTGCATCCTAAATCCTCAGCCTTAATAAAGTTGTGTCAACACTTAGCTTGGTTTGTAGGTGACAGTTCAGGTCACCAAATAAGTGGACTTATATCTTCTTGACTAACTAAGTAGCCAAAGGGCTCTCCTCTGAGAGCCATGTTCTAGCCCATTGTAATGGCTCGTGTAAACCAGTGAGGAGGACACTGCATGGAACAGGACAGGAAGCACTATTATTCTTAGGTGACACTTCTTCCATGAACATGTGGTTTCTCCATGCATCCTTAACAGCCCCAAAATTTGCCATCCAAAAATGGAAATCTCCACTAATCCCTCGGATCAAAGGGAAGCTTACAGCTTGGGGGATTTGGCTGTCCTAGGAATTATTACGGAATTGTATACATTTGACCTGTTCATTGATGAGTTTTTTAAAATGGCATTTAAAAAAGTACACTAGGTTTATCCCTTAAGATGGCAATATGCTGCTTTTAAGTTTCACGTTTTTATACAAATTATATAATTAGTGCTTGGACAATAAGATCAAGAAAAAAATTATAGCTTTTTAATTGTGTAAGTGCACATTGTGTAAAGCTGTGTTTCTGCCAAGAAATGCTCATAGCAGAAATTCTTCAGGTGAAAAGCATCACATCTTGTTCAGATTGTAACATCCCAAGTATTCTTGAAGGTGAGCAAAAAGCTGGGGATCATCAGTTAATGGCGTTGATATTGTTTGCATTGCAATAGCAAACTAATAAAAGTATATTTTAAAAGACTAAGTGAAATGCATTTTAACACAGCATCTGAAAAAAGTATGCCTACCAGGCATCATGATAGCACAGTTTATTTCTTGTGCTTTATAAATCTCTCATGAACCAAAAAGTATGAGGTTATATAGTCAACAATTACCATGAATATAATGACCAAAGCAGTTATCACTGCTGACATGTAAGGGACAATAAGAAAGCACTTTTACTGGAAATACTGATGATTTCAGAGCTGGTGTGGTAAACTGTGATTCTGCAAGGATTATTAGTCTGCCCTATATATAGACATAATTGCATATGAGGCATACAAGAATTTTTCTGCACATTATCCACTTTGTCAAGTAATTTGTATTTCTGAAAAAAAGCCAAAATGAAAACAAAGCAACTCTCCTCACACTTTACAAAACAGCTGTAAATTCAAATGCAGAGCCAGGGGCACTGGAGTTGTGAAAAGTAAACATGTAACAGGAAGGCAGAGCAGAGAATGAAAGTTCTGCACAGACAATGATAAACTGAAATTGTAATTGAGAGTCTTCTCAAATTCTTGAAGCTACCTCAAAAGCTGGAGTATACGAGCCCATTCAGGAACTGTTACTGTGGCATTTGGATTCTAGGCACAAACAAGAAGTGTTCACTGCCAGCAGCAACAGGGTTTGGTGAACAAAAGAAGGAGGAAAATACTACTAACGTTATGACTCTTTCAATATTTCCTGTATCCCAAATGCTCAGAGAAGCACAAGCCTCAGATTCACAGGAAAATGCATGTCTTGAAGTATTGTAGGTTATAAAATTCAGAGAGTATTATAGAAATACAGCATATTAATCTATTTAATAGCTCCTTAAATGTGTATTCAGTAAAGGAAACAGTAAGAGATTCACATAATTACCTTCAATTTTCACAAACTTCTGGAAAAGATAAAGAGATAAAGTATGGCCTAGACTACATAAACACCCAGTACTGTACTTTTATTCACCTGATCAAGGATTATCTGCCTCATTCCAAACTTTGACAGAGAATTCATATTTTAATAGTTCACTCAAACACGCTTTTCAACATCCCCACTAAACATGACAACCTACAGGGTTTCCTTTCTGATAGCAGCATTTTAATTCTTACAAGTCAACCAACACGCTCACTGAAGCATTGCTCCCTTGGGAGAACATTCAAATGAGCTCTTCTATTAAAATGAGCTCTTTTATTAAATTAAAAAAATGCATCTGCCTGCAGTTGTTTAACATGCACTTGAGTTCTTGTACAACAGGGCACTCCATCATTATTTTGCAGGAGCATGTTCCCAAAACATTCAATTATTTTCTTACTAAGGAAGTATCCGACCTCTGAAATGAAGGCTAAACTATTTCTGACACACACAAACAGTGCATGAAGATAATTAGGACACCACTCATGTCGTTAATGACAATATTGCATTTATACGTACTCTACAAGCATGGAATTTGCTGAAGAAAATTGACTGCAGGCTGCAAAAGCATGTTTTAAAATGGATGTGATAGCAATTCTGCAATGCTAAAATCCAAGTGAGAAGAAAACCCCACCAATCTTAACTCTATGGTCTGCTGTTCACAAACTTGAAAACTACACAAGCATTAAGATTTCAGGGTACTCCTTTAAAAAAGGATAAGCTGGATCAGAGGAAGGTTTGTGCATCCTTGGCAGGACTCACAACGCATCCTGGCACTTTTCCCTTCTCCTCTAGAAACACAAGGCAGTTTTGGTGAAGATCTTTTTCAAGACTATGAGGATGCCTTCCTTGGAGAAAGGTGGTGAGATCTCCTCTTAGATCCCTTCCTCATCCCCTTTTATCTATTTTTATGCCAATGAGTTCTGTTCCATGAGCTGTAAGTGACTCCAGATGAAGATGCACAGAACTGTGCCTGCAGGTCACGACGAACCATCTATCAGCCTGCATTGGGAAATCCTAATACCAGGCTAGTCGGGTTCATGGATTTATGCTCCCAGCATCCTGCCCTTTATATAAACAAGAACAGCCACCAGGAACTAGCTGTACTGCACAGCTGGAACCAGGACCACCAAACAGCCAGTGTAGCAGCATCGGGGAGTAATGGGTCAAACCACATTTGAGCCTGTGACAGAGACAGGCAGCAAAGGACAGGGAAAACATACCCAGTGACAGAGAAATCTGCTCTTTGTGGGACAGGAAGAGAAAAGCAGAGTCATTTCCAAAGAGCACAATCTGAACTCCAGAGGAAAAAAAAAAAAAAAAAAAAAAGTATTGTTCCAATTGGAGGGAAAATAAAGTCAATAAAGCCAATTATCACTGCTTTGGTAGGCTTCCAGTCCCAAAAAGCAAATAAAAATCTCCCCGTTTCATATGCATGTGTTTTTTTTAGTTAATAAGGAGGAAGTTATTTCCTTACAAAAAAATAATAATTTAACAATTATATTTTTAATATATAGATATATATAGTTCTCACTGCTAGCCTTTACTTTCAGCCACTCATGAAAACCAGCATCTTGTATAATTCAACTGCACTGGCAGCAAGGGATGAGATTTCATTTCAATACTGCAGGCAGCAATTTGAGAAAGCACTGCCAGGCAGGCCAATGACCTCTGAAATTAAACAAGCACCTCCACAAGGCTCTGTGCAGAAGCCCAGGACAATGCTGTGTTTCGCAGCACTCGGTCCCAGAAGGACCAACATTCATACAGTTATGAAGAAAGCAAGTGAGACCTGTGGGCAGTTGTTCAGCCTTTTAATGCTGTGAAGGTTGCATTGACAAATACCTGCAGAAACAAGATCTCCAGTGTTTGCTTAATACTTGTATTTGAAAGGAAGAGTTTCAGATGACAGCAGAAGAGACTGATAATGGGAAGCAAGAGTTTGTTGGGGAATAAATCTAATGTGAAACCATTAATTAAATATGCAAAGTAATTCCAGAAGCAGCAATGGACAGGCAAAACTCAAATGCTACATCAGTTGCAAACCAGTGTGAACACAGAGAATAAACATATATCTACCTGCCAGACTAGGGTTTGATTTTTTAACCCCTTGTCTACAAATTTCCAATTTGCCTCTTTCTTAAACACATGTTCTGTGAAGGACGTCCCTGCAAGTTTAAGACAAGAAATATTTCAGTGTTTAGAAAAGGGGAAAATTGTTTGGTTTTCAACTTTTCAAGTCTTCAGAACACAGAAACCAACTTCTGTTCCCATTTAATATAGATTTACCAGTGTGTAAGTACACAGTGTGTCCTGTGACCAAACCTGCAGCAGAGAGCTCTGACAAGCTCAAAATGATTCCAGGCACAACTCACAGGGTTTCAAGTAAGACAGGTGAAAGGAGTAGTTGAACAGTTTAAAGCAGTTTGTGTAGGAGAGGAGAGAGAGCTGCATGTGATTTCATTATTAGTTAAATATGTGTAGTATGTAGGAGTAGTATGGGGAAGAATCCCTCTTCACTGGACACTGTGTAAACATGGAGCAAGACCAGTCTCTTCCAAAAAGCCTATAATTACAGTATAAAATATAAAGAAATATGAGCACAAGGTCAAACAGGAGACCATTTGCAGCTCCTATTAAAACTGATTTTACTTCTCTTGAACCCACCAGGAAACTCAAAAAAGGTTTATTGGCAAACAGGGGGGCTACTGTCCTTACAACATGCTGCTCGCTTCAGCCACCAGGACTGGTTTTGAGAAAATGGAGGGCACCACAATCCCCATTTTACATGTGGGCATACAGACAAATAAACATAATTGCAGCAGGTTCCAGATTAAAATAGATCAGTCTCCAGCCCCTCAATGCAATGAAACACCCACATCTTGGAAAGATGGTTTTATAAAAGCAGATCCAGTTGGTTGAGATCTATGCAGCAAGGCTGTAGCAGCAGCAAAACGTCCCATGCTCACAGACAAGATGGGTCCTCAGGACACTGTGGGGCTCCCAGCAGAAGCAGTTTTATGGGGAAAAGGAGGGAAAGCTTTTGGGGGAAGTTTTATGTGGAACAGGGAGATGCCAACTGATTGGGCTGGATCTTACAGACCCAAGCTGACAAGGAGAGACACACAGTGATCGACACTGTGTAATAAACACAACTGGTAAGAGTCTAGACAGGCTTTCAGTGCGTAAATATCAAATTATAGGAAACATGCTGGAGGGGACTTGCAGCAACCTCTAATTTTAAGGTTCTACCTGAAGTTTAAAAGAAAGGCAGTGATACCCTCCCTGGCTCCTTCCCCAAGCAGATGCTGATTTGCCTAACCAGACAAATCAGATAAACACTGTAGTTTAGAAATACCTTTCAAGTTTAGTCTCAATAGGTAAATTGAGAAAAACTATGGGCTTGGGTTATTTCCCCCTGAAGAAAAAGCAAATGAGGGAGGAGAGAGTCTCTTTCCCCATGTAACCTATTCATCTTTCTCCATGCTCACGATGAGCTACAAAACTCAGTTGTGCCCAGCACCATCACTGTCCTGCCTGGCGCACACTGGATGGCTGCTTTTTTCCCCCAAGGATAACAAGAAAATAGTTTCCCACTGTGATCTTCCCAAACATTTTTGCTAAACTATTAAGATACCAAGTTAGCTGCTCCTGCCACAACCCTTCTGCTCTGTAAACACTTCACACAAAGCAGATCTGAAACATCAGTCCTTTACCATCTCATTTCAGAAATACCATGCAAGCATCAGCACCACAGTTAAACTCCTCAGATGCTTTTGTGATGGATAACAGAACCAGAAGGCACACATGATGCATAAACTGTTGATGAAAGTTAATCCAAAGATTTGGAGGTCTGAAATAGAGGTTTGATCTTTCACTCAATTAAGTAACCCACAACATGTGTGCAGCTCGCCCTGAACAAAGGGAGAAGAACTGCACAGGGATGACCAGAATCATATCAAGAAAAGTCAAGTTGAAAGAACAAGAGATGTTTCCTCTCAAATCATTCCTCTTGGGTGTGAAGATAAATCACTGGGTTTTTTGCTTGACACAAAGCCATTGGGTGTAACTCATCTGTCTCACAACAAGCTACCTCTTCCTGCCTGTGATGCTGCAGCCATGGAAGGAAGTCAAGAATGTGGAAGAAATTAAATACTTCCCTGAATGGTCTGCTCTATGGGTTGACTCAGTCCAAAAGGTTCTATTCCCCCCCTTTTCCTTTCTCCCCTACTGAAGGGAAAACTTGGACAAGAAAGATGTTAGCAGACTCATGTGGAAATGCTGGAATTGCTTCAGGGGCAGGACAGTGAGCTTTTAACAATGGGAAATGGGAACCTTGAATCCTACTATTTAAAGTATTTAAAGCAACTTAATACTTTCAAACTCCTTATCAGAACAGCATGGATTTTCTTTCCAGATGAAGCCCTTGACACACATATTTCAACCACAATCAAGCTGAGGGCTCAAAGTTACACATGTGCCAAGAAGTTCTGGTGAAAGACAACCAAAACCACCAGCAAAGGTTTTTGGACCAGCAGGGAAATGGCCAACAAGCTACAAGTACATCCATGGAGTCTGTTCCCCACGTTGGGCCAAAAGCAGCATCGTGTGCTTATTTTATTAACAGCAAAGTTAATTTTTGTATTAAGTATGTCTAACATCACTATCATTCAACATCAGCTGCCATTCTCCAGCTCTGGTCTCCTCCCCTCCTTTGGGCTTCCAGTAAAATTAGACCTTGAATTAAGCTTCCAGAAAATAATTACAGTTGGCAGGTATTTTTCAACACTGATTTGGAAGCCAAGAAACCAAAGCAAAGCAAAACAAAATCAAATCAAGCATTACTCAACTTTTCTCAGAAACAACTTGTTCTGCAGATCAAGTGTTTTCACTGGCAGCTGGTTTTGCTCTACCACTATTCCATGTGCTTTATGAACTTCACAAAAGCATTGGCCAGAGAGATTATCAAATTTTCCTAAAGTAAAAGAGGGAAAAATTATCTGAAGTCCTTCAAAACAGCAACAACAAACGATGACAGGGAGAAAAAGCCTTGCTTGAAAAAAATTGACATTTTTTGAGGAGAAAACAGTGAAAAGAAAAAAGGAAGGAAAAAGTAACAACAACTTAATCCTTTTCCAAAGCACATCTTCACCTGGCTGCTGTGGGAAGAGGTGGCTTTGGAGGCTTTCTTTTTATCCACAGTTTGAGAAGAAAAGGCACCCTCTATCTGTCTCCTGACCAAGAGAAGGACACCTGGGGCTGAACAGGAAAATACTGAATTTACCTCCAACTTACTCAATCTTCTCCACAGCTGATGATAAGGACAAGGCACAAACTGTTACAGTTTCCACACAAAGTAGGAAACATTTATCTAAATTTACGTAATGTAAAACCCTCAGTGAGGCAATCAAAACCATCTCCATTTTTTACTGGCAGCTATTTTATTAATGAAAACTCCCTTGTAATTGGTTGGTAATCATTAAATCATGTTGATCTTCATGTAAATATAGCTTTCTCTTGATAAAAACAGAACTTCTTTTTGCAAACCCAGAGGGATATACTGTTCCTAATAAATAATTTCATAGCTTCCCATAGGCGTACCATCATTCCCAAGGGTTCATTTCTTTTTGTTAGAAAATGTTTCTTATTTAGGACATAGTGTATTACATATCAAACCAAAGTTAACACAACACTTCACCTTAATTTCTTCCATGTTGCTTCTAAAATAAGCTCTGGCTGTGCAGATCTTTAGGGTATCTGCAGAGGACCAGACCAACATCCAAAGACAGAAGGAAGATGTGTTAAGTGGTTTTACTTCCAAGTCTTTTTGTTAAATACCTTCCTTTCTCACATGTACCCTTGGGATCTAACTGCTCATCTATCCATCATAAGCTCTGAGCCATAGGTGCCCATATCCCAGAATTCAGCTCCTCCTTGCTTGGAGACAAGCACGTGTAACTACCAAGCTCTCAGTGAAGAAGCCTCAAGCAGGACCCCTGGCTGACATTTCTCTTTAGGAAAGAACTGTCTTAGTACAATTTCTTCTCACCCAGACAACCTTTTCCAAAAGTTTTGGAGTTTTGCACTCAAGGGGGGATTTCCAGTCAAAACATGAAACCAGGTAACAGCAAAAAATCAATGCATAAGTTTACTTAGATCCTTGTCCACTGCTGCCACTGAGCATTTGCAAGACACCCTCAGAACCTTCACAGTGGACTCATGAAACATGGTGCTGTTGATTCATGGTTCTACTCACTTGAACACAATGAGCCAAAGGACATCACTCATTCTTGGCATTATGCTGCCCTTAAAGAGGAAAAATGTTAACCCCACTTGGAAGACTCAAAAGTGCATCTGCATTGACCACCTGGCACCTCCACAAAAGGAGCACATGCAACATCTGATGAATCAAGAGTCCCCCCCAGACTCTTTAAGACAGGCTCTGCAGCTCTGGAAAGGCCATAAAGCAGTGACAGGCTTTCACACCCCATATTATATTTTGCCATGTAACAGCAAATTCTCTAGCAATTCCATGGGGGGAATATCATGAAGAACAAACAACACCACTGCATCAATTTGCACAACATCTGGAGAGTGAGACAAGACAAAAAAAAATAGGACTGAAAGAAAAAGCAGCAGCTTTCACATGCAGAAGCACAACACACAGGCCAAAGTCCTTCTCACAGTTCCTAAGATGCCTCCATCATCATCATCATCACTTTCTTTTGCATGCAGACAATACGTTAACTAACCTGTTAGATAATTCAGTCCATACACACTGCACAGGTGTTTGCCAAAACACCAAGGGCAGTATCCAGGCAATATAATGGCCATACTTCCTACATTTTACTGCATGAAAAAACTGTAGAAGGACAACACTGAAAAATATTACAAGAGAGAGAACTCAATTTTCACCTCTGGTTTATTTTTCACCAGAAGCAAGGCTGCTGTCAGAAAGCCATTTCCTCCTGGCAGTGCTAACTCAGTGCTCACTTTATTCCCACACTTTATCACTCCCCTTTCCTGTTTTTGTACTCGTTGCAGCCTTCAGAGGACTACGAGTAGGGGCAGGAGGAAAATGGAGACAGGAGCCCTCAGCTTTCTCAACAGCTGCCTCAGGAAGCAGAAAATTTAACAAACACACCAAAATGCTGATCTTTAATGTTTAAGTCATTTACCCAAAGATGTGACAGATGGAAAGGAAAAAGTGACAATCCTAACAATCCCTGAGGTTTCCACACCAACAATCCTGCCCAACCAGAAAGAGAAAATCATACATACCTACCACTTCTTCCTGTGTCCATACCAACCACTTCTTCCTCATCCTACACTCTTTTAAAAATATAGGAAGTTTAACAAAAAGTGAACAAGATTTGACTGCTAATATCTTTTTGCCAGTGCAACTCTCAAAATTGCCTAAGGGCTTAAGATGCTCAGTTGCTGTAAGTAATAAATGAACAGGACATTACATTTTGTAGGTAGTTCTGAGACCTTTGTCAGGGCTTTTTTCCACTCATATACACAGTGAAGTGGATGGCTCAATCTGGAGATGAGGCACTGCTGAATAAACTCCCATCAAACGCTGTGGGGTTTGTGTTCAACATTCTCTAGCTCCTTTTGTGCAGTATTTGCCAAGGCTCTGGCAAACACTCCTCCTGCAGAAATCAAGCGGTGATTTTGTCAATGAAATAAATCTAGAAGTGCTTAAATACTCATTTCAGCACCCACTTTTCTTCTTCTTCTGCCTCAAGCTTGTGCTCTTCTGAGGCTGACAAAGGAGAAAGGAAAGCCACCGAGAGCAGGGCAACTGCTGATACTGAAAACACAACCAAGGTGGGTTTCCAAAGCTCCAGACCACAGGAGATGCTGTAGCAGAATTTCTGCTGTAGCTGCTTCATGATTCTGAAGATCACCCCAGACCAAGTGGTTGAATATATAAAACACAACAAATGTGTAGACTGGCTTTCACTTCTCAAGGGTTTGGCAGCAACACGTTCTGGCTAAAGGCCAATTAACACATTTAATAGGAGGGAGAAAGTAAAAGTTAAGAGCAAGTGAGTCTCTGGTGCACAAGGCAAAGCAAAAGGAACCAGCATAAACCCAACTTAAGCCTGGCACTTAGTAATGACATGGTCTATCTGTGCCATATCAATGTGCCTCATCAATGTTTACAAATACGTAAAGGGTGAGTGTCAGGAAGATGGAGTAAAGCTTTTCTCAGTGATGACCAGTGATAGGAAAAGGGGCAATGGGTGCAAATTGGAGCATAGGAGGTTCAAGGTGAGTATCAGGAAAAATTTTTTTACTGTGAGAGTGACAGAGCCCTGGGACAGGCCGCCCAGAGAGGCTGTGGAGTCTCCCTCCCTGGAGGCATTCAAACCCACCTGGATGCGTTCCTGTGTGATGTGCTCTGGGTGCCCCTGCTCTGCCAGGGGGGTTGGACTAGATGATCTTTCGAGGTCCCTTCCAACCCCTAGGATTCTAGGACTCTATGATATCCATCTCTTCTCTAAAAATCTTTACATACCTGTACATGCTTCCTTAAACACAGACATCACTGAGATGCAATTCAATTTGCACGTGCAAGGTACCAAGCCTGGAATCACAGGTACTGCTCTGTCTGCCACCAGCACTGATCTCAGGGACATCAGGGGACACTGGCTACTGGAGCAGCTGGCCTGCCCTGCAGCCTGCCCTGGTGTGTCTTCATACACATTGCTCTTATTGGAAAGCTACAATAAACATAATTATTGAGATTGCAAATATACCTTTAGCTCTCACATACACCTTATGCTACAAGCACTTAGCCTGGGATTAGAGTTACTTCTCAGAAGCATGGACACAGACCTTCTTACTGCTCCCACATCTGCACAGAGTATATAATTTCTTCTGCGTCAGCAGATACCATGACAAAGTAGCATTAAGAGTGAAATGGGTATGGCAGCAATTAAGGCTTTGTGCAAGTAATGTTACCCACAGGACTTGTTTGGCACAGTCCCATGGGTGAGCAGCAGAAACGGGTGGGAGCTGCAGATGGGTGTCTGCAGCCCCAAACCCTCACCCAAGTGGTGCACAGCAGATGGCCATTCACTGCTGACTCCAATACCCAGGCACACACCATGGTGTACTGCTACCAAGTGAGACCCAGGAGTTTCTGTGATTTAATACATGTGCATACATACACACGTAAATATAAAACTAGGGCTTTCAACTCACTTAGAACAGAATTCACACAAGGAGAACATTTCTTACAGGTATTTTCTTATATATTTGCATGTCTTTTGTTCTGTATTTTTGCTTGTTTTCACATGAAGTTAATAAAAATACATTCTACTTAGCTTATAAAGCATTCATTTATATAAAAAATCTGACGTGAATTTGTTTGAAAGACAAAAACACAGAAAAGAAACAGCAGAGCTCCAACCATGCACTAGACTCACACTCGTTTGACCAGACACCCAACACAAAGGCATGACTCCACAAGTCCTACATGTATTTTTGTCGTATAAACTGAAAGCAAAGCACAGCCAGGTCTAGTGGTAATTAAAACTGAGGAGGGGACTTTGAAGGATGGCATGCAGTCACAGGCTGCAGGGCTCTCATTTTAAGAAAAGATGCATTTCAGCTGGCTGAACATCTCAAACCCTTCATGCTTAAAAAGCTGCTGTCTAATAACTTCTGTCATTATATGGAAAGAATCTGATGGGGAACAGAAAACACTGTTAATTTACTATGAAAGTTAAATTTGGATTAAAAAAAATAGTATTCTGATTGGCTGTGCATAAGGTGAGGAGGCAGGAAATAAGAGGTAAAAAATGCTTCTTGCAGACTTAGGGGGAAGTTAGTACAATTTTAAAAGCGACCAACTCAAAGTAAGTTCATTTTTCCACTGGCTTAAAAGAGACTAAAATAAGGGGGTTTACAAAACCAAATTATTAAGTGCATAAACATGAGAACAAGTTTTCCCACTAGCAAGCATTTGTACACCACAGTCACAGAGTAACGTCACGCAAGGAGCAAGTGCACTCACATGGTGCTCAAAATCTGCTATTTCAGTCAGACAGTCCCTTAATGGATGATAATCCATCATTCCTCAGAGACTGCAAAAATACCAGCACGTCTTTTAGCACTCATCTGAGAGGAAGACAAGAAAACACTGTAAAAGAAATGAAAGGCAGGCAACTCCCTCTTGCAAGCCAACAGAACAGTTGCTCCGTTTTATGAACGGGGAAAATACTTTGCAATTTCACTAGTGTTTTATTCTTCGTCCCCACGTGCTGCTAGAGGTGGTTTGCATTTCTATACCATTTCACATATAGGAAACCAAAGGACAAGTAGCACAGCACAGGCAAAGAAGGTTCCACCTTTTCAACCCTCTGCTCTTATATGTGCAGCAGAAACTGGCCTTTTGCTTGTTTGGTTTGTTTTGTCTTGCTGGGTTGTTTTTTTTTTTCATTTGACAGCAAACTTTCATTATATTCCTCTGCTTTCCACAACTGTTGTGATCCCATAAGCTCAGCAGCAGATGTATAGAAACAAATCAAGAAACAATTCCTTCTCCAGGAAGCCTAGTGGAACCTCCTGGTCCCTCAAGCCATTCTGTGTAGACCCCACTAGCCCACACAAGACTCTAAAGATGAGCTAACAATACAGAATTATTCTCAGCAACTACACTGGGTTACACCAAAGGTCCATTTCATCCTGCACCCCACAGAAACCGCAAGCAGATACCTGAGACAGGGTGCAGGAATAAGGTGCAGAACCAAGGATGCAGTGAAACCACGACTTAAGGCTCTCTCCTGCCCCAACCAAGTACAGGGACAACTTTCTCCTCTGATTCAAGGTGTAACTAAAGTACTATTGCAACGAAGCCAGTCAACATGGATCAAGCATCGTGGCACAAAGTTGCCTCTCAGGCTCTTCTGCACATTGCACTGCTCCCCACTCACCCCTGGCTGCTCCTCTCCACCTTGTGAGCTTTGGGAAGCCAACTTCCTTGCTCCAATTCATACCTGTGCTTCCCAGAATGACCTGACCTCACCTGGAGTTTCCTTGCACCAACATAACAACTAGTAATGTGGTGAGGGGGAACTTAAGAAAAGCAAACCAAAATGAGACATGGTGTCAGTGCTGGCAAGACAAAGCTCCATAATAAAATCATTCTGACTTACAAGTAAACCTAACCAAGAAAATATTTCAAAAGAGGGATCTTTTAAGTTTAAGCTTTTAGAATTGTATTATTTAGAAGCTCTTTAAAATGTTTACCAAATAAAGAAGACACCCATGACACAACTTGATGTTACTGGCTTTGCAGATGCCACACACAAACGTCTCCACTCTGAACCAGCACTAAAGCCCTTGCCATGGAACCAGGGCCCTGCGGCAGCAGGTACGGTGCCTCACCTCCGTCACGTCTGCTGGTCTACAGGATAGCTCCTGTTCTTTGGTGTCCTGCCAGTGCTCCTCCTGTCAAACAAGTGGCAACGTGCAACTCCACGGAAATTCACACTGCTTTGGGCTTTGCAGATCTGCTGCACAACGCAAGACAGTAAGGGTGGTGGACATAAAACAGAAATACAAACAAGCCTCAATCTTACAAAGCTGGCACATCAGCAGAGCCATTAACCAGTAAATGCTGCAGAAATCAGGAGAGTCAATGTATTGCCACTTCTCAATGGTATGTTAGAGCCATGATGAGCCTATAATTTCCTCTATCAAGCTCCATCCCATGTTCAGCAAGCAAAGGCTCAACCATAAAACTTCATCCTTAACCTTATTTCTCCCCCAAATATCTACTCCTGATTAGCTATAGTGAAGGTACCACAGTGAAATGGATTTTAATCAAATACTTTTTTTTTCTTGTTGCTGTTGCTTTGCCTTTTGCACAGTTGTCGTCTTGTCTTTCAATTTCAACTACCAGAGTACAAACCAGCACTGCTGAGAATCAACTTATCTAAGTCATTTGAGGTAGAAAGAGAGGTGGTCTAAGAAACAGCCAAGGGGTGCAGCCAGAGATCAGAAGAAATATTGCTTCTAAGTGGAATACTCACTTTTCCACCTGGAAAAGATGACAGAAAAATCATCTTTGGATTATTTGGGATGCATCTGAAGTGCATTAAGCAAAATCACCACAGCTCACAACTGGAATATTTACCACTTTTTTGATTGATCTTTAATATTTCAGATTTGTGAAAAAAAACTAACCAGAGACCAAATTCTTCCCTTACTCTTCTCCTTTGCCCACAACTAGTGACATTGTTCAGCATGATTCAATTGGCAAATCTCCCGGCTGAATCCAGCCCAGCTACAGCTCACCTATTAGAAGAGAAGAGGGCACAAAGTGCCAGGTACTACTCGGTGCCTCCCACAAGAACGTGGAGTGTCACTGCCCGATACTCAGTTTTAGGATGTGGCACGACAGCCGACTGCTAGAGAGCAGGCTCTGTCCTTGTTTTAACAGGCTCATTTCTTGCAGTGATGCCTCTAAAAGGAAAAGAAACACCAAGGCCAGCACCTGCCTCACAGCATACAGAAAACAGCTCTGCCTCTCAGTCTCTCACTCAAAAAGCTGTTATTCCTAATACGCACCATAGAAGCATTTGATCATTTCTGCCTCCTTGACCACACACCCTGAAGATAATAACACAAAGCACACGTGTGCTCTTACACAATTTCCTTTTCAGCAGCAAGTGCCTTTTGGTTTCACCAGTTCGTGCCTCATTTTCTCCTGCTCATATTTCCAGCCTCATGCCATCAGCTGCTTAGCTCTTCACATTTAATCACCAGCCCTCTTACCACCTCATGTAATACATTTATGGACAGATATGCTATGCCCTCTCTCAATTCTCTGCTTATTGATATCATGTATTGATGGTAATGACCCAGAAACAACACACCAAGGCTCTGTTCCTACCCCAAAATGAGAAGAGTCAGAGTCCATGCAGTATCTCCTTTGCTGAGCACCATGGTGGCCTACCATTATTTTGAACTTATTTTCCAGTATTAATTTTCAGTCCACAGTAAACTCAAGGTGCCTGCAGGCTCCAGTCTGAACACGGTAGGTAGGGGCTGTAGGAGGGGTTGGGGGACAACCGAAAGCCAGACGCACAGGGGAGCTGCACATCTTCTAAGAAGGGCAATCAGAAAGGCAGAGAGACGTGTTTTACTTGGTCCCTTCACAGATCTGTGATTACGGCTTTACTATTAAAGTAAACCCACAGGACTCCTTCTTTGGTGCTGAACAGCATCAAAACATATTGTGCCTCTAAACATTCAGAAGCTAAATCCCAGACCTACTAAGCTCAACAGCAAGGTTCTCCATGACTTCAGCAG
>NW_009952815.1:230113-240933 GCF_000747805.2 Chaetura pelagica
GTCCCAGGGTACTGAATGCAAGCACACACAGGAGCTAAACTTAATCTGCACTGATTTTTACATAATTTTCCTATATGTAAACAAATTACCACAGCCACAATATTTGTCTGTACTTCTGTCTTCCATGACCCATGAGTCAGAATTGCCTGTTTATAATTATTAGCAGTATAAATCTGAAATCAATCAGAACTGTCCTACCCTGCAGAAAAAGGGAGAATACATCTGCAAGAGCCCCCAGGAAACAGCAGTACACACCCCAGATCCAGGATTGAACTGGAAGCATTAGTACTTGTCTTAGACAGCAACAGGAAACACTCTTCGTAACTATGAACTTAAAAGCAGTATTTGAAAAGCAAATCTGTTATGAGAACAGAATGAAGTTACTGAGGTTCAAGTTGATTAAAAGATTTTGAAAAATAATCCAGGTTTCACTGTATTAAAACAAAACAAAAACCCACACAAATTAAAAAACATTTCAAAGTTGAGAAAAGGGAGCTGTTTTCATTTTTCCAATACCAACACAGAACAAGATCATAGTCCTACCATGGTCCATGCCACAAAGATACCATTGCAGCTGCAATGAGCCTGAACGGGCAATTTCCAGTGGCAGCAGCTCAACAGCCTCTCAGAAGAAAGAGCTGTTGTCTTCCAGCTCCCACACCAAGGCACCTTTCACTATACCATGCCATTTTTCTCCTATTCCAGCAATATCTGGAAACATGTACATTTTTCCCTCCTTAATACTTATTCTATATACTTCTTCCTAGTATTCCCTGAAACTTTCCTTGTGGGCACTCACTTAATCCAAGCCTTTCTGGTATAGCTCTATAACAAAGCAGAAAGAAGGATAAAAAATGAGAAGTGCTAAAGGCAGCAGTGCACAGCACCACGGCTATACTTCTAAATTTCCAGAGAACTACAATGAACACAGCACCTCAGACTAATGTAATTTTCAGCAATTTTAAACTCTGTCCTAAGGTACCTCTGGTGACTAACCAAAAGCTCAAACCTACTAGACATGCTGGCTAATGACTGGGTAGGCATTATGAACTAGAACCTGGTAAACCAGCCTGCAATCCCTACCACCAAGAGGTATACATCACCTTAAGGGCAAAAGTCACTCCTATCTTCTGTTTTCCATCTCTTCTTTGACATTCAAATCAAGACACAAAACCAGTCGTGCAGTCTGATGATATGGAAGGGTTCCTGTGTCTCACCCAACACTGGGGTTTTTTCCCCCCACAACGAAGAGACCAGAACAGTGTTCCCACATACAGCACCTCAGCTCACTCGTTAGAGACACCTTACAGACACCAACTCACAGAGTTTGACTTTTTTGGGAGAGAAGCAGACTATGAAGCTCACATTACTTTTTGGTTTTGGGTTGTTTGGGGTTTTTTACACCCCACCACCGTCACTATTTTCAAAGTAATATAATTGTTTCAATAGAAAACACATTTGAGGACCATTCATGCAACATTGCAGGAGCTGTCAGCAGGTAAAGAGAAAGAATGGCAGATCACAGGTAGGGAAGAATAGAATGAGAAATTGAAAGGCTGGAAAAGCACAGAAATCCCCCATTTACTCATTAAGATAATCCAACCACAAACAGGACAGGAATTCCTGAAGATGTCATGACCAAGTCATGACCAAGATCAAAAGTGGGAGACAGTCCCACATACTCAGAAAATCCACAGCATATTTTTGGGAGACAGTTTCCTTGCCACGGTTAATTTACCTGGAATCTTCTGTCCCACCTCTGGCTCTCACAAGCACCACATTAAAACTTCCCTCCTGCTTGCAAAAGACCATGTCTTGGAAGTGGCTCACTTGCACTGATTGTGGCCCCCAAAAACCTGTTCTGTGTCTTTACAAAATGTATAGAGATGCAAAAACACCCCAGAAAAGAGTGTTTTTTCTTCTGCATTTGGCTTAAGGCAAAAAATACAGGAACACAACAATTATCCTGATATTTTCCCTCCACTAAAAAGAAAAGGGCTGTCATAACAAACAGCAAACAGGTTCTTCATGTGCTTTCTGAAGGTAGCAGTGGCCCTTGGTGAAAGCAGGGTGGAAGAGATGGAAGGAGGTATCACCATTACAATGTTGTTCTCCATAGCAATCCTTTAACCATTGCAGTATCATTCCAAGATGTGAAATTGGGTGCTTGATTTCAAAATCAGGAATTTAGACTGGCATTTTTTGCACCTTGAGGTACCTTTTGGAGGGCAGACAGGAGGGGAGAGCCAGCAGTAGAACTTCGTGCCTTACCTCTCACTAATGGAAACAACAGGAGCAAAGAAAATCCTCCATGTGTACTGGAAAGCAGTGTAAAACCCAGAAAAACAAGATTTCTTGACCTGTAGCACTTAATGAATGTTCTCAGCGAACATCACCTTCTGCTCTGCAATCTCCTCTGGTTGGGTGCTGCTGCCCAACCTGCTCTGCCCACAAAGCGAGGCCAGGGCAGGGCCTGGAAAGGTTTGGACCAATTTTTCAGCCAGCAGCAGCAGCACCATGTGCTGAATCTGCCACATTTACGATTGCTTCAACCTCAGCGCCCTCAGAAGCCCAAACCCCGCAGGCTTTGCCCAGCCAATCTTCCCTGACTCAACAGGAACATCATCCAAGGCTGGTACAGATCTGCATGAACAGGATCTATGCTCAGGCTGCCTGCCCAGCAGTCAGAGGACAGGGGAGGAGAGGTTTATTGACACCCTCGGCAGCTCAGGGGTGGGAAGGGAGCTGGGAGGGACCGAGCAGGCAAAGACTGGGTGCACATCCCTAACCACCACTTTCCAAACGGCTGAATCAGCGCCGGGTGAACGGGTATTTACTGCTGACACAGACCTGCAATAAATCACCACCTTTCTGGAGCAACAAGGAAGTTGCAGGGGTGACTGAGTCATCCTCCATCCTGACGCCACTGGAGGAGCAGAGCCACGTACATCCCCTGGCTTTGGGCTGTGCCCGGGGCCCAAAAACAGCTTTTAAGCCAAATCCTGCAGTCATCATTCAAAGCTGAAATGCTTTATTTACACTCAGCAAGAATTCATGTATGTTTTTGACACTGCTAAGAGTAACCAGGGCTTAAATTATTTGCTTAACAAAGGAGTCTATGTAACTACAAGAGTTACATCAAGTATGCAATGTTTTCTGACCCACATAGAAGCTAATAATTTGTGCTTTATGGAACCACTTTGTATGGACAACCCATCTTAATGGCCAACAACACACTGCACAAAAATTAATGATTGAAAAGCAGTGGTCAGCACTGTTGTTTGTGTTATAGGTAACTCGCAAACCTCGTTAAAATGGTAGTATTAAATTTCTAACGACCTTCTGGAAAGCTGTTCACTTCAGAAGCCTTTTTTTAAGACATGAGCTCACAGAACACCAGGCAGTTGCGGGGGGAAGAACATGACAGCTACCCAGAGCCTGTGGGAGAGGCCAGGCAAAAACCCATCACAAAGATGTCAGCCTGATCACCCTTCGGCTGAAGACATGACCTTGACTGCAGAAGCCCCTCCCTCTCTCCAGCCAGTCAGGCTTCTCTCACAAATTTCAACTCTAGTGTCAGATTAATCCTACTTTCTCTTAGAAGCTCCAGCCTTTTTTTCCTCGCAAATCCTTGGCTTTCAAAGCATTTCTGTTGCAGCACCCAAGCATTTGCTGTGGATGAAAAAAGGCTCAGAGATTAACACAGAAGTGCAAAGGCAAACAAAAATGACATCACGAAGCCTGGGATTTTCATGGTCTTAGGGAAATTATGTCCCCTCAATCCCACTGCAACTCAGTGAAGAATCAAGTGCATTATTTTGCACAATGCTTGTAAAAATCCCCAAATAAATGTACAACCAAATGGAGCTTCACCAAGCTGAGCATTTATTATTCTCCTAAATGCTGTTACTAAGCCTGAGGCCTCTTATTTGACTATTTATTTATAATAGTCCCACTCTTGCCAAAATGTCAAAGATGCAAAGATTTATTTATAATAGTCTCACTCTTGCCAAAATGTCAAAGATGCAGAATGCTAGTTACAGGAAAATCCACCTCAGACTCAGCTCCTGTCGTTGGGAAAGAACAACAAACAGCCCCTACATTCTGAGCTGACAATCATAATGATCTGCCCATTAGTGTTGTGTCACTCTTCACCAGTCTGCCATGCTGATGGAGTCTGTCTGTTTCTGTTGGGGATGACAGTCACTCCTCACTGCTGACGTCTTTGCTTAGGGCTGTGCCACAGTCTCTGGTACACAATCTGCTCCAGAACATGCAGACTGGCTGTTGCCATTTCAAAAGCTTCCCTGGCATATTTCTGCAGACTGAAACAGGAAGATTTGGGGCAGCCAGGGGCTAATTTATCTCTGTATGAACACCTGCGGGTGTAATTCAGGCAGCTCTTCCAAACAAAACATTTTCACTGTGATAGCAAAGGCAAACTCCCCAAAACCCAATTTGTTTGGTGTTTAATTAGTATCCTTTGCTGCAATGATTGAGACAAAAGAAAGCAGTGTTCTGCTCCTCCTACAAGCATCAAGACCTTTTAATCTCTTTGGTCTGACATAACCAAAGCAAAATGGATACAGATTGATTTTTTTTTTTTTTTGGAAAAAGAGGAAAAACAACAGAAATTATCTCAGAGGCTTGTTCATTTTTGTTTTGATTTGAAGGTTTTGATTGTTAGTTCAGTATCACTGGGCAGATAATTTTACATTATAGACTCCTACACCTGAAAAATAGGTAGTAATTTTAAAACATACATCATAAGAAAAAACAACAGGGTTTGTAAGAACTTTTGAGTGGTAAAAATAACAGAGACAGCATTAGAAAACCCCAGCTGCCTTTTCTTTCACCCACTAATAAAACAAATCCCTGAAGTGCTCGTGTAGTTCCTCCTCCGTGCATTTCTCTGGTGGGTGAAGGGGAGAGCAGCCAGATCTGCTCCCCTGGATTCAGTCGAGCTTACTCAGCAGCTTTAGTTCTGCTATTTCAGATCCCTGCAAAAATAAAGGCCCCAAAAGGAAAGCTGAGCCCCTGGGCATCCAGCAGACCAAAGTCTCTGCACATACGTAACAAGCACAAGTGCACTAGAGGGAAAGGAAAGGTGGGCACCTCGTCCTTCAGCATCACAGGGCTGACCATGCTCAGCAGCCCAAACCACATCTTTAAAGATCCGACTCCAGAGAACACCAGGCTGCTGAAGGCGGCTTCCCAGCGACTGAGGGCTGGGTAAATCCATCTGCAACAAAGAAACAAACTCCTGGCACATTCTGTCAGTACATCTATTGCACACCAGCTGCACTCCCTGGAGATGCAGCTTAGATGAGCAGGCCTGTAGATAAAATTAAGCACCAGGATCCAAACTGGTTACTGCCAGAAAAGAAAAACATCTTAGTCACCCCTCAAAGTTGATGCTGAAATGGGCTTACCAGCCCTCAAAAAGAGAGCATTTGTTTTGTTTTACCAGCCAATTCTTCCCTCAAACTGTTTTCTAATGGAGATGTGCACATATCCAATATTCAGAACCTTGCTGAATAGGAAATTGAAACGAATTCTCCAAACAGAAAGGCAAACTTCACCAAACCCGTTTCCTCGGGGAACAGCACACCAACATCAGCCTGTCATCTAGGAACCTCTGCAGTTCACAGAAAATGCTGCTGCCAGCATAAGAAAGGGAAGGAAGAGCAGTCTATTCCTTCTTCTGTGTCTTCCTGCTAAAACAACCTACCTGCCCAATAACCTACACTGCACAAGCTCTCTACATCAAAGTAGCTACGACTCAAAAATGCAGAGGTCCATCTGCCAAACATCCATAATCACATCAAAGTTGTTTTGCTTTTATTAATAAAAACTTGGGATGGGATGAGACAAAAATTCTAAGGAGGAAAGTCTAAAAGGTGAGTCCCTCCCCCTCACCGAATGAAGGGCGGTCTTTGTGTGGATAAACTCCTCTATTGGGCAACTTTGACAAACTATTCCTTGTTTATTATAAAAGCACAAGTTCACCAAGGTCCTTTCATGTCCTGATGTATGAAATTATTCCAGCTACATACCGTTCCACAGAGTCAAACGGGTGAGACTATGGTATTTATAGACAGGTTCAGGGCTAGAATTTGGTTAGCAAAACATAGTTACTGCCTCAACACTCAACACACACTTCTGGGAAAATGCCTGTCTGTACATATAGATCCTGGAAAATTTTTCCTATTAATACATATTTCAAGTGAACTTGCTTTCTATCTTTTTCCATATGTGATGGATAAGGTCTATTACACTCTGTTAGAGACACAGGGGCAGAATTAAAAAACAAACTGAGGCCACTTCCATAGGAAAAGTCCTTGATGCGATGCTGATGCTTTCAGGCATGTTCACTGAGTTTGGGGTTTTTATTAGTAATAACGCTCCACTCTACAAAATGGAACCTCAGTTTTACTAAGCACACACCACACATGAAAAGACAACTCAAAACACAGGTACTGCTCCACAAAAGAGAAAGAATGGTTTTCCCCGATTCCATTTCTACAAGCCTCTAATCCAGAGCCTTGCCTATGGGCTGTTCAGGACTGGACCAACATTCTAGTTAAATCACTTGGCACTGGCATCTCCTCACTCCGGAATTACCTTCCTTTGAAGCAGACACACAGGCAAGGGATGCTGCTGGATTAACACTCCCGTTACAGAGATCTTCCTCATCTGCATGTACTGTTGTTGTGTGTACCATCATTATGTAAGTGTCTCTATTTTTAAAATAAGCAGAAAACATTTGTTTGGTCACTCTCTACTATTAACCCACCCATAAAACACCAAGATGAAATTCTGTCCACTTCAATCACAAGTTTTATAGGACTAAGGGTGGAATAACAGTAGAAATGAAAATATGAAGATTCTGTGTTTGCTGTAAAAACATGAAAATTTCACCCACTTTTACCAATAGGATTTCAGAAACTGCCATAATAATAAATAAACACATTTTGGAGGGCTGATTTTAATACCCCAAACGTGGCTACTGTTACCACCAGTATAGCAAACTCTGTAACCCATGTGGCTCCCAGAACCCTCTCAGACTCCTGGAGCAGCAATTACTGTAGGTCAGCTCACTGTCAAAAGATCCCACTTCCCTGCCCACACAAAGGAAAAGCAGAATTTAAAACACAGCTTTTCAACACCCTCCTATTCCTAGAATGGCCCTTGGTGGCACGTCAAAAGCAAACCTGAAAGAACAATTCAGGGACTGAGTCATTGTTTTTACTGCATGATGTTGCACTTAGGGGAACGCTTATTTCTTAATTTCAAGCTATTTAATACAATTTTTCGATTCTGTTCCCTTCGTCCTTCCACATCCCCTAAAATGTTGCACCAGATACCCTGCAAAGATTTACTTTGGTAAGAAATTCAAATGCCACTGCTGAAGTCACTCCCTGGCATTCAGCATCTCTTTTGTCGCCTGTGTCATTCTGAATCAAGTCTTATTGCAATCTAAGGACAGGATGTACAGCTGCAGAAATCGCATCACCTCTTGTATTTGAACACTTTTTTTTCATGCAATCAGCTAAATGCAACAGCTGTATGATATGTAGCTATGAAAGGCGACTCTAAATGGGGCTAGGAGTGTAGCTTACTGCAACCATATAGCAGTTATCCTTATACACGTGCTAAGACCTGTTAACATCCCCATACATATCACTATTCCCTTTAGAAATCTAAAAAGGAAGACAGTCTTCCACAATTCAGATAAAAACCACAGGGCAGACACTTCAAATGACAAGCTGTGAAACAAATAAAATCCTTTTCAGAGTGCTCAATTACACCAAAAATTCACCTACAACAGGATGTTGTGAATGCTAATGCCATAAAGGTTTTCAACACAAACTAGACTTTTTTCAGAGAAGACAATCCATCAGCAGCCTCGGTGCAACTGCCAGTCCAGACACTTCCTAGAGTGACAGCTGCTGGAAGGGTTTACCAGGAGGAGGAAAACCCTGTAGTTAGTTTTCCCAGGCACCTGTAAGCAGGCCCATAAGTAAAGACACTGAGCTAGCCAAGATCTCTGTCTGACCAAGAGTAACTGCTCTTATTCAGTCTACAAAATTGAAGATTACAAGATACCATCCTGTTTATAAATAGGAGCTGAAGTAGACTAGTACCAGCAAAAGAAATAGTCTCAAGATTACTGATTGCTTATCAAATTCCACACCACCTCTTCTCTGAACATCCTACAATAATACTGCTTGAACAACATTACCTATTCCCAGAAGTACCTTTTTAGATTCCAGTATACCCAAAATGTGGTTGTGTACATTTAGTCACAAAGATGTTTCACAGTACAAAGATGAGCCAGTAGCATAGTAATATATATTCGCAAGTGCCTGTGAAATCTCTTTGCAATTAGACCCCTGCTTATATAGAATCAAATATAGGCAGCAAAGAAATAAGAGACATGAATACTTTAAAAAAACCCTTTCCAGATTGTTTTTGCACATGTAACCAAAGCGTAGTGCTGTTCCATCATCTTCTGCTGAAGGATGGAAGAGCAGCATTCTCATGGGCATCTTACCTTTCCTGGAATGAGAGGAAGGGTAGAAGGGCTCAGGCTCCATGCCAATATGAAGGCCTCCAGAAAACTGACCGCCAGAAGTCAGTTATTCCCCCTTTTCCCTAAACACTTGATGCCATCCCATACTCTATAATGGTGGGTATAGTTCACACTACAGAATGTTTAGAGCCAGGTCCATTTCTAAGAGCAGCAGAGCCCACACAAAACCACCGCGCTGCATGTGCAGATGGGGGTTCAAGTGAGGCACTGGGTGCACAAAGAGAGGCCCCTGAAGGGCCAGTAAATGCCTCCCTCTCCTCCCTGTGCTCCAGCTACTCCCCCCACACTCCAGACTTCCATCTTCCCCTTTCCATACTGGCTCTTGCTTCTCCCAGCAGAGTCTCACCCCGACCAGTGATGCCCGTGCCCAGCTTTGCCACGCAGCACACGCATCATCACCTCCTCTCTGCGCAGATTCAGGGAGACAAGCCTTAAAAACCTCTCCTGCAGCAACGCTGCTTCCACGACAACAGGAAGAAATAGCCAGCTAATAATGGACCGGTTGAGGGGCTGCCAGCTTCAGCAAACATGTCTGGAATTCAGCTTCGCTTTTGGTTTTGGTGGGGGTTTTTTGTTTTTGTTTTTTTTGTTGTTGCTGGTTGTTTGTTTTTAATTTAAAAAGCTTCCAGTTGAGCGTTGGTCATCTTCCTAGACCCAACACCTGTGCTGCAGGTAGCATGGAGCCTGCACAGCACCCCAGGCACAACTGGGCTGAGCACAAGGACCTTTGCTGTGGCCTTTGCTTGTCAACTAAATGAAGCTGAAAGTAAGTTTGTCCCTGCATGCAGGCAGCACCTAACCCACTGCAGAAGCTCCTGGAGTACAGGCCATCAATAGTATAAGTGCATTATAATCCAGAGAAGTTCACCAAAAATGTATTTACTGGATTACTGTGTGCATTTGTGTTTTTATCCAATATTTGCAAGATGCTAACCGCAGCACATCTCTCCAATGTACACAGTCACCCTAACCCCTGTTGTTATACATATAATTTGTTCACCAAAGTTGAACGATCGTTTCAACCTTTGTTAACCTGATTGCGTAACAAATGACAGCAGCCTTAAAGAACCACGGTGTGGGTCACTCCTTTCAGCACCCCACCTCTTGTCAAAGATAAGACAGGTAGTGGAGGCGAAATAGGTAATGGAGAAAGGAGAAAATAAAAGCACCCAGTCACTGCTTCCAGAGCACCACAACCTCACACCTGGTGCAGCCAGGTGTGTTTTCCACGCGGGATGTTTTCCACCGCCGAACAACGTTGCACAACTCAAGCACATTCTGCTAGATCTTGTTCACAGCTCCAGAGGAGGCTCTTAAGCAAACTATGCAGCATGGATCTTCAAAACAAGTAATTGCACGTATATCAACAAAGGCCATAATTTACATGGCAGATCCCATAAAAGCTTATCTACCACATGACGTCACACCCATCAATTACAACTTAAAGTACCAGCGCCAAACTGCCCCTGCCCTCCCACCTCCAAACAAACATGATTAATACCAGATACTGCTCATCCGTGCCTGAGACTCTCAGAAAGAAATACACACCAAGTACTTCCCGAGACAGAGTAGTAGTTAAAAGACTCTTCAGACAATTAGAAGATTTATAATTATTACTGTGTTACATCATCACAAAGTCTGAAACAGCCCAAGCTTCATCATTATACAATGCACAAGATAATGTCAGGTTAAGCAACATCAGGCTGTATCAGTGCACTCCACTTGTGCCAAAGGGCAAACACCTCCAGCCCCCGTACATGGTTGATCTTCAGAGACACGTAGCAGCCTTACAGCTGTTATCAAACAGAGAGTTAGAAAAAAACAAAACCAAAGCACATGTTTCTTCGAACAGAACTCAGGACCAGAATTTGCCCACTGAAATCCAACCAACCAGGGCAGGGGAAAGGTGAAGGGCCTGCACCAGGGAAGAAAAAGGCTACACCGGCTCTGCCCGCGCCAGCTGGGTCTGTAGGGTTCCCATCACGCTCACCCCGCACTGAATTCACCGTTTCTGCGTGTTGCTACAAGCGTGACATCACCCAGCGGTGCGAGCACAGCCTGACACCTACAGCCCGCTCGGTGCCGGTGCCGCCCGGCTCGGACACGGGCGCTGCTGCTCGGCCCTTCAGAGAGAAGATACATGTGTGTATCTATAGATAACACACACATGAAACCCGCTACAGAAATCCTGGCCGTGACTCGCTTCCCCTCCACGACCCCCAGC
>NW_009952815.1:242682-260760 GCF_000747805.2 Chaetura pelagica
GAGCCCCGGCCGGGCAGGGCAGGGCAGGGCAGGGCAGGGCGGGTGCGGGGACACCGGGGATGGGGTTTAATCGGAGCGTGTGTGTGATTAAAAAAGGTCTCGTGGGTGCGGTTGTGAATTAGAGGGGGGATGAAACAACGTGGCCTCTCCAGCCCGTGCGTGTCAAACGCCTGGCAAGGAGGGCTGGAAATGCTGGAAAAAACCCCGTCCCGCTAGTTGTAATGTACCCTTTTTCATTGGCTGCCGCTGAGGGATGAGCTGCTGGGGCTCGGCAGCAGTTCGCCTTTTAATTACTTCAGTGAAACCCCGTTTGCGCGGGGGTGGCAGCAGCTCGGGGACAGGGCTTTCCCAGGCCAAGCTGTCAGGAATTCCGGGCTGAGGAGCATCTCCAGCGTCACCTCAGGGCAGCAGCCTGGTGACACTGAGGTGGGAGAACACCCAGAGCCTCCCTAAGGCCACAGGTACGGTAATACAGACCCCGGTGCCTTTGGTGTCCTTGGTGGGACAGCAGAGTGGTTCTCCTCCTTACTGTGGAAGATATTTTTTTTCCCCAAGAATGCACTGCATGTCAGCTTTAGTGCAGCATGCACCCAAATTTTCACAGGCAAAACTGCAGGTTTGTGTTCACAGAGGCTTAGTTTTTCATTAAAATTACTGTTGATTGAGAAGAATTGGAGGTTGAGGCGAAGCTGCTTTGAAGATCCAGTTACTAAAGCTTTCTCAGATTGTTTCTGCAAGGAAGTTCTACCATGTGAACTAGAAAGACTCCAGCAACTAGAAAGTTCACTCCAGTGAACTAGAAAGACTCCAGCAAGCCTACATTCTTTTAATCACTTACAGTTTTAGTATCTTTCAATAATCCAGGCAGATACGTTTTCATCTAAGGATATTTTTCCCTCACCATGTTGAAAATGTTCAAATAAATGACAGTTTGTTGGCCAGATCCTTGGCACGATTCCATCTGCAGTCATTTCTGCCTTAGTCTTTCTAGTGATCTGGTTATTTTCCTCTGCATTGGAAATCACTGATGGGAAGGTGAACATACATAAACAGCACCAAGAGATTCCCAAAGAGGGAATGTCTTCAACGTCAGGTTGACAAGTTTGAAGTCAAACAACTTTGTTTTTTCACCCTTTTCACTGCAGAGAACCTGGTACCATTTCCAAAGATGCATGGAGCTTTTACAGTGAAAAATACATGATGGCTATGCTGCTCCAAACTGTGCTTCCAATAAAAACAATCATATAAGAACAGCATAAAGCAAACATGTTTTGCTTAGTCTCCACAAACAAACCTCCCTGGTGATTTCCTTGTGATGTGTGCAGCTAGTTAACATTCATAAAATAATTATTTACATGTAAATCCACTTCCTTAGGCAAAAATTTGTTGATCAAGTCTTTGTTTACCAATCTTATGTAGTCAAAGCTACACCTAGAAGCAGAAATCAGTTATTTTCTTTATTTCTCACGCTTGTTTTGCTAATTTTTGAGAGGAGACAGTGCATTCTGGAGAGTTATTTTTAGAAGCTGGAAAATAATGAATAGTGTAAACAATTTCTGATATCCAGAATGTATTTGGTACCAAGTGTATCCCACATCAACTGAGCCTGGCGCTCTGTTCCCACCTAGTGGTGCCCAAACTGGATATTGGTTCATTATCCCAAGAATAAATTACGGGTTTAATATCAAAACCAAAAACTTGTTCCTGCAGGAAGACAGCTTTCATCCTGACTCTTTTTGCACAGTACAAAGGAAGTCAGCTTCTCCTGCTGCTGTGGGAATGAATTGACTTGGATCTGAGGGAGCTGTGGACTGAAGAGAGGCCAGAGATGAGTATTTGCAAAGACAAAATTATTATTACAAGAAAAAGAAAAAACACACAAGCCCCTCTAAACTCTTGGAAAGGAGATGGATGAGGATAGAAATGAGTCTTGAGAGGGTCAGTGGCTCCAGAGATCGAATCTGGTTGTTCTTTTTTGAAAGAAGCTCCACCTCGGCCAAACTCTGCCACACTAAGTGTTGGGACTCTTTCCTCCCTAAGGCAGTAGCTGCTGTGCCTTGAAACCCACGGGATGATCATCAGGGAACCTGCTCCACGCAGGCCCAGCTCTGGCACCAGCAGCAGGTCCCTTTGTGTTGACCCCACTGCAGCAACACACCGAGGGAGCAGAGAGGGTGGCAGGCACCAGGCATTTCCAACAGTGACAGCAGGCTGCAAAGCTGGTGAGCTGGTGTCTCAAAGTCTGAAATCTTGCACAGTGAGAGGCTATTTGTTGGCTTAATCTATGCATTGTTTCTATTCTGATTAATCCCTTTGATTAGAGCACGATTTTTACCCAGGCTGACGTATATTATTTCCAACATGGATGCAACTGTCGTGGCAATATGGGCTTGTTTTCTCAGGCTTGTGCTCACATTATCCTGCCATAGCACATTTATATTCATGGAAGAGCATTTTCAGCACGATAACTCTAGCTGCACAGGGAGAGTTAAAAGTGCTACAGCTGGTAGATGTGTGGAACAAGCCGTGAATATGCAAAACATAAAAGGGAGCAGTGGCTCTGGAAACAGAGAGCAGTTAAAACAGTGGTGTTGAAATACAAATTAGGCCTGATTATTATTTAAAAAAAAAAAAAAAAAAAAAAGTTATTTGGCTTTTATCAGACTGGAATCAGTGTGCGTCTGTGTGCCACACATTATCTAAGTTACAGCAACACAGTGATGCTTTTAGGGATGTATCTGCCTTCTTTGCTCCTAAAAATGGCAAAACAGTTCACTTGGCTATGCCAAAGGTATATGTGTTCTATCTGTGTCCTACTTGTTACTAGTAAAAAACAAACTGTTACTTTGATCAGGCAGCTCTTATTAGCACAACAACTGTCTGTGTTTCAAGCCTGAAAATTGTTGCAAATGCCTAAGTTATCCTGATTTCTTTTCTGAATGGCACTGGTGATTTCCTGATACTTTAATGAAGCTTTGCATTTCAGAACTTGGAGGAATTACAGAGGTCATGGCTTGGCTTACAGATAAATAGGTGACATTGCTCCCAATTAACACGAGTTGAGAATAAAAGCTAAAAGCCTGCACAAACTCCTGCCCAGAACAGTTTAAAGGAAGTGGTGGACTCCCCAGCATTGGACACATTTATGATTCAGCTGAACAGGGTGCTGGGCCATCTTGTCTAGGCTGTGCTTTTGCCAAGAAAGGTTGGGCCAGAGGACCCTTAAGGCCCCTTCCAACCTGGTGTTGATTCTATATGATCCTTATTAATTGGTATCGTCTAGATACTGCCTGGGAGATTCTAACATGAACTCCACAAGAACAAATTCATTTTCCCTTTAAGAATAATAGTTCCAAAGCCTCAAACTATTTCCTAAACATGCTGATATCCCAGGGTCTTTATAAACTTAATGTCTGGGTTTAGAAAATACAGTCACTGTGAAAGGAGTCTGAGAACTGGGGTGATGAAGCTGTTCCTCCATCCCCAAGGACTGGAGGAGGGCAGGAGTCAGGCTTTCATGGACTAGGTGGCTGGTGCTGCTGGATGATGAAGACAAGGCACAGCAAAGCACAAGCTCTGTAGATTCAGTTTCCTCCCATCAATTCTCCATGTCATGTAAAATGTGAAGATGTCAAGTACCAAAATTTTTTTTACAAGATGGCAAAATTGCTGAGGTTGGTTTGATGCTGTAAATCAATGAGCTTCTCTTTGAGCTGTTCTGCTATGACAAGCGATATAGGAACAGACACGTGAATTTCCCAGATTTCTTTTCATGGTGCATTAACATCAAAGTCAGGCTTTGCATATTTAAATTATTACAAAGTAGTGGATGCTCGTTTTGCACAGTCTGGCCCTGTTTTTTTGCATTCACTGTTGTTATTCAAATGGAAATGGTGTTAATCTGCAATAAAGAAAAAAACAATTATTTAGCCAATAAATAATTACCTTACAAAAAAATTATGCCCTTGGAAATGGGAACTGCCCTCATTCTCCTCACTGAGCAGGACACCTGTTCAGAGGGCAAAACAGAGTCTGAAATATTGAAGAAGAGTCAAAGATTAATCGGCGTTACTTAAAGCAACATAATTCTCCTGAATTTTCTTGTTCACATTTTCATCATCACAGAGCAGGGCCTGCATTAAAAACCTGGGACAGAAAGCAAATCCAGCTGTAGAAGAAGCCTAGAGATACCCCTGGGAATTTTCAGAAAATCTTCACTTATCCCAGTTCTGTAGACAGTGTTTGTTTATTTACTCCTTGGATTCAATTATCTCTTTATACCTGGGCTTGCAATTAAGTAGGATAAGACAAAATCAGTACATAAGCCCTCAGATAAGCCCTACACATTCTGGATGCTGTATAAACAAGAATAAAAGGTCTGTGTCACAACACCCAGTTCTGAGGTGCAAACTCCAGATTAACGACTTGGTAAAGCTGTCTGTTAATTTCAGGCAAAGACAAAGAGAGGAAAGAATAAGAAGGGACTTAAGTTTTTAAGTTGTTCAGGAATTTAGGTTGTCAAAAATACTGCTAAAGTTAATGCATTGAGTTCCTTAGCTTAAAGTAAGTTTTGTGCTGGGACTGAAGCCCGTGTGCATATACTGTAACAGGAGAAACCAACCCAGATCACCTTGATTTGCAGGCCTGGACCAACTGTTTTCCAGCAGCTCCCACGGCTTGCTGTACAGCTTCTCTAACAATGCAGTACCTGATCTGAAAAGACACCAGCAAAAGGTCCCTTTGCCTGTCAAGGTGCAGAACTGGATCCAAAGCACATGCTGAGTGATGCTCGGTACTGACTTAGCAGCAAAAAGCCAGTAGCATTTTCTTCTGGTCTACACTGGCTTCTCAGTACCAGTTACAGTACCATGACTTTCTGTTTAACCCTCTTAAGCTTTAAAGCAGCTCATGTTGACACTAAATTGTATCATGGACACTTAAGATCTGCTCCCACTCCTCACTCCCATCAGGAATGGACAGTTTTAAGTTTGAGCCCAGTTTTAAGTTAAAATTTTCAGTTAATTTAGAAAAAGGGAGATTGTCCCCCCTAGAGACCCTCACACACACACTGTGCTTTGGGGTCTGCATCACCAGCTCACACAGGCTCTTGATGGCCACATCCATCTAGGATCTATTCCCATCTATTGTGGGAAATGCCTCAAAGGAGGCTGCCAAGGCCTTGGCTTAGATGGGAAGGGTTATTGAGAAGCCATCCTTCATCCAGGGTGCATTTATGTTGCATTTTGCTGTCTGGGTATTTGGGAAAGGTTTGGGTTGGTGTGATGGGAGATAAGAGTTGCCATGTAATGGTTCCCTGGCAGGACGGCCTGATACAAAAATAGCAGTTTACTTGTTATGATAAGATCTTAATTACTTGATGTTGAATATCAAGACTACTACACTGGGAGATAAGCAGTGTTAATTTTTAAGTAAATCAGTCTTTCAGGGACCCATAAAAATACTGTTTGCCAGAACATAAAGCAAAAACTGGTGGCTATAACAGCAATGATTAATTAGGGGATTTTTCATGTGTTTTAGTGCACCAGAAAAATAACACACCACATTCCAGTTTCATAACTAGCTGAAGGATTGCTTCAAACAGTAAAACCTGGCATGGGTGAAGTCATAATTTGTGTTCTACCCAAGCCATTTATCAGCACTGCAGCAGGGGACTGTGCTTCTGTGGAATCAGTCTCAGGTCTCAACATCTCAAGATGGGCAAATGATTCAGTATGTAGCCTAAAGCACAGGGTGGGCCTGAGAAGCAAAGCTACATGCCATGGCCAACGGGCCTTCTTTCAGCTGCTGGCACAACTGCCTTCTTTTCATGCACTAAAAGTGGGCATTAAAAAGAAGTATATAAATGGCTTTATCTGCATGACTCCGTATACCAGAAAGGAAAATACACTGACTTGAGAACACTGCTGTCCATATGGGATTGAAGGTCTGTTTCATTGTGCAACATTGTGTGTTATTCCCTTTTAATTTCCATGCTGAGGAAATAAAGAAAAATATTCTTTGCCATTATGCTGCTTTTATAGCAGATAATTTAATTGCATTCAAATCAAGGCAAAGTTATGATTCCCTTAGAAATTGTAACTTGGTTCAAAACACTGAGCTCTTTTTGGAGTGATGGTTGCTACACACCTTTACAGAAAACATTAAACTGACAGAAAGTGTGTGTTATAGTGGATAAAAGGACTATTACATTGAATTAAGTTACACACTCTATGGATGTGAGATTAATCAGAAATGCACTTTTATGATAATTTTTATATATGTAGGTGGTGGCACAGAGCTGTAGGGTAGCATTTGTCTGCCTTATCCTAGGCAGCTTGGAGTTAAGTGTCCATGCTACAGTTAGTCATCCATGGCTCCTCTTAAAGTCAATGAAGAGACATAAGGGCCTCCAAAGGCTCATTTATCTTAAGATGAAATGAGTGACTTCCCAGAGGCTTGTGTTTTGATGGGATAACCAGCATGAGCACAGGCACCTAATGGTATCAGCAAACCTGCTGAGGATACACTCTGTCCCTTCATCCAGGTTCTTGATGAAGATGTTGAACAGGACTGGGGGAACAGTCCCCCAGAACTGATCCTTGGAGAACTCCACTAGTTACATGTCTCCAGATGGACTCTGCAACATTGATCTAAATAAGATCTAAAGAGCCCTCTGGGCTCTACTCTTTGGCACATTCTTAATCCATCTCACTGTCCATTCATCTACTCCACACTCTCCAGGGGATGTGAGGTCAATCCATCCCCAGGGGGCAATTCCATGGTCTTTAGGAAGCAATCATTTATTCATAATTTTAGGGAGATTTCCCTCAAAAAACATGTAAAATATTTTGCCTTTCTTGTTCACCTGCTTTGTTAGTGTTTGTTTGCCTTTCCTCCTCCAGAATGGTCATTGTTCAATCTGGAGATAAGTGGAAATAGAATCATAGAGTCATTAAGGTTGGGAAAAAACCTCTCATATTATCAAGTCCAACCATCAACCCAACACCACCACACCAACTAAACTACCACTAAAATACTACCACTTCAGCAGTAATTCCTCAAAAAATGTGCTTTAAGTTAATTACCAAAACAAACTCGCTTGCTCCCTAGGTTGCCCAAGAGTTTCTCTCTTAGAAGAAGAAGAAAAAAAGTTGGTAGGAAGAAGAATGTTCCTTCCCAAGAGGCAGGAGTGTGTTGCTAGCAGTCTTGTCTTAATCATATCTGTAGCTTAGAGGCAGGGAGAGGAGCTGGGACAGCAACAGAGGAATCAAAAGGCAGTTATCTGAGACTCCACTTGGAAAGCATCTACAAGAAAGTTGTAATAGTCAATCATGGTGTTTAAAAATTGGAAATGGGTTAGGAACTAATTCTAGGCAAATTTAGTTTGGTTTGAGGCCAAATCAGGGTGAGTGCTTCCAGTGAACTGTGTTAAAACACGACACACGGTTTGGGTGTTATTTATGCATAATTAAGCAGAATGAAAAATGGGCTTTCCATCATTTTGAGCTAATGTGCAAACAATGGGGACTACTTTGCATCTAGGAATTCAGATTCAATGTCCAGCTCAAAAATTTATACACTCCATTGAGAGGCCATGGTGGGGATCATCTTTGGTTAAAAACTGCACAAAAGCATTTTGGCCACTCTCAAATCAGTTCAGGGGAGCAATTCTGTGTTACTGTTTTCACAAAATTAAATTATATTCCTTTTTTTTTTTAAGACCTCTGTGAGGTGGGGTGGGTGCCCAGTCTTCTCACTAGCTTCTTCTGTTGCTGAGGAACAAGAACAGGTGAGGGGAAAGCCAAGTTAGGCCCACAGGCTGATGTGGGGAAGGCTGAAGGTCTTGCCCAGGCTTCCTTGGCTCTGATTTGATATAGTCTGGACTATGCAGAAGTTCTCTTGGTGTCCCTCATTCTCATGCAGGATCAAGTGGATCCAAATGGATCAAGTAGGGTGCCCATCTCCTGCCCTCCCCATCACATCTGGACCTCTGCGAGGAGGGGAGATGCAAGTCTGCAAGTGCTGAGCTTGTGCATTATGGTGAGCTAATCAAATGGCACAACCCAGTGAATACCCACAAGATTATCCATCAGCAGTGGCCGTGGGGAATGGAAGGGAAGCTATTCCCTAGGGAATAAAAAGAGAGAGAGACTTCTCTTCCACAATCTATGTCTGTGACAGTGAATGTTGCTGTAGCTTTACAAAACTGACACCTTCCTTAAATTGCTGAGCCACAGTGGAGGCAGGAGACAGGAGGCAGGCACATGACTATGTGAACATGTGGTGTTAAGACCCAACCAAAATATGGAGATCAACCAAAATATAGAGATAATGCAGCGTTTTATGGGTGGGGGTAAGAGATAAAAGTCTTACAGGAGAAGAAAGGAAAACTGTGACCCTCTTCAACAGCTCCAACAACATCTGCAGCCTGCTGCTGGTGGGATGGAGTGCTCCAGGCTTCCAAAAATACAGAGGCATCTCCCCTAAGGTGAGTAATGCCTGGAGAGCCTGGAGAAACTATAAACCAACTTAGATATAAACCTGCCTCTGAGCATTGTAATGGTGTAATGTCTTATGACATGCTATGCCTGAGATGGGGCAAACGTCTGTTACAGGGTTTGCTGTTTGTTTTGTGTCAGTGTCTGTGTGTGTATGTGCTCTTCAGTGAGGGGAGAGGGCAAGAACTGCCAGTCTCTGAAGTTCTCATGACTCAGAGGTCCAGGTGTGATACTAAAGAAAAGTGGGACTGAGCCAGGTCAAAAGAAAAATCTTTCAAGATACTTCAACAAGCCTCTGTTGCTGCTTGGAGGCAGAGCACTCAATTTGGAGTTATAAACCCTTCCTGTTCATGGTCTGTGCAGCAGTAAAGGGAGATGCTGTCCCAACTGTGCAGAGCTACAATAAAGAAATACACAGTGTTATTTCCCCCTGAACTGTGCTTTCCCCCATGGGCTGCTGTCAGCAGTTCAAAGGTGTGGAGCAAACCCCAACCTCCAGCTTGCACTATCTGTGACTCCTGCTGTTGACCAAAAAGGAGAAGGCAGTTCTCAGTACCCAATGTCCATCCAGCAAAGCCTTTCAAAAATGAAAGAGCCTTGTGCCACCGGCTTTGTTTAAAACCTTTCTCATGGTCCCTGCATATCTCCCTATCTCCTTTCCCCAAATATGTTTGAGTGGTCTGAAAAATTTTATTTAATCTGAAATTTAATGATCTGAAACTTAATGAAAACAGCATGCCTGAATGTATCCATCAGCAGTGGGCCTTGATGGTTTCTTAGCCATGTGGTGGTGACGTCTGCATGGACATCACTTCCATTCCTTCTTCCTCTTGCCCTGTCTTCAGATTTTTTCTTTATGCTGATGTGCTCCATCACAGGCTTTGAGATTTCTGGATGAGCAAGATCAGGTATTTTATTAGCTCATTTAACCTGATGAAGGTGGAGGAAAAAGGCTGACCTATTTGTATTCTTCAGCAGACAGCAACGTGTGTGACTTTAGCTGCAGGTGGAGCAATTAAGTGAGCAAAAAAAATCAGAGTAACTTAGTGACTGAGCAGATCCCAGTTATCAGGAAGCAGAGGATGAGTCTGTTTCTGTTCTCTGTTTCAATGAGGATCAAATTAGGCTCTTAAATGTCCTAACACACATCCTGATAACAGGGGAACAAGACTATTCCACTTATCTCCACAGCCACCTGCACTCCTGTACTTTCTTTCAGAAAACAGCTGACTTCATTAATCTTACTCCATCTAACTGGATTAAGTGTTATCTAGGTGTTATCTATATTTTTTATACTGTGTCCAGAGGGGAGACTGAACCTAAGCTTGCTATATATATGTGAGTACAAGTCAAGAAGTACTGGAGGAGGTTCACCCTTGCCCAACTCCATGGTGCTGGACAGGGAGAAATTTCACCCAGCGGCTTCTGAGCCTGCATGGGAACAGTCCCTCCCCTGCCAGGCACCAAGGGCTGCTTCAAAATAGGACTAGGGCTTCTTTGAATGAGACTAACCTCGTGCAAAACACAAGGAGTCTGCTCTCTGCTCAGCGTGGGGGGGATGGCGAGGTGAGGATCAGCTTTGGGGTCCCAGCTGGGCTGTGCACTGACCTTCTTTGGGCACCATGTCAAATTCAGCGACTCAGTTTCTCAGCCCTCAGTGAAACAGGAATAAAAACTCCTTGGTTTTGGAAAACTTGGTGCCAAGTTTTCTTTTGCTGCATTTGAACAGCACTTTGAAGATACAAATCCCTTAGCATTACGATGTGTTTCAACATGCATGTCCTGCTCATAAAGTGCCCTGTAAAAGCCCAGCTCTCATCTTAGCCACAATGCTAATAAGAATAATACACATGACTCAGAAATGTGAGTTGTCCAGAGCCCATAAAAGATACCAGATGTAAGTAAAGCCAACAAGAAAAGTCTGTACTGCAAAGCTGTGTTACAAAAGACTCTCAGAATAATATTTGCAGAATGCTATTTGTATTGTTGGAGAGTGTTCTGTGCCCTCTTAGGCAGAAAATCCTATGTAAATCACAAAATATTTTCCAAGATGTTCTATAAATACATAAACCTTGTGGGCTGGGAGATGAGCTGGAAATTGTTACCCAATCTGCCCTGGGGCAGGCCAGGAAGGTAGATGCTGCTGCTGAAAGAGAAGGCAGTTTTCTAAGAGTTATAGACTGGAAAATATTTTATTTACCCACCAAAGAAGGAGTCCATACCTATTGCAAAGAATGCATCTAAACTGTGCACAGGGTTGGATCCTCTTTGGTTTTGCATGGCTGTGACAGTATTTTAAAGCCTCTTTGAAAGCCAAGAGAGTTCAGGTGTCTTTGAGTTCCATCCCATTCATTGAAGGGAGGTGGCATGAGGATTCTCAGGTCTGTCCTGGAAGCACTGCAGTGTTCTCACATGCCTGTGGCTGCACGGAGAACTTTTCAAACCTTAACTCTGAGCTGAGAAAATACAGATGAAACACAAATACGGAGCATTTTGATATCATTTTCTATTCAGAAGCTGCTGTCCAGCATGAACTGCAAGCTGCTTCTACTTTTAGCTTTCTTATAATTGGGTCTAATCTAGCTAAGACACAACACAGCACATCATCTCCAGATGTATGCTCTCTGTATGCTCTTAGCAATGCCTAAGGGAAATGAACAGGGTTTCTTTGGTAGGTGCATTGTCCAGCTCTCATTAGAGGTAGCACTAATATTTACTTGTTTGCATTTCAAAGGAAAGGGAGTCTATTTAATAGCATCAGCAATCTGGTCAATATTGGCACAGTCCAAGTGCCAAGTGGAGAGCTGGATGTTTTCATTAACCTCAGCCCTCTCCCTAGTGCTGCAGTTTTTCTCAGGAGACTGTTTTGTCTGTCACTGTAGCGTGACCAGGGCTGCAGACGAAGAGCAGTTAGTAGGGCTGTCTGATCAAATCTCTAAACCTCTCCTAAGTGAGGTTCTAAAAGTCCCTCCAAGCTTTACCCTCCATCACCATTGCCTCTGTCCCAGAAACCAGTTTGCCTGTGCTTGGTCTATTAAGAATCTTGTCTCTCTGTGGCTGCACCCCCTAAATCCTCAGCTCCAGATAGCAGAGCTCAGTTTTTGCCCCTTGCCTGCCACATCTGCCCTGTCTGTGGAGCAGCTGATACTTGTTCATCGTAGAGTAATTTTGGTTAGAAAAGACCTTTAAGACCATCAAGTCCAACCATGAACCCAGCCCTGCCAAGGCCACCACTAACCCGTGTCCCTCAGCACCACATCTACAGGGCTTTGAAATCCTTCCAGAGATGGTGACTCCACCACTGCCCTGGGAAGCCTGTGCCAGGGCCTGACAATCCTTTCAGGGAAGAAGTTTCTCCTGGTATCCAATCTAAACTTCCTCTGGCACAACTTCAAGCCATTTCCTCTCGTTCTATTGCTTGTCACACGACACAGACTACAACTTTCTGTTCCTCAGGTGTGCTTAGCTGGGAAGAGAAATGCAACATACTCATTCATTCACCCATATCCCTGGGAAAACGTGTGGTGGATTCTGTTTGCTTACAGAGTTTCCTGTGGCAGCCATTACAGTATTTTGCAGATAGAAGTTGATTTGCTCTGAAAAGAGCTTTGAGGGAAGGAAATGTACTGACTGCCATGTTAGAGGTGGAAAAGCTGAGGCAGGGAAGCAAGATGACTCGTTCATGGAGTCTGTGGAGGAAGAGTGGGAGGGGAAGGACTCCTGCCAAAGGAGGAGTTAATCCAGGCTGCAGGAAGCATGGGAGATGACTCAGTTGCAGATGATAAGGTTGGAAGGCAAGTGAAAGCTGGCCTGAAATCTAGATGGATGCAAGAGAGAGGAACTGTATTTCCTGTGCTTACTCACAAGAAGGTACCTGCACATATGCAGCACTGGGACTCATCTGTCAGAAAATGAGGAGACTGAGTTACAAAAGTCCAACCATGAACCCAGCCCTGCCAAGGCCACCACTAACCCGTGTCCCTCAGCACCACATCTACAGGGCTTTGAAATCCTTCCAGAGATGGTGACTCCACCACTGCCCTGGGAAGCCTGTGCCAGGGCCTGACAATCCTTTCAGGGAAGAAGTTTCTCCTGGTATCCAATCTAAACTTCCTCTGGCACAACTTCAAGCCATTTCCTCTCGTTCTATTGCTTGTCACACGACACAGACTACAACTTTCTGTTCCTCAGGTGTGCTTAGCTGGGAAGAGAAATGCAACATACTCATTCATTCACCCATATCCCTGGGAAAACGTGTGGTGGATTCTGTTTGCTTACAGAGTTTCCTGTGGCAGCCATTACAGTATTTTGCAGATAGAAGTTGATTTGCTCTGAAAAGAGCTTTGAGGGAAGGAAATGTACTGACTGCCATGTTAGAGGTGGAAAAGCTGAGGCAGGGAAGCAAGATGACTCGTTCATGGAGTCTGTGGAGGAAGAGTGGGAGGGGAAGGACTCCTGCCAAAGGAGGAGTTAATCCAGGCTGCAGGAAGCATGGGAGATGACTCAGTTGCAGATGATAAGGTTGGAAGGCAAGTGAAAGCTGGCCTGAAATCTAGATGGATGCAAGAGAGAGGAACTGTATTTCCTGTGCTTACTCACAAGAAGGTACCTGCACATATGCAGCACTGGGACTCATCTGTCAGAAAATGAGGAGACTGAGTTACAAGGTCATCTCCAGCTGGCTGGAGCAGACTGCTTGGAGCAGAGCTGCCTGCTTACAGGGAGTTTGAATTCAAGTGAGCACAACATCCGTGCTTGGATCAATAGTTCTGTCCACAGCAGAGGCTGCAAGACTGGGTCACAGAAAGTAGTTGTTTTGCTACTGAAACTTCCCTGTTGCTAGCTAGTAACCATTGCTGGTTTCTGCCTGCTGCACATTACTGTGCTGAAGCCATCACTACTGTTCGTGTTACTTTACAGATTTAAATATTTGTAATCCTTAAAAGTGATGGCAAAACAGTCCTCCAGCACTCTCCTAATAGTTCTCATCACTCAGGTTTTTTGCATAGTGATACAATGGCAGAGATTTAGGTGCTGACAACTACAGGAGCAATTAGAATATTCGCATGAATTTAGCAGAGATAATCTATACTGGCTCAAGAATTCATTTACGATAGGTTTTCACCTCTCAAGTAGTTGCCAAGCAAATAATTCCCAACAAGATTATTTCCCCTTTTAGCTCCAAACTTTGTGTTTCCCCACAAAAACACACTTCTACCTCTGCATCATCTGAGGATCCCACATAGTCCTTTAGCTAATGAACACACCAGTGTCAGTAGTGAAAAAATGATGCCTAAAACCAAGAATAAATTGTGTCTTGGTGAAAGCATAAAAATTCCCCATCAGAAATGACTCAACTCAGCAACTGCTATCTCAGTGGGATCAGGATTAATGAAGAAATATTGCCTTGTATGAGTAAAACTCCAGACATGTATCTCCCGAGGTGGGAGGAAGTTCCTCGTGTCTCACTTTCAGCTGCTGATGGAGCGAATGTGTTGGTGCAGATAAGTACCCGAAGGTGCAGTGACTCTGCAGGAATGAGTAAAGCTGAATGAAATGTGAGCCAGTGTGTTTTCCCTGAGGACATTTCAGAGAGCTCCTGTTTCTACGTGGGCTACAGATTGGGAGCAGTGATAGCTTCACAGCAGCTTCTCTGGCCCTTGCCGGAATGGCAAAGTGGAAGGCAAGTGTAAAACATCAGGACAACTTCAGTCCTCTGAGTTTGGAAACCATCCATGGCTCATTTTCAGGTCAAGGTTTGCAGGGAAGGTTGGTTGATTGACTGGAAGAACCTCCTTGTCAATCTAAACCAGGTTGCTTTGGTGCCATAGGGTGGTTGCCTGTGTTTCTGGAGCCCGTGGCTGCACACACCTTGGAGCAGCAATCTGCTGTCACCCTAAGTTTTCCTAAAAGTGACAAGGAGGAACACTTGCCTCCCTCCTCTTCATGAGGCTGTACCTCTTCTGGGTCATGCCAGACCTTTCCTGAGTGCTCTTGGTTATTGTCCCACATGTGCCCTGGCATCTCGCATGCCCACAGTCTGGATTGAAATGTGCTACCTAAATAAACACAGCATTTCTAGGTGCCACAAACCAACTGTCCTTGCTGGTATTCACAGCTTCCTGACAGAGACATTCACTGATTTTATAACCCTCCCCTTTTGGAGTCCATTTTAATTTACCTCTGCCCTGCCTTTTGGATGCCAGTGGGAACTGAAAGAAACCTCTAGAAATAAACCCCCAATACAACGTAACTAAAACGTAGGTCTGTGGGGGGACTGTTAGAGCTGGAAGGCACCCTTCAGAGCACCTGCTCTGTAACAAACAGGGCTGCCTTCGAGGATGGCCAGAGCCCAAACAGCTTCAGCATTTTGGGAACTGAACATCCCTTTTGAAACTTGATGGTGGGAGAAACCAATGCTCTGCAAAGGTCAAAAATATTGTTTGCAGATGTTCAGATGGACTGGCAGACACACATTTTGAGACCAGAAGAAAGGACCTTTTTCGGAAAAATTACAGATTGAATTAGCTTTATTCCTTCAGTGTGCAAAAAAACCCCTTGAATGATGTTAAAATATATCTCTGCAGTCCCTCACTACCTTTTGTGTGAATTGCAGCTCTGTCACCAAAGTTAAATGTTTGAATGCAGTGTAGTTCCTTTAGTCCTTCAAACAATGTAAAGGAAAGGGCCACAGTGACACATTTATCCTGAGGCATTGTTAGGAACAGCCTGACCTTGGTTTACAAGCAGTTAAAATAAAATTTAGACCAGAGCATGACAAAATCTTTCCTACGTATAATTGAGCCATAATTCCCACCTCTGCACTGACCTTCATGTCAAATGGCAACTTCAAACAGAAACTTCCTGCAATGGCAACTGAAGCTCCCTTGGAATCCCAGGTGGGATTTTTGCTTTCTGAGAGCAAAAACACACCAGAGTTAGGACTTTGTGGGAAGTCAAGTGAAAACAGACCCACTCATCAACAAGAAAATCAGATCTGGGCAGGAGGAGGGGTGAAGCTCAAAGCCAATGGATGCTAAATAAATTCAAAATACACATAGTCTAACTGGAAAGGTGTAAAGGAGTAAGCTCCTTTGGGGCAAATGAGAGGAGATTTATAAACCTCTTGGTGCACATAAAAGAAATTGTGTATTAGGAGGAATATATTTGAAGTAGCTTAATGTTACATAAGCATGTGCAGCTTAATCATATTCATGAGCAACTCTTCGTAACAGGCAAAGCCAGATAGATGGAAAACCAGGGAGGAGACCAGATTTTATGCTTAGCCCTAACAAAAAGCAAAGATTAATAGAAACACTGTGGAAAGAGAAGGAATGTTTGGTACTTTAAACAGGCCCTTTTACCAGGTGCACAGGATCTTAATCTTTGGTCTGGTTTGGGTGTATTTTATTGTTTCATTTTCAAGCTTCCTACCTGATAACACCAAAAGAATTATGTATTCTACACAACTACCTCATGTGAGCACAGATTTGTTTTGTGGAAAGCCAGATGCTTTTGATGACATGTAAGAATGCTGTAGATAAAAAGCATCAAAAGAGCTACAGCCTGTGGCACATGTTCACACAGAGAGAGCCTGCATGAGTACTGGGGGCATGTCCTTCCAGGGGGCTGGAAAGTGTTGCTTGGCTTTCTCTGTTAAATGGAAAATGTGTTTTTGCTAAAGATATGGTTTTGTGTCTCACAGTTGTATTTTCCCCATTGAAGAAATGGAGGGTAACACTTCTCTGAAATCTGAAGCCCTCTGGTATCCCTTTGGAAGGTGGGTGCTGGGGCTTGGGGTGGGGAAGGGAGTGGTCAAAGCTAAATTACACCTTACAAACCATTATACAGTGTCATGAGTAATTTTTAAAAATTGTCTTAAAATCTCAAAGAAATAACAGATATTTCTGATTGAATTCTCAGACGTGAAGTAACAGTTCACTTGCAAACTTCTGTGTGTCTCCTGCTTCAGAAATGCGGGTTCCTATGAGATGATAACCTGAAGCTCTTTAACATCATGGACCAACGTTTCAGAAGTGTTTAATTTTATTGGAGAAGGGATCTTTCAAATCATATGTGCCAGAGATAGTTATTTTCTGATTGACAGTGTATTGGTAGATATGTGTAACTCAGGCAGGAGAACAGGGGAGAGCTGAAGCATCTCCTGTGTCAGGCAAAGCTACAATTAGCTTTAATTATCTTCTGTTCTCTCAGGATACTGGAGAAGACACTGTCGTGGCAAGGAGCAGCTCATTGAATGCATGTGACAAGCAGGAGCTTGCCAAAAGCCTCTCGGGGACATGTTTAGTATTGTTAATTCTGGTGATCACATCAAGTTATTCATCTTTTATCCCTTCAGATGGCTCTCCTTCTGGGGACAGCACATCTCTCTGCTGACACTTGATGTGTCCTGTCTGAGCATCACTGCAGCTGTGGGGACGAAGGAAGGATCCAGGAGATTGAGTGAACCATCAGAAAGATGGTGCTGTCATGTCACTTGTCAGCAGCCAGGGCCAGTCCAGTGACTGCAATTGAGGAAGAACAAAGATTTGGGAGAGAAAGAGCTGCAAGCCCAGAGCACCAGCCCGGGCTGGAGCCGCCTTGTGCTCAGGGTGCTCCAGTCCAGTGCTGGCCTGTGGCACCAGCCAGGCTCCCAGGCCCTCTGGAAACTGAGCTCTGCCCATGCAAGTGAAGAAGGCACAGGTGACACAACAGAAGGTGAGTTCAGGGTGTGCTCTGTGCCCCCAGTGAGCAGGGGCAGCAGAGGCAGGTCCCTGGGAGGGTCCCGCTGGGCAGCTCTCACTTCACTGACTCTGATCATTTCCTGCAGCTGATTTTTAAATATACTGGACAGTGACACAGGCCTTTGAGCAAGGCCAGCAAGAGATTAAAATGAGACCTAGCCTTTGGAGTTCCTCATAGACAAGTAAGGGATACAGACAACTGAGCAGAGTAAAGACAAATGGGATTTTGTTTGCAGTGGCAAAACGCTACAGAGGAGGGAGACATTTTGGGGCTGAGCCAGAAATTACTGTAGCTACAATATCCAGCTAGAGGTAAGGTTTTTTTCCTTTTAATTGTATGTATCTTTCAGATAAAAACTCCAGCTCTATAGAAGAAATTAATTTTCTACCATGAGGATGGAGAAATACTGGCATGTGCTGCTCAGAGAGGTTCTAAAACCTCTGTCTTTGGAGATAACCCCAACTTGACTGGACATGGTCCCAAGCAGCCTGCTGTAACTGGACCTGCCTTCAAGCAGAGGCTGGAGTAGAGGACCTCCAGAGGTCTCTTCCCACCTACGTGATTCTATGCCAACAGCAAAGTGGTTTTTTTCACTTGCATATCAAATATTAGTAGAGGTGGATGTGTATAATGTTTAGTGACTTTATGCGTTGGTATAACCATTTAAAAGGTCTGAGCAAGATCCCTTCCTATATTATCTTTAATATAGGCTTAAAATAAGAGAAAACACAGCTACCCTGGTTCAGTGTCAGGTAGGTAAGTAGCTACAGAGCCAGGTAGGTGCCCAGGCTGGAAGCCCAGGCTGCAGCAGCTGCATCTCCAGCCAGGGCTCAAG
>NW_009952815.1:261393-279461 GCF_000747805.2 Chaetura pelagica
GGGCTGAAACCCCGGCTTGCGGCGGCTGCATCTCCAGCCACGGCACAAGGTGCAGCAGCAGCGACTCCGGTTTCAGCCCCAGTTAAATTCTGCAGCACAGACCTGCCAGGAGGTGACATTAATGGGTTCAGGGGGAGGTCGTTCCCTCACACAGGGCAGGCAGGCAGGTGCACTGTGTCAGAGGGACCCTGGGGGGCATGGTGGGTGACGTGCACCTGCAGCACCTGGACAGCTTCACCTGGGGGGTGAGCATCTAACCCTGCTCAGCTTTGCTGTGAAGGGCAGGATGTGGAGAAGGATGTAGTCCTCACTCTAAACAATGTGAAGCTTTTTTCTTTAATAGTCAAAACATAATTATAGAGATTGGAACTTGGCTGGAAAACCTGGACAAGCCTGTCTACAAAGGTGAAGTGAGCCAAGTTACCAAACCCTGGTCCTTGGAAATGTCTTTGGGTTTTGTCACCATGAGATCCTGAGGCTGCTCAGTCTGTTTTTGACAGATGCCTTTAGGATTAAGCTGAAAAGTTATATGAATTTTTTACAAAAATTATCTACTAATGCTCACATTTCTGCTAAGCCTAAAGTCAAGCAGCTACTATGGGAGTGAGAGCTGAGATGTGAGTGAAGGGCCAAATGAAAATCAGGTTGAGATCTCATTTGACAAGGCCACTTCAGACAAAAGAAATGTTAAACAAATAGGCTAACACAATGGGAAGTGGTGAACTTCTGCTGATCCTGGCTGGTGGCTGGGTGCCAAGGGAAAGTTTGAAGCTACCCTCATGTTCTCTCTCTGGTTTTCATGTCCGGCGTTTGTGCACCATTTTAAATGGAAAATGAAGAGTGTTTAATTATCTTTCCAGGGTACAACAGCTGACAGAAATTAAAACCTCTGCCCAGAACTCCTCTGCTCCACAGGGTGAAAATCCTGCACACTGGTAATTACTCAGATCATATAAACCTAGGCTGTATTGTGTAGTCATTGAAAAATAGGTAAGACTAGATGGTTTTGCAACGTATCATCAACAGTATCAAAGAAAACAAAGCATTCTGGTGAATCACCCTGGATGGGTGTTGCTTTTGGACTACAACCTGCTGCCACCAGCAGTAAAAGTGGTCGTGGTCAGAGCAGCTTTTCAGAATTGTCTACTTGGCCAGGCAATGCCAGGCAAGGGCTGTGGGTAGAAGCAGTGTCTTTTCTTAGGGTAGATGGAATTCAAATAAGTTTTCTGGCCTCCAGGACCACAAGTCCTTCAAATTTTAAAATAAACCCACAATTTCTCTGTCCAATATAAACCAAATCCTGGCTGGGAATATGAACTCTGCCAGGAAAAGGCTCCAGCATCCAACCACCTTGTCATTACCTTCTGATATCTCAGATTTATTTATTTTTTTGCCATTACAGAAAAGCTGCAGTCTAATATTTTAAATGTTCTGATCACAGCTATCTGCAGTAACTGCAAAGAACAAATTACTAAAGAGAACAATCTCATAAAGTGAAATTATTTATCTCAAATGGAAAGCTGCCATCACAATCTGATGATACCAATTAAAGTTGCTGAAAATGGAGCTCACTGTTTGAGGCAAGAGACAGACAGATCCTTGGCCCAGTTGTTTTAAGGTGTGTGCTGGTCGTTGTCCCTTTGACTTAAGATGGGTCTGAATTTTAAAACTGAGATTCAAAGTGTCCTGAAAGGCTGAAAGGTGTTTAGGTGCAGCTTTGCATCCCAGCCCAGGCCCCATTTTTAGTAAGAACATTTCATTCTCCCAGTAGAAGAAGGAAGGACACCCCAAAACACTCTGAGCTTTGAGTCAGAGATGCTGGGAGATCTTAGAGCACCTTCCTGAAGGGACTACAGGAAAGCTGGATATATTACAAGGCCATGGAGTGATGAGGGGTCACAGTTTCAAACTGGAAGAGGGGAGATTTAGGTTAGACATTAGTCTAACCCAGTCTTTTCCATGATCAGGTCTTCAGAGTGAATTTTCCAGCCCTGAGGAGCTGCCACAAACCCAGCTACAGGCAAACATCTTCCTGAACTTGCTTGTGCCAGTGCAAATCCTTCCACATGAAGTGGGGTCGTGGTGTAAATCTAATAGAAATTTCCATTATATTAAGCTGGCCTGATCAGTACTTTGTCTTCTGACGAGATACTGGTTATATTTTTATCATCAAAGAGCAGCAAGAGCAGGATGGGTCAGGTTGTCTCATTAAATCCTCCTTTGCAGAGATGTTTGGACCCCGAGGAGCTGTAAAAATAAACCACAAAGCAGCTCAGCCTTTCAGATGGGCCAGACTGCAGCGAGTTGTGGGTATTTCAGTACAAGACACACCTGGATCCACAGACTCCTCAGGAGATAATTGCCTGCCTCCCCTGCCTCAGCTGACAGCAGCTCAGCACTTCCCAGTGCAGTGACACACTCAGGGCTGTTTTCAAGAACAAATTATAAACATTTCTAGCTACAGGCTAAATACAACCTGGTTTGCCAAGTGCAGCCTCTTCCCTCGGTTTGCCAAGTGCAGCTGGATGTGAGATGAATTGATGCTGAAGCTGAAAGGCCCGCGAGCAATTTGTCCAGCTTTCTGTCCCTCTTCTCTGCAAAAACACTAATTCATGGCACAAAAATTACTGCAGGAGCTAAGCTAAACACTATTTTTCTGTGTGACAGCCCATTACTTACGTGCTCCCTTACTCTAATTAATGAGCACGGGCTCTTTCACTCCCCATCCTCTCTGCCATTTACAGTCCTAAACATGCTCAGCTGAAAGTAAAAGGCTTTGAGACTGTTTTCTAGCTGCTTGCTTTAAACTTTGCCCAATTAACGTCCTGTTTCTCAGGCACCCTCTCTGTCAGGAAGGCTACATCTGCCACATCAGTCCTACCTGCTCCAGCACAGGAACCCCAGTGCTGTTGAGGAGGCTCAGGGGAGGAGAAGATCCAGCTTGAGGTCTTCTGGCTGCCAACTGTTGCTGTGTGCTGGGGCAAGAAGGGAAAGCACACAAGTTTTTGTTCTCTTCAGGCAGAAAGCAATCCTAGATTCAGGCAAGTCACATCTGCTGAAGAAGGTGGCCACAATGAAGCCAGATAACCAGGGTGCCTCTACAACGAGGTCATGGCAAAGTCATCGATGGACCCAACCTACCAGCAGTTGCAGGTAAGGTGGTGGCAGGGCATGGGAAGAGCAGGGCTGGCCCTAAAGCTCTGGTGAAGTCATATTTGCTATTGCAACCTGCAGGTTTCCACTCCACCCCTGAGCAAGCAGACAGGCTACACGTGCTGCACAAAAGTGTTGGTAGCGAAGTCGAGTCCTTACACATCCCTCCCGCCAAGCACAGGCTTTATTGAAGTAGAGACTATAATAGGAAGGTGTTTTGGGTTTTTGGAATATGACTAATAGGTGGGGAAAAGCCTGTTATGTTGCCTATTGGTGAGCAGTTCTCCTGCCCTCTGAAAGCAGAACAGGGAAAGCCCTGCATCCTGGAGCTGGGTGCAGCCAGTGCCCAAGCTGCCGGGCTGGCCCTGGGAAGGCTGGGCCTGGCCCCGGGCAGGGAGCAGGAGCTGCAGGGCAAGACCTGGGCTGGCTGGTGGTGGAGGGGCTGGGGAGCCATGCCCACGTGTGTGGCTGCAGCCAGGGCCATGTCAAACCCCACTGTGACCACACACCCCTGGCTGCTCGGGCGAGGAACGTGCTGGTGATCAGCGCTGGGAGACCTGTGGGAAACCTGGTCTGCAGCAGGTGAGAAGCTCCAGTGCTGGCCCTTCAGAGCTGCTGCAGCCTGCAGATTGAGCAGCACCACCTCAACACGTGTTTGTAAGTGTTCAGGCTTCTTAAGAGGGAGCTGAGCTCTGTGCCCTGAAATCCTGCCCTGTTGTCATCAGAACCTGCTTGGACCACCCCAAGGCTGAAATCTTCAACGTGCTGCCCAGGTGGGGCTTGGAGCAACCTGGTCTGGTGGGAGGTGTCCCTGCCCATGCAGGGGAGCTGGAACTGGATGATCTTTAAGGTCCCTTCCAACCCAAAGCAGTCTGTGATTCTGTGATTCACTTGGGTTTCATTTACACTGAGGCCAAATTAGTGGTAAATGAATTTTCACTGTCCATGCACAAACACTGCTCCTCTGGTATGCCGAGACTTTCAATGTTATAATCCACTGATACCCTCTTGTCAAAATAACTTGACAAATGAGTTGTGAAATGTCTCAGCATACCATAATGCAGATATTACTAGTTGCTGAAGTCTGGGTGCACAAAAATACTTCACAATTCACGTCCTGTTCTTTGTTGCTTCACTAGATTTTGAGTCTGTTCAGGGAAGACAAATTACAAGGTCAAAAATTATACTTGGTGGCTTTCATGGTTTAGCCAGAAAAGTCTGTGTTCAAAACATGGCACACAGTCCACACTGCTCTCCCAGTAAGCAGTAATCTTAAAAAAGCTCTGGGGGAAGCAGCTGGCTTGATTTTTATCTTGGTTTTTTAAGCTATGCATCTCAGCCATGTTTCTAAGTTTACCCTCAGTAGAGAGAGGCAGAAGTTTAACTGGCTTTTCCCTCTCTAACTGCTTCAGCCACAAAAGTTTCCACTGGCAGAACATATTCCCTTCAAAAGTTATTGAGCAGCCTCAAGCCCCACAGCCTCATCTGCAGCCCCACGGGGACCCCTCACCCCATGGCAGAACCTTTGGCTGCTGTGCTGTAGCCTGGTGGTACTTGGGGGAAGAGGAATTTCTTTGCCTGCTTTCCTGGGAGCTTCAGAGCCATCACTGCTATTCACAGCCTGATGGAGTTCAGCATGACATGGGTATGGACTCCTGGGATTTTTCCACTTGCTCTGAGTGCCTGAGGCTCTGCAGTTATGTTGTACATCTTCCCAGCACAGCAGCATTTATTTCTGAGAATAAAAAAAAAGGGGGTGGGGAAAGGAAGTGTCCTCAAGTTTCCTAGACCTTAGGACAGAACTGAGCTGTGTGACCAACTGCAGCAATGACAGTTGTGCCATGGGAGTCATTCTGGACATGATCAGAGAATATACTGATGTTTCATGTTGGATAACATGATCCCTTTTGCTGGCTGAAAACTGGAAGCAAAGCTCAGTTGTTCCTGGGGAATGATGGCCAGTGGCTGGGTTGCAGGAGGTGTTGGTCAGCAGAGCTGTTTGCTGGGCTCAGCTGAAGGAGAAGGTGGTCAGAGCATCCTGAAGCCCCTCACCTTGCCCCTTGCTGCAATGGTGCTGGGCTGGGCCAGGAGAGCAGACCTGACCCCTGGCTCTCCAGGGGCTCACCAGAATGGGATCAGCTTTCTGATCATTCCCTTGTCAGTTGCCCTGGCGTTTGGAACACTTTGGTGTCCAAACACATCCAGTTAGAGAGACAAGAACAGCCTTTTGTGGAGCCCTGGCTTGGGGTGGCATCTGAGCCCCCACTGGTCCTCCAGCTCAGGGTGACCTCCACGGAGCATCCCTTTGGCTCCCTGCAGAGGTTCCAGTCTCAGCTTGGCTGGGGCCACGCAGGGCCAAAAGATGAGCAAAGGAGAGCAGGAACACCAAAATGGTGTCTCCTTTCCTTTCAGCACCAAGGTGGCTCCCATCATGGTTCATCATCACAGCCTTGCCTGCAGAGGTGGCTGGACCCTGCTCTGGGAGCAGCTCCTTGGGTCCATGGAATATCTGGATGTGTGACAAGTGCCATTTTCTGGAGGAGCCTCTGAGCCACTCCCAGATTTCACATCTCTGTTCTCCAGGGCTTCTGGAAAGAAGTGGTGAGTACTTACACCTTATGGCAGCTTGGAGACCTTAGAGCACCTTGCAGTACCTGAAGGGGCTACAGGAAAGCTGGGGAGGGGCTTTTTGTAATGACATGGAATGGCAGGATGAGGGATAATGGCTTTAAGCTGGAAGAGGGGAGATTTGTCTTGGATATTGGGAAGAAATCCTTCATTATGAAGGTGGTGAGACACTGCTCCATGGCAGGGGGCTTGGGGTTAGATGATCTTTAAGGTCCCTCCCAACCCAAACCATTCAATGATTCTACAACTTTTCTCCTGATGTTTTTAACTTTCATGTGCCAGGAACTGACAGGAAAGACTAATTTATTATGTTGGGTTTTTTTACATCTCATAGAGACTTTGTCTCCATCAGGGTGATGACTCAGGACACCAGGGGATTATTTTTTCCCAGCCCCTCTGAGGCAGCACATGGTGGTGCCAGCATGTGGGTGGTGAAGACTTGAGCTGCGAGGAGCCCTGGCCAGACCCCCAGCCCTACCAGCACCACTTGTCATCCTGACCTTATGTTCCAGGCAAAAGGGGTCTAGTTTTTCCTTTCTGTTTAATTTTAAAAGAGATAAATATAGTCAGTGAAATGACCTCTTGCTCCCATGGAAATCTTTAAAGCTGAATATGTGAAATTCTTATTTATAGGCGGCTCCTTGTTTTGCTCAGCATGAGGTTGTGTTGTGCCCCTTCACACACAGCTGATCAGCACAAGGTCAGCTGGCTCTGCAGAGACAGTGACATGAGTCTTCATTTTGCTAGAAACTATTTGCTAAGGAAAAAAAAAGCTGTTACCATCACAGAATCCCAGGGGTTGGAAGGGACCTGGAAAGCTCCCCCAGCCCAGCCCCCCTGCCAGAGCAGGGGCACCCAGAGCACATCACACAGGAACGTGGCCAGGGGGGTTGGAATGTCTCCAGAGAAGGAGACTCCACAGCCTCTCTGGGCAGCCTGGCCCAGGACTCTGAGCACCAAGTAGAGAGTGTCCAACATAGCAAGGTGATTGAATGAGTCTTGAATAAGGTGTACCAAATCAGTATTTTTGATTGAACAGATATTTAGATCATTCTGTCCCTTCTGAACTCGCTTGGCCTTGGTTCAGACTTCCCCCTGATGCTGATATAACTCCCAGGCTACACTTTTAACATTCAGAACATGAGCTGCAGTCAACAGCAGGAGAGGGGATACCTTCTAGTAGCCTTCCAGTACCTGAAGGTGCTACAGGAAAGCTGGGAAGGGACTTTTTACAAGGGCGTGGAGTGATAGGATGAGAGGTAATGGTTTTAAACTGGAAGAGGAGAGATTTAGATTGGATATTAGGAAGCAATTCTGCACTCTGAGGGTGGTGAGAGCCTGGCCCAGGTTGCCCAGGGAAGCTGTGACTGCCCCAACCCTGGCAGTGTTGAAGGGCAGGTTGGATGGGGCTTGGAGCAACCTGGGCTGGTGGGAGGTGTCCCTGCCCATGCAGTGGGTTGGGAACTGAATGATCTTTAAGGTGCCTTCCAACCCAAACTATTCTGTGATTCTATAATTCCATGGTCATCTGTAAGGAAGAAATTATGTTACCCACAACAGCAGCTCTGAGGAGGACCTGAATGTGCAGTGCTGACCAAAAATAGGCTGTGATTTAAAACTGGCTTGAAATTGAGACCCTCCTAGATCTGTCCAAAGGTTTTTATTTTCCCCGTGGTGAATGCAGGACTAATAGGACACGTGTCTTGTAATGAGTAATGATGGATGTGACAGCAACTCCAAGGTAACACAGTGGCTCTGAAGCTGCTTCCCAGTCCTCCCATGTTTGGCTTTCATCCTCTCTGCCTTCTGCCACACAAAGAATGAAAATAAAAAATTATTGGGACATTAATTTCTGAAAAAAATAATGAAGATTCAAGTATGAACTAGACTGCTATTTAGGAAAGACTTTGCTTAAGGTCAGGGAAAGGAGCACAGCTATGGTGCCTCCTTGGAGAGACTAGTTTTTCCCTAAACCTCAGCCAAAAAGGCTGTGATATCACGTCCACCTGCTGCAGAAAGGTGTTGGGAACTCCTTTCAAGGAAGTTACAAGGATGTTTTTGGAAGAAATTACCAGATCACAGAAGATCTGTGATTGCAGGTCACTCCAGGCAGTTCTGAAGGGGTCTAATCCAACCTTGCTTGCTGGAAGCTGGAGCCAATTGCCCAGGACTACATCCAGACAGTGCTTGAATTCCTCCAGAGATGGAGAATCCACAACCTCCCCTGATAACCTGAGTGAAGTTCCTAATGTTATGGAGAATGTTCCCTCAGCTATGAGACACAGAGAGCATGGCACACAGTTCCTGCTAGAACACGGGCAGAAATGAGTCATCACAACATCAAGCTTGGAGCAACAGCTGGAGGGTTTGGTTCCCAAGCTGAAGCACTGGGACCTCATCTTCCAGGGCCACCTTCCCAGAGCTGATCAGCAGTTTTGTGCCTTGCAGATCCACCTTCTTAGCACCTTCTCAGTACCTTCTGTTTCTCCTTGAAACAAGCCCCACAGTGAACCATCACTACTAAACAAAGAAAATATGAGCAGATCAACACAGTGAATGTGACACAGCCCTTCCAGAAGGGCTCTTTGGAAAGAAGTTCAAAGCCATCATCTCCTGGAAGGTTGTTCTCCCTGTGGAATGAAGGGCTGAGTGGAGCAGTTGCAGAGAGAGACCCACTCTGTAGGTAACTTGCTCTGCTTCCCCTGGAGGGGCAGGCCCTGGCTGGGCACCAGCTGAAGCCCCACTCCAGCTCACCTACTTGGTTTCAAGTGCTCAGTTTTGAATTCTGTTGTTGGGGGATTACCCAGTGCCAGGATAACAAGCAAACTGGTTACAGAGCCTGGCAGTTACATGGATTCAGATCATCACTTTGGTTTCCCCAAGGGGAAAAGGATGCAGGGCTGCACCCAGGCTGGGTAGGTTTTGAACCTTTACATGAAAAAATAAATTCCAAGCATGGACTTGGGCTTGTTTGGCTGTTTCATTTGTTCCAAATTCCACGTCAAGAAGAATCTTTCCCCCATCTATATTAAAGGCTGAATGTATCAATTGTTGCTAAAAATACTTAGTGTTTTCAAAGAAATTAATGATTTAACTTTTTCCATTAACAGTCAAAAATGACTGAGCAGCATCATTGGGCTGGTACCACCACCCACCCCCTGCCATTTCAACCCATTGACTCTAGATGGATACCATGGGACCTTTTAAAACACACAGCATGCTACAAGATCCTCAAAGCTCAGCCAGGTTTGAGATGGCTGTTCTTGTCATCTGAAGACAGAAACCAAGCACAAAATGTACCAGCTCGGGGTCTACCAAATTAGATCTGCACCAGAAAAACATTAGTTGCTTTTATGACAACATTGGAGTCACACAAGAAATAAGACACTGTGCATCCTACACATTAAAGATGAAGCTACCTGCTATCCTGAAGTGACCACTGAGCTCTCTCATCTCAGGTAACAGGGTGGGGTGACCACAGCAAAGGTTTCCAACAGCCCCATGGAGGCCAGCAGGTCCAGGCTGAGGTCAATGCAGGAAGGACAGATGGCAAGAGAGGAGCACAACTTATGGCACATTTCTGGCCATGGCCTGGAGCTCCTGGGCAGGCAGCTGCATGTTCCAGGTGGGAGTGCTCAGGACAATCCAGCTTGTTAATGGAGGAGTGACTCCAGGTGGGACTGCAGGTATAACTCTGTCTACATGTCCCAATGATGGATGGAGCAGCAATTATGGATGGAGTCCCACAAGTAAAGAACACCATGCTTTCCTGACTGGGACCTGTCTCCTTTGTTCAAAGGGCTACAAGCTGCCTGCCATGCTGGAGGTGACTGCAAGCAAGGCACTTGCTTGGGTGAACTTCTTGTTATCCTCTGCTGCTGCGCTCAAGGAGGTCTCAGATGGAGAAGATTGAAGGTAACGTGCTGAATCAGGGTTCTGCTTAGTTGGTGTAGTGAAATGGAGGGTTCATTTGCTGTCATTGTGTATCTTCTCCTTGGTTTTCCTCTTCCAGTTCTGCTTGAGCAAGCAGGAGTGGTGGCAGAAGCTTCCTTATTAATGGCAGCTCATAAGTGTGAGCTTGGCATCCAGTGATCAGAGAGGATGAAATAATTTGTGTTCCTGTCTGTGCAAGGCTAGAGGTGGGGGAGGGGAGGCAGCTCTAATTAAAACCAGCTACCATAGATCATAAAGCAGCTTTATCACCTTGCAGCTGTGGAGCAGCAGGCTCTAGAGAGCACTGGGAAATGGTGATGGCCCCAGTGTAATAATGAAGCTTAGGGCAAGGAGGGGAGGTGCAGCATCACAGAATCGTTCTGGTTGGAGAAGACCTTTAAGATCATCGAGTGCAACCATTAAGTCTAGTGAACATGGTGCTAAACCCTCAGCACCACATCTGCCTGGCTTTCAAACACCTCCAGGGAGGTGCCCTGGGCAGCCTGTGCCAGTGTTTGATAACCCTTTCAGTCTTCTAATATCCAACCTAAATCTCCCCTGCTACTATCTGCAAAGCAAACCTGTTGACCCTGCTTCTTGCTTTCTGTCCTGGGGAAGAGAACCCTGAGTCCAGCCTGCTCCAGGATGGGGCTGTTGGCCCCATGAAGTGTCAATCCATGTTTCTGGGACCATGCTGCAAGGTTCATTTGTTTGTCTTGAGGTTATTGATGTGGTTAAGACTTTGGGTGTGAGAAATCCTGGAGGTTCAGCCAGTCCCAGCCCAGGGTAGGTCTGAAACTCCTCTGGAGTCCTGGTGCTTATGCCCTGAGTGACATTGGCAGTTGGAAGTGGTGCAGGAGTGTTGGACACAGGGTACAAAGAATGCTGTGCTGAAAGACAGTGTCCAGCAGTGTAAGCCAAGACATATAAATCACTCTTTTAAAAGAGTGAAGCAGCAGATTTAAAGCAAAGCTTTTGGCTTTCTGAGTGCCAGGCTGCAGGTCAGTGCTCTGCTCCTGACCGTGGGTTTGCATTGCTGGGACCTGACCTGGGAATATGACTTTGCTTTTCATTAAAGATGTGAACTTGCTGAAAGCTGCTAGATGTATTATTCATTAATACCTCCTGTGGAAGTCACAGACCAGCTTTTCCTGGACCACATTCAGTGAAGCAGATTTCCATGTAGCACAGCTATGGGGTTGAAAGTCTTGTGTGAAACTTCTGGTACCTATGCAGAAGGGAACTCATGACAGTCCCAATCCACAAGAGACTACAGAATTACTAAATGTACTGCCTCCAAGAATTATAAAATCATGAGTCAGGCCTCAGTCATCACTTTTTTTTTTCCCTTTTTTTTTTTAAACACCAAGAAACCTCAGGACCTTTATTTGCTCACTGGCTTCTGAACATTGAGTTCATGTTCTTGAACACTCAGGCCCTCACAGCTGGGGAAAGAAACCTGCTTCTGAATGAAAAGCCAGATTGTCTTGGAATAGCAGCCTTAGAGAAGCTGATCTTTAACTGCCAGTATTGTGACTTTTTGGGGGTGAACTGCACTCCCCTGCAGTTTGCTGCTACCACCTAACGTGGACCTTCTCCAGATGGACTCGTGCATTAGTGCAGGTTTATCAGCACTACACCAGGAGCCAGTAGCTGGGTTTAAAGACCTTCTGAACTGAGCTTTCCAAAGCGTGTCAGAGGGAACAGCTGCATGAATGTTTCTGGATAATGGCTGTGAAAAAGGATGTTTCTAGCCTGCTGCATATTGAAGAGGAGCCAGACCTCACAGAGGCCATGCCAACAGCAGGGGCCAAGAGGCTGGCAGGGCACCTCTGCTCCTGCCTTGGGATGACACTGACCAGTTATTTTAATCCTGGGTCTGAACTGCTGCCAAGCTTTATTTAAAAATATATGTATATACAAAGGAAGGCAAGGAGCAAGTCATGGGAAACTTCCGGGTACATTTTAGCCATGTGGATCATGCTGCATGTGCTCCATTTATCCTTCACTCCCCCAGCCCCCAAACCTGATATGTGGGATTGATCCCTTCTCTCTGCCAGAAGTGGCAAGAACATCAAGTGCAAGTGCCTGGGGACTGTGTCTTGCTGCAGTGTTGGGTGTTGGATCAGCTGTAGCAGGGAAATGCAGCACACGTGGAGGACTCAAAACTCAAAATGCAGTCAGGTTTCTTAGCAGAAACCAACAGGTACCTGGCTTGTGCCCTTCCCTTCACCCTGGAACACAACATAAGCAAAATAAGTTTTTCACAATTCTATTTCTGTGAAACATTGCCATGAACACTCTTTAACTGCTGCATATTGGGGTTGCAGAGTGCCTTCTGGAGAAGCTACGTTGCACTTGTCTAGACCTGATGTTGAACCATGTTCATCAGCTGCCACAGTTGCATTTGAACCATCCTACACTTCACCTGTTCTAAAGTGAATCTCACTCTGTTTCAAGGCTGATCTCTTGAAGCCAGGCCCCTGTTTGTGAGGCAGTGGGGCATCTCTACATCATCCTGAGCTGTGATCCCTGCTGTGCTCCCCTGGGTTTGGAGGTGAGTACCTGGGTCTCAGGTTTCACCACAAACATTCAGCACAGCTTTGCTGACAACCTTTCCACCCTAACAGTTAATCTCTCCTGCTGGCAACTGCTGCTGTTTATCCATCCAAACTGAATCTCCCTTCCTGGAGCCTGGCCCTGCCAGGAGAACCTGGTGGGATGGGAACAGTTGACTAAAAACCTGAGTTGGGGCTAAATTCCTGCACCAAAGGCTCATTGGGCTTAACCATCTGTCTTGTTGTCAAAGTCCAGGAGCTGCCTTCACCTTCTCTGAGAAGCAAAGCCCCCCAGCATTCTGCTTTAGTGTTCCTCAGGGCTGCAGTAGCTTTTAGGAGGAGGATCAGGGTGTGAGGATCAGGAGTGTCACCTCTTTCAGAGCTGGTCTGGCTGTTGCAACTCAGAGCCTGGAAAAACTCAGATGTTCCTGCAGCTTTTGGGGGGGATTAAGGGAAGGTGATGTGTGACAGCAGCAGAACCTCTTGGCTATGGGTTTGGGAGCAGCTGGGCCAAGATGAGCAGGATTAGCACCTGCAGGAAGCTTTCATCTGGAAAAAACAACTGCTGACTCCAGCAGCTGTAATGACTTTGTGTGGTGACCTCCCCTTGTTGCTGACAGGGCATTCAACCTGGCTGGGGATGCTCCTTCAAGTGGGAGACGTTCCCTTCCTGCTCAGGGTGAGCTTGAGAAGAGATAGAGAAAGGACAAGGAGGGGAGTAAAAATAATGGGTGCTCTGTTAGCCTGTCCTGAAGTGCTACTGAGCTTAAAATAAAATTGTAAGAGCTTTATGAGAACTCATGGGTTTCAGGTAGGGCACATCACCTGGGCTGAAAGTTCTCCCAGCTCTCATTTGATGCAGTGGAAGTTGGATTCTTGGATATCACGATCATAGAATGGTGAAGGTTGGAAGGGACCTTAAAAATCAGAATCCAACCTCCCTGCTATGATCAGAGACACCTCCCACCAGCCCAGGCTGCACAAACCCCATCCAACCTGCCCTTCAACACCACCAGGGATGGGGCAGACACAGCTTCTCTGGGCAACCTGTTCCAGCACCTTCCTACCCTCATGGTTAAGAATTTCTTCCTAATATCTAACCTAAATCTATCCTCTTTCAGTTCCAAGCCTCTTGTCCTGTCCCTACACTCTCTGGTGAAAAGCCCATCTTTCCTTCATGGCCCCTTTGGCTATGGGAAGGCTGCTCTGAGGTCTCACTGGAGCCTTCTCTTCTCCAGGCTGAACAAACCCAACTCTCCCAGCCTGCCTTCATAGCAGAGGTCCTTCAGCCCTCTGAGCATCTTCACAGCCCTTCTCTGGGCCCTTTCCAACAGCTCCATGTCCTTCCTGTGCTGAGGCCTCCAGAGCTGCACCCAGTATTCCCTGTGCAGTCTCAGCAGAGCAGAGCAGAGGAGCAATATCCAGAGCTTTTGAGCTGCTGCAGCAGCAGCTGAGCCACTGATGTTGGGTTCTAAGTGCTCTGCCTTTCCTCCACCATCTGCCCATGTCCCTGGCTGCTCCACAGGCCTCCTTGGGACCTCTGAGATGAGCAGGGGTGTTTATACTGCTCAAGTTCTCTCCAGTTGATTCCTGATTCAAAGGTGGGGTTTGGGATTTGTTTCCTGATTTTCTGTTCATTTTTCCTCAGTAAAGGAGCCAAACTTCTCATTTCTTTAAGAAGACAGCTTCTTCAAGAAAATGACAGTCATTAAGGTGGTTTCAGAGGTTCCTTGCTTGCTCCTCATGGCTCATCCAGCCAGTGTTTGACCGTGTGGTGCTGGAGACCCTCAGCTCAAAGCATCTACAGGAGTGGCTTTCATGCAAGTCCTCATGAAGCAGTTCTGGTGGAACTCAAGAGGTGGGTGGGTTGGGTTTTTTTTCTCTCAACACTTAGGATATAAAATGGTCTGAGAGCACCATGCTGTGGAGCTGTGTGTGCAGTGAGTTCCTTAAAATGTGAGCACTCTGAGCATCCCTGGGGAGAGATGAAATGACTGAGTTACCTGCTGGGGTAGTGAACACTGAAGCTGTTCCATGGTTTCAGCCCTTAAAGCAGGAGAGGAAAGAAGCTGCACAGCTGGCAGGAGGGATCCAACAGAGGTCCAACCAGCTCCCTGGTGCAGCCAAAGACTGGAACACTGTAGGGGCTGGTGTTTACAAAGATGTTTTTTTAGTGCATTTTACCCAATGTAAACAACTGGTAGATGCTTCAGCACTGACATTGTTGGTTCTTGAGGTTAGAGGTACAAATATAAGAGGAGATGCCTTGTGGAGGCAAAGCTTAAGAAACCCCACAGTAAAGAACATGAGGTTAATGGAGCAAAACATAATCTAAAATGGCAGCAATCACTTCTTCTCTAAAGGAAAAAGTTTTACTCTCCAGTTGGAAGGTGGTTCTTTTCCATAGCTGTGTTTGAGTGAGAAAGAAACGTTGTTTTTCTCTTGTGATGTTGCCCTGCTGACATAAAGAAAACAAACCTGTTATTTTTAGCATCTCCTCAGGATTTTATTTCAAAGATCAGCTCACTTCCAGCACTGAAAGACTCTTGACTTTTTCCAGCTTAAAATAAGAATAGCAATTTGTGACAGCCCTTTGCACTGGAGTGATGTGTGAAAATGGATCCTTATCCCAGCTGGTGAGAACAATGGCTGGGAGCTTTGTCAGCAAAATTCCATCCCAACAACAAATCATAGGATCACAGACTGGTTTGGGTTGGAAGAGATTAGAGATTACCTAGACCCAACCCTCCTGCCATGGTCAGGACACCTCCCAGCAGCCCAGGCTGCTCCAAGCCCCATCCAACCTGCCCTTCAACACTGCCAGGGATGGGGCAGCCACAGCTTCCCTGGGCAGCCTGGGCCAGGGTCTCCCCACCCTCACAGCAAAGAATTTCCTCCAAATGTGTAACCTAAATCTCCCCTCTTCCAGCTTAAAGCCATTATCCCTCCTCCTGTCACTCCATGTCCTAATAAAAAGTCCCTCCCCAGCCTTCCTGTAGCCTCTTCATGTACTGGAAAGTGGTCTAAGGTCTCCGTTCTCCAGGCTGAATGACCCCAACCCTCTCTGCCTGTCTCCATAGCAGAGGTGCTTCAGCTCTCTGACCATTTCCCTGGTCTCTTCTGTACTTGCTCCATCAGGTCTATGTCTGCCTTGTGTTGAGGACCCCAGAACTGGACACAGCACTGTAGGGGGGTCTCACCACAGCAGGGTAGGTGGGCAGCTTTAAAGCTTCTGACCAACAAGTTGCAAGGCAGATGGTAGAGGAGCTGCACTAGTGGAAATTGCAGTTAGAGGAGAGTCTTTTCATACAGAATCACAGAATCCCAGGGGTTGGCAGGGACCTGGAAAGCTCCCCCAGCCCAGCCCCCCTGCCAGAGCAGGGGCACCCAGAGCACATCACACAGGAACGTGGCCAGGGGGGTTGGAATGTCTCCAGAGAAGGAGACTCCACAGCCTCTCTGGGCAGCCTGGCCCAGGGCTCTGGCACTCTCACAGCAAAGAAGTTTTCTCTGATGTTTACTTTTGGGGGCTTTGGAAATTTGTTAGGGCCATGGTCCATTCCTTCCCCATCAGGCAAGGTCCATCAGCATGGGATTCTGAGACAAGGGAGGTGTGGTGCCCCTTCCCTCTGGGGAGTCACCGTTCATCGCTCAGTTTCTGACACTCACCAAGTGATCTTGTGTTTATTCAGGCTTTTTAAGGGTCTGCACATCTCTTGGTTTGGTGTGCAAAGTGTTCTCTGTACATGGATTTTTATTTTCTCTTTGCAACCTCTTTTTGGCTTTGACCTTAGGAAGGCTGTAAAGTGAATCCATGTTTAGAAGAGCTGAGCTGATGTGGAGACACCTGGTCTGGTTACCTTTTGTTTTTCCTTTTCCCAAGGACCTTCAGCAAGTTGCTTAGATTCTTTTGACCTTCCTTTCTTCCTTGGCTTAAACAGTTGGTGAACTTCAAAAAAAACCAACAAAACTATAAAAGACTCATTTTTACTGTAAATTATGAATGAAAAATGGGAATTATTTAGTGCTAACAGATCATTAGCAAAGGGGGAATGTCTCCTGGAAACTTAATGCGGGATATCCAAGGTACAGTGTATTTAAAAACAGACCTAAATTGGATGTTTTATTCTTGCAGGACTTATTTAAATTGCTCCTAAGATGGATAAATGCTGGCTGTGTGTGTGTGATGGCAAGTCATGGAGACCTTCCTGCCACTTCTTTACATTCCCTTGCAGAGTGTGCACCAGGCTTGAAGCCCAGGATCACCCCTCCCTGGCACTACCCAGCAGGGTTGTCTCGGTGCATTTGCAAGGGATGCAGTCACACTGCTCTGCTGAGGATAAATGTGGAGTGGGGCAAAGCAATGCCATCATACCCCAGTTAAGGACAGGGGAAACAGGCTGAGAAGGGCAGAGGGCAGCCTGTTCTGCCCAGCAGGACTTGCTGCATCCCCTCTCTTGGACAGGCCTGGTGGCACAGGTTATAAATGTCCCCAGCAGGGCTGCGAGGCTGCTGGGCTCACCAGTTGTGAACAAGTCTCCAAACTCAGGTGACACAAGCTTGGGTATCCCTTAAGTTGCTCTTTCAGGTTGGAAAGCACCACACTGAATGTCTGGTGGTGTCCTGTGAACCATCATAGCTCAGCTCTGCTCGTGGGAGGACGCTGAGCCATCCCTGGGCAAGGACCCCCAGTCCTGATGTGGCCCCTCTGAAGCTTTTAAGGAAAAACCAGCCAGGGCTTTCAGATCCAGCTGCAAAAATAGATGTCTCCCATGTTTGCTCAGAGCTGAGCTACGAGGGGGCCATCAGATGCTGAGTGTTCATTATCAGAGCTGTGCTTTGCTGGCGCAGAAATTAGAGGTGCCCGAGAACAGAGTCAGCTTTATTTCTGCCTGCTGGGCACCATTAGAAAGAGCCCCAGGTTTGTGTGAGGAGAGGCCAGGCTGCTCTGTCTGCCTGACAGCCAGGAGGGATGTCCCAGCTGCCCCTCAGGCTGGGTCAGGGCCACAGAAGTTGTGTTTGATGGAGGCATGAAGAGAAGCTCCATTCGTGGTCCCCTCTAAAGAGTCAAATAACACTTCCCTACCTGTGGTCACACAAAACATGAGAGCAGCACAACACCAACACCTCGTTAAGACTCAGGTGCTTCATTGCATTTTCTTCAAACAGATCCTAAATTACAGAGACCTGTACCTTTCCATGAACCAGCAGCCATAACTACTGCATTCACTGGTTCTAGCTTCTCTCTGCCTGCCCCATGTTGCTTTGTGTACAAAACCTGCCCTCTCTGGTGCAAAATTCTCACTTGTAACCAAATAAATGAAAGGACCATTAAGAGCAAACTGTCCTCTGGGTATTTAGTTAAAGAACTTTTGCAATATTCAACTAAAAAAAGCAAATGTGTTGGAAAATCCTTTAAAATCTGGGTTACTTTATCTTTGCTGGCACCAGTTATCTCTGGAGTTAATAAATCAAGCAGTTGCCAGCTAAAGTATCTCACCAGGAGTGTCAGTAGCTGAGATATGAGGTTGTTCTTTGTCAGGGGCTTGATGTATATGTGTGGTGGGACTGAGCTGCTTCCTTGGGGTTTGTTAGGCTTCAGAAGTCCCCTCTGGAGAACCAGACCCATTTGTTTTCCCATCTCTGCCTTGTTTCTGTACTTGGTTACGTGACTTCCCCTTGAGAACGTTTCCTCTGAATGTTGTTCATAAATATTTCCAAGAAACCAACAAACTATTGTTTGGTTTCTGTATTATTATTTTTTTCTGGACAGTTTTTCAGCAGGGACCATTCCTG
>NW_009952815.1:280062-292623 GCF_000747805.2 Chaetura pelagica
CTGTTGGCCAGTTGGGAGGGAGGGGGTTATTGTTCCTGGGCCTGAGCAGTTGGCCTGGCTGGCTGCTGTCCTTGTTCTTGTTGTCTTTCCCCTCCATTTTTGGAAGTCTGGGAAAGTGGGTGGTTCTCTGGTTTGTTTTTTGGACCATTTGTGAACTATTTATACAGACAGGCTTTGGGGGGGGGTGGGGGGGGAGGTTTTCTTTTTCTTTGGGTTTTGCTGTTTGTTTGTAGGGTTTGTTCTATCTTGGGGCATTTTTTATTGTTATTATATTTTGTTGTTGTTCAGCTTTTGTTATTCTGAGGTTCAGCCTGCTCTTGGTAGCTTCCAAGTGGCTTCTGTGGCTGGGAGCTTCTGTAGCTATTTTGTGACAGTCTGATTTACAACCTAAAAGTGCTTTGCCTTTCAATCCCACTGCTCAGGGAGAACACCAATGATCAGGTGCTGGAGTGCAGTTGGCTTCTCAAACAGCTGTTTCTGTGTACCCATCCCTCGTGCTGCAGGCAGGTTAATTCTAACTCAGCACTCTGAGAGACCCAAGTGTCCATGTCTGCTATCATCATCATCATCATCATCATCATCATCGTCATCATCATCATCATCATCATCATCATCATCACTTCTGCCACAACATCTGTGCGTGGCCCTCAGTCTCCTTGGGGCAGGGAGTACATATTAACCCACCAGAGTTTAATTACCCCCAACCCCTTTTCAGTGCTCTCAAAGGGATTGTGGCTTCCACAGCTCATGCTGGATGAGGCTGTGGCTCAGGGGAAGGTCTCTACCAGCAGATCCAGTGTCTGGGTTGAAGGTAGCACCTGCAGCAGTGCTGAGCTCTAGTGCTGCCCCTCCCTGATGGTGGGACTGCAGATGCTGTCCTGCCCCCTCCTGCAAGGAAGCAGAGGGTGATGGATGCTGTGGTGGACCAAGGGGTGCAGCAGAGCAAGGCAGCAGCACCCAGGTCACCACGATGCTTCTGCTGCAGGGGAGCCAAGGGGGCTGCCAGCACCCCCTGCTCTGCAAACCTTCTTGGCTGTTGACAGCTCAAAGGTCCTTCTGTGTGTGTGGAGCAGACGTGGGGGCAGAACAGCTCTAGGTGCTCCTGGTCTCTCTGGTTGTCCTTGTTTCTCCTTGCATGGTGGCCAGTCCTTACAAACAACCACAGAGCAGCCTCCCAGGCTGGGCATGCAGGGTGACCCTGAGCGTGGGCAATGACCCTGTGAGGAGATGTCTGTCCTGGGCTCCTGCTGGGAGCTGGGAACAAGCCCTTTCCCAGGGCTGAGAGCACAAAGCTCTGCCCCCAGCAGCCCTGCTCATCTTGCCAGGACAGACCCAGTTAAACCAGGACATCTGAGCAGGGCAGGGATGCCTCCAGCCCTGCTGTGCTTCAGCCCTGGCTGTTCTCTGGCTCCCCTGGCATTTTGCTCCCAGCCCTGGAGAAGTAACCACCCAGGCTCTTGTCTAAAAGCTTGGAAGTGCATCTATCTCCTGGTTTGTTGTCTGGAGAGTTTCAGGGGCCAGGAGTGGGCTGGGAAGCTTGGGAGGCTTTTCCTAAGGCAGGTCAAAAGGCAACTGAGAAGAACTGGATTTTTATTTAAAGCAGTGGCCCATCTTCTCCGTGGCATCAGACCTGCAGGTATGAAGAGACACCACCGTGGGAAGCCTGAGGCATCACAGGTGCCTGGAAACTGAGACCAAGCCTTGGTGCTGCCACCCCCTGCCTCCTGTACCTCCGCATCGCGGCCCAAACACGTGGAACTGCCCCGTCCCTGGGGGGATCTTACCCACGTTCACACGCTTTCCGACACTACTTGCTCCAAGATCCCTTCCCGTGTGTTTCCCTAACCCTGCAGTTCCCTGCTCCGTGCGCATCTCCCAGCCCTTAGCTGAAGGCACAGCAGCATCTCCTGGCCCCCTCAGCTGTCACCCCTCCTTAGATCCCGGTCATTTCCCTCAGCTGAGGGACTCAGGATCTGTTCCCGCTGTGCAAGGACCCGGGATGGCAGCAGGACAGCGTGTCCAGCACATCTCCCCACCCCCGTGAGGAGCAGGCTGGGACCAGCTGTGGGAAACTGCCCAGTCCTTATTCAGGTGTCCCTTGGGGAATTTGACCACAGCCAATGAGGCCACAGGCAACTTGGAAGGAAACAAGGGAGACAGAACTGGAGTGGTGATCCCAGAGCAGAGGAGGGAGGAGGGATTCACCCCACCAAAAAGGGCACGAGCTGCCAAATGTCTGAATTTACTCACCAAGGAGCTGGGCTCCTGTAAGGAAAAGCAACTGGGGATGTGGACCGTGGGGTATTCCTGACATGAGAACAAGAAACCAGCAAAACAGGCCTGCTCAGAGGTAAGGCCAACTGCTGTGCTTGCCAGCCTCCTTTGTAAGCAAGACAGCTCTGGAGAAAGAGGCAAATGCAGAAGGGTGCTGACTGTCCCTTCCAAGGGAATTTAAGAGATAGCAGCAGTGAGGTTGGGTAGAACTTGTCTCTCCACTGCATCTTCTCTGCTCCTGGTGGCTGCACATCATGCTGCACCACCTTGGTGCACACAAGCTCTTGGGGCAGAGCCCAAGCCCACATGTAGCTTCCCTCCCTTCTCCTTACAGAGAAATGCAGAAAATAATGGAAGGGACCTTTGCTCACGTGGCTTAGAGGGAACTGGAAGTCCTGGTTGTCACATGAGACCCACCTATTGGAGTGGAGGACAGTGGGTGAAAAACGTGGGGCACTATGAGGTGGATCCTGGCTTAGGAAGAAGGACCCAAACTGCTCAGTGCATCTGTCACTTCAGAACATCTCCTGTTGCCATGGAAAACACCTTTGCAGTTTTGTTGGCCAACCTGGCCAGCCTTGGCATGAGAAGGACAGCAGGTGGCCTTCTGAGAAGGGCATGAGACCACAGGCTGAGGTGATTCAGGTGGCCAATCCAATGGGCTTTTTTTGTGAACTGGTGGCCAAGTTGGTGCTCAGGCCATGGTGCCTGATGATGGGGTTCATCTTGCTGTGAATGAGCAAGTCCTTCTTCCCGTGTCACATCTGAAGGCTGGGAAAAATCATCCTTCCTGCCTTTCTGGAGCCTTATCTGTTTTGTTTTGTTTGTGCTTTGTTCCTCCTTCAAATAAAAAGACAGGCAACAAACCCAACATGTTAATAGTGGAAGCCTTTCTTTTGCTTTTCTGCTAAAATTCCAAGCTGTCTATGTTGTTGTAAAGACTATTTCCAGACGGGTTGAATTCTCCAAAGCAGGAGGAAAACATGATTTTCTTTGCTTATTCATGCACAGAGCCCTGGCTGAGAAGAGATCAGAGTGGGGAGCAGCTCTCTCCAAAGGCTGGGGATGAGGGAACCTGCACTCACAGGTGGGAACAGGGAGGCACAAACGTGGGTAAGTGGCATTTTTTCCCTTCTGCAGCTGCTGTTTTTGCACCCCCTGTGCAGCACTGGAGCTGCTCCCTGCAGCTGCGTGGGGACAGTGGGCTGGGACACCACTGGTGATCTTGGCTGGATCTCACTGGGCAATTGCCTGGGTGACATACGTGCTGGTGAGTTTGATGTGGAGGAAGACATCCCAAATGACTGCATTCAAAAACCAGGCATGGATTTCTGAATGAACACAGAAACCACGTGTTGGCACCTGACAGGCACGGGGTAAAGGTGCAGCAATGGGGGGGCGGGGGGGGGAGACCTGGGGAACAGACAGGGAACATTAAATGATGTGCTGCTTTAAACATTTTTTTTCCCAAGTAGCATCTGGCAGTTGTACAAAGGATCAAAAAAATCCCTTATTTTGCAGATCTCCTTTGAGAATTTGTTTTTTAATGTACCTTTCTGAAGGAATGCAGAGAGTAACTACTAAGCCCCATTTTCTACAGAGGCAGTTTTCAAAGCACAGTCAGCCCAGCTGCTGTTTGTGAATGAGGTCTGGGGGGCTTTGCCAATGGGGAACACACACATTTCTGTACGTGCACAGTTCTGGGTATTTAGTACACAGAGGCACTTCCCAAGCATGTTGTGAGAACAAAAAGCTCTAAAAAAGGCTGTTTACAGATGACTTGCAAAGAATAAGTGAGGGGTTCCAGCCTGGATGAACCCAGCAGCTGCTGGGAATTCAAATAAGTGGCCTCCAACCCTGCTTTTTCCACCAGCTCCACTTTGGGAGATGCAGAAACAAGACACGTCGCAGGGTCGTGCTGCCCATCAGAGCAGCACTGAGCAGGAAACCTCCTCCCATTCCCATTCTCCTGCCTTGCTCTGTGGAAGTTGATTCTTTAAGCCTTATGATTGCTGAAAACTCTTTAGTGTTTAGGTTCCAGCCATGATCTCATGGGCTTTGCTGAGCTTTTTTTTTTTCTGAGCTGAAAGGAAGTTGCCTGAACAATGAAAGGCAGATGATCACTTGCATCCCAATGCCATGTGCACAGGGATGTGCCAGCCCATGGAAGGAACAATGCCCATAGCAGCACCTCTGGTTTTCCCAGCACTGATTTTCATTTCTTGCATATCCCAAAGGAGGCCACAAAGATGAGCCATGGCTGGATCACCTCTCTTATGGAGACAGACTGAAAGATTTGGGGTGTTCAGCCTGGAGAAGAGAAGGCTCTGGGGAGACCTTAGAGCACCTTCCAGTGCCTGAAGGGGCTCCAGGAAAGCTGGGGAGGAATTTCTTACAAGGCCACAGAGTGATAGGACGAGGGGTAGTGGTTTCAAACTAGAAGAGGGGAGGTTTAGGGTAGACATTAGGAAGAAATTCTTCCCTGTGAGGGTGGTGAGAGCCTGGCCCAGGGTGCCCAGGGAAGCTGCCCCATCCCTGGCAGTGTTGAAGGGCAGGTTGGATGGGGCTTGGAGCAGCCTGGGCTGGTGGGAGGTGTCCCTGCCCATGGTCTTTAAGGTCCCTTCCAACCCAACTATTCTATGGTTCTATGTGCTATTACTTGGTTTGCATGATGAGATACTATGGACCAAACATGAATCTCCAAAGTGTATTTTGCCCAAGAATCTGCCAATGAGCTTCACTCTCAGTGAGACGTGGTCTTTCCCAGCCCAGCCCTTGTTTGCAGACCAGTCTTCTCCAAGATTTATACTCAAGGGGTTGCAAACAAAGAGTTAGGACCCCTGTCCTTTACCCTCTGCACAGCTGATGTTTCTTAAGTGATTGAGACTTAAACAAGGCTGTAGACACATTCAGCCCAAAGGTTGTATCAGCACAACAGCAGTGAGGGAAGGACCAGCACAATCTGCGTCTGCCAGTGGTTTGTCAGGTAGAGACTTCACAACCACAAGTTTGGGTATCATGTTGGAACTTGAATTAGCTCATTGCCAATCAACTTTGATCAATATGAAGACCCAAACCCACCTGCAGAGTCTGAAGGTGAGCCAAGTGAGAAGACAAGTTTGGGTAAAATGGGATTGACTGTCAGCTGAGGTGTCATCTCTGACCAGGGAGTGGGAGCTGAAGGCCACAGGTGCTTGTTAACACAGTCTCTGTGCTTGACCATCACCTCATCCCGTGGTTCTGCTGTGACCTGACTTGGGTTAGGAGGCTGGGGAGCTACAGCATGAGGAGTTTGGGGCAGGGTGCTCGGGAGGTTTCCCACCCCCAGCCCTGCCCATGTGATGCCAGAGCATCCCTGTGTGGTAGCAGCTGCCCTGGTGGGATTGCCATCCTGGGGAGGGCTGGGCTGGTCTCCTGGGCCAAGGAGCAGCCCCTGTTAGGCAGCAGCCCCTGGACATAAACCACCCAGCAGTAAAACTTTAACCCCATTTGGGTGCAGAGCCCAGCCCGGTGGGGACCAGGATCCCCATCCCTGCGAGAATGTCAGGGTCACTCACCCCAAAATCCCTCAGCTGGGTGGGCAGAGGGACGAGGGCTGCTCCCCAGCAGTGTGAGCACTGCCTGCTGGGGGGGACATCTGGAAAATGAGGAAGATCTGCCTTGTCAGAGCCATCCAGACCTGTCCTGCAGGGAATTAACTTCTCCCAGAGGTCAGCACGAAACGAGTGGGCTCCCCTGTACCAGCTTGTAACATCTCAGCCTTGACTGGCTCAGCCCCTCGTCCTGCTCCAACCCACCAAAAGATGTAGCAAAACATCCCCAGGTGTAGGTCTAGTTATTTTGCTTATTAGAAGTCTGTTTTGATATAAATACCCTCCCCATCCATAGCTGTGTGTTTCTATGCACACCCCCACACAGATAAAAAAAAAAATATATATATGAGATATATATAGGGCTATTTATACCTAAAACTGAAAGCAGCTTTTAAGTCATGTGATGAGGTGTAAATATTCACCTCACAGGCTCATCCCCTTAGCTGGAATATGGGATGTGCTCCCACCAGCCTGGATCTGAATACCAAAACACAGCTTGGAGCTGGCACTGGACCAAGTGCAAGGGATGTACAGATCCTGGTTCTGTGCATTTCCAAGTCACTGTGTCTACGTCCTGTTTCCTCAGGGGCTGAGAAGTGGGAGATTGAGATTTCTCCTCCAAAGGTACATGCCCAGAACACTGGTGGCTTCACTGAGATGTTGCAGCCAGCAGAATTTGGCACCTGGGCTCTTGGCACAAAGGGCCTTTTAAAACTATTATTATTGTTGTTGTTGTTATTATTATTATTGTTATTATTATTATTATTTGCTCACACAGACTCTTGCCATGGAAATTGGTGTTCATCTGAGCATCCACCCCAGTGACTCCAGCTGCCAGGTCAGCAGATCAGCACCTGCAAAAGACTGGCAGCCCTGGGCAGGAATGTGGCACCTCCCAAAGCCTGGGAACTGAATCCTGAGGATACTTATTTGTCCCCTTCACCCAGGTGGGACAGTGGGAGAAGTGAGATCGAGCGGCATTTTGTGCCAGTCCCTTCAGTGTCTTTAGCACTGACTTGGCAGCCTCAGAATAACTTTCTCAGCCTGGTCTTTAGACAAAGTACAGTCGTGTTCTCCTCCTGTGCAACCCTGTAGGGGCTGGATGTAGCAGGGCAGCTGGGAATGCCCAGGGACTGTACCCAGGGGGGAGCAGGAGGGGCTGCCTCCGGATGGGCAGCTCCCACTGCTGAACTGTTTCATGTCTAGGATTTAGCTGAAATCACACCTATTAAACCAGCTTTTAGGTTCCTATGGATGCAGTGAATCACTGCACTCACATAAAACATGCAGGACATGGCTTAGGAGGTTCTGGGAGAAGCAAACCCTGGTAATAGAAACTTGGTTGGAGGCTTTGGAAGTTGCTTTGGTGTTGGGTTAATGCTGCTGATTGGAGTGAATGCTAAAGCTACTGCAGGGGAATGGCTGCTTGGATCAGTCTTGGAGGTAACTACAATTCCTCCCCTGTATTTCAGTATTTACACCAAGGTAAGACTTCATAGCTGTGTATTTACTGTGACTGTACAGGAGGGGGAGTGACATCTGAAGAAACACTTGCAGGCTTTCTTCTCCAAAGGGAGAATTGGATTGAGAGAAAAAATGACCCAAATAAACACTGGAAGATCATAGGAAACTATTCCTTGGAGGCAGAGGAGGAGCACGTCCATGCAGGGCTGTGTGCAAAGGTTGAGAATTGTTCCTTGGGGAATTTCAGGGCATCAAAGGTATCAGTGCTGGAATAACATCAGGGGAAATGTCTGAGGAGGAGCAGAGGGGGTGAAAGGAATTTGTCTGGGCAGGGGAAGGTACGATGGACCCTCCAGTGTTAAATGCTGGGGTGGTTTCTGGCTTTCCTGTGTTTTGCTCACTGGGCTCAAGAGAGCAGGAGCTCAGATGCTTGGGAGTGATGAGAGGTGGTGGGGCCAGGGAGTCTGAGAGGGGTTACTGGGTCTGTACGGGCTCCACCTTCTATGACAAGCACAGACTGAGGTCACTACCCTTGTACCTGCTCTGTCCCCACAGGGAGCAGCCTGCTGCTGTCAGCCTGCTGTGCCAGCTCCCAGGGGCAACAACAGCCCCTGCTGCACAAAACCCCAGCACTGGGGAGCACGAGGGCACCCACAGGACTTCTCCAGCTGGGGATGCCCTGGGAAGAGGTGCAGGAGTGGGGGAAGTGCTTGGTGCAAAGCTGTGGGCTGTGAACCCACGTTGCAGGAGGGGCTGCCAGGCACCTTCCTGCACCCGGCAGCACATCTGCTCTGTTTGAAGTTGCTAAATTAATATTTTAGCTGCATCGCAGGTGAAACGTTAGGGTTTGTGGGCATCTCTCAGTGCCAAGGCACCAGGGGGAACCTGCGTGGTTTGCCCGAGATCCCAGGTGGGAGAGGGAGAGGGAGAGCAGCCCCGAGCCTGGGCACAGACATCCCACCTGGGGCTGCACCTGGGGGGCAGTTTGTCACCTGCCACACCTGAGCTGGCTGAGGGACTGCTGAACAGCCCATCCCATCCCATCCCAGCCCATCCCATCCCATACCATACCATGCCATGCCATGCCATGCCATGCCATGCCATGCCATGCCATGCCATGCCATGCCATGCCATGCCATGCCATGCATAACCTATGAGCCCGCACTGCTTGGCCACAGCCCAGCTGCTCCCACTTGGCCCTTTACTGAAAGGGCTGTGATGCAAAGCTCTAGTACCAGCAGTGCTAGTGTAAAACCAGGCGTTCTTCTCTCCCATGAAAGCTGTAAATCCTTTATTTTCTTTTGTACTTTCCACATCCTCCCTTAAAACCCACAAGCAGTGCACTCATTCTTCCAGCCCCGTCGCCGCGCTCCTGCCCTGCTCCCAGCGCTCCGCTCTGCCACCCACGGCTCCATCCACATCAAAGAGGGTCCCTGTGCTCTCACAAAGCACGTTATTTCAATGAAGTGACACATCCAGTTGTGTCTGACAACTCGTGTGTGCCCAGCCTCCCTTGTCACAGCACATCCAGCCCCTTCTCTTTGGCATTCTGCTGGCGCTGACCTTTTCAAACCTAATCACTCTCACTTCCCAGGAAGGTCTGAGACTTTTGGACAGATGAATAGATTTGCCCTTATTCCTTCTATACAGAGTAAATGTGATCAATAGGAATATCCTTCCAGTCTTTTCCCCCACAGATCTCTGTGGTTACAAATAGTCTGCCAAAGATGTCCAACTGCCAAGTCTCCTTCAAACACCAAAACAGAAGATTAAGACTTGCACGAACCGGCTGGAGTTTTGTGGTGGGGGCTGTTGAGCGTGTGGCTGAAACCAGGGGGGCTGAATCACATTGCTGTGACTTTGCCTCCTCCTGGGACAGGTTCCAGTTGCTACTTGAGACACCCCTGCATGCACGTGTCAAGCCTGCCTTCCAGACTGGTTTGGGTTGGAAAGAACCTTAAAGCTCACCCAGTCCCAAACCCCCTGCATGGGCAGGGACACCTCCCCCCAGCCCAGGCTGCTCCAAGCCCCATCCAACCTGCCCTTCAGCACTGCCAGGGATGGGGCAGCCACAGCTTCTCTGGGCAGCCTGGGCCAGGCTCTCACCTCCCTCACAGCAAAGAACAGGCTGAACACCCCAGCTCTCCCAGCCTGGCTTCAGAGCTGAGCTGCTCCAGCCCTCTCAAGTCTACCTGAATTTATTCTTTTCAGTGCAAAGGAGCAATTTCGGTTTTCTCTTTTATTGTTAATACTCTTCAGTATTTCATTTTGTCAAATTTAAAATGTGAATGTTTTTAAAACTAAGTATTGAATCCCAGCCCATCCCATCCCATCCCATCCCATCCCATCCCACCCCATCCCAGCCCATCCCAGCCCAGCCCATAATCTTGGATACCAGGAACCTCAATCGAGCCCAGAATCTTGGATACCAGGAACCTCAATCGAGCCCAGAATCTTGGATACCAGGAACCTCAATCGAGCCCAGAATCATGGATCTCAGGAAACGCAATCGAGCCCAGAATCATGAATCCCAGGAAACTAAATGGAGCCCAGATTCATGGATTCCAGGAATAACAATCGAGCCCAGGATCATGGATCACAGGAAACGCAATCGAGCCCAGAATCATGGATCACAGGAACCTCAATCGAGCCTAGGCACCTCAATGGATACCAGGAACCTGAATCTATTTCAGACTCATGGATCCCATAAACCTCAATCGAGCCCAGAATTATGGTTCCAAGGAACCTCCATGGATACCAGAATCATCGATCCAATGGCTCTCAGTCGATCTCAGAATCATGGATCTCAGGAACCTCAATCCAGCCCAGATTATTTGATCCAAGGCATCTCAGCAGAGCTCAGAGTGATCGATCCCATGAAACTCAATCATGCCCAGAATCATCGATCCCAGGAAACTCAATCGAGCCTAGAATCATGGATTCCAGGAAACCTCAGTTGCTTCCAGACTCATCAATCAAAGGAACCACAATCGAGCCCAGGGTGATAGATCAAAGGAACATCAATCAAGCCCAGAACCATCAGTCAAGACCCATCCATCCCAGAGCCCACCAGCCATCACACCCCCCCGCACCCCCCGGGGGTCCCGCTCCCCTTGGCAGCCCCAGCAGGGAAGGAGCTGAACACGGGATGTGCCCTCCTGCCCCTGGGGAGCTGGGAAGGAGGCAGCTCCAGGGGGGCAGGGAGCAGGACCCAAGGCCAGGGATGCAGCCCTGCTGGCAGGGATCTGGGAACGGGACCTTCCTCTTGCTCCTTCCCCGTCCGGCTCTTGCCTCGGGGTTCCCTCACCCTCTCCTTTCTCCTCCAGCAGCAGCTGCCCCTGACACCTCCAGCTTTTTCTTCCAAACCAGGATCAAAGGGGGTGCTGGGCTCATGGCGTTTGGGCTCCAAGCCCATCAGTGTCACACACAGGGTGTTTGCAGAGGGACATTTTCTTGCCTTGTCTTTTTGGAACGACATCGGTATTTCTTGGCGGTTCCATACAGGTCCATGACTTCCAGAGTCCAACAATGGGGAAAGTGCAGTGGTTGGTTGTTCCTTCTTGTGGTCCTGAGCCAGAAGAGTACAGGGACCCGGGGGGGGCTGCTCTAGTTCTTGGAATTAAAATCTTCACTTGGAAGTTCTTTCGAAAGCTGTTAGAATAGCTAATAAAAAAGACTTGCTGCGCGTGTTCCCGTTTCCCAGAACACGATCAGACCGAGGGATCCCTCAGGAGGGATGCCCATGGATACCTGGAAATCTTACATGACCAGGACTGTGAATGTGCAAAACAATGAGTTCAGTGTCTTCTGGACATGTTAAACTCATTATAAATAATGTTGAGTTCATTTGCACACGTAGAAAACTGCTTCCTGGTCACATCAAGTGGGTGCAGATGAAATAGGTCTAAGATGTGAGATGTACCTGATATAATGTCTTTGGACAGCTGCAAAAAGCTTTGAACTACATACTTATTAATCTGCATGAATAATGAAGGTGACATGAAAGTGATGAAGTAGCCATAAACCGACAGCTAGTTTATGTTGTGAAACTGACGTGTGGCCCCTCAGTTCCAGAAGGACAGGGAACTGCTGGAGAGAGTCCAGGGCAGAGCCCCAGAGATGCTGGAGGGAGGGGAACATCTCCCTGCTGAGGAAAGGCTGAGGGAGCTGGGTCTGTTGGGCTTGGAGAAGAGGAGACTGAGGGGCCACCTCATCCCTGGTTACAGATCTGTTCAGGGCAGTGTCAGGAGGGCAGAGCCAGGCTTTGTGCAGTGATGTCCAGTGACAGGACAAGGGGCACTGGGTGCAAACTGGAGCCCAGGAGGTTCCATGTGAATCTCAGGAAGAACTTGTTTGGTGTGAGAGTGCCAGAGCCCTGGGCCAGGCTGCCCAGAGAGGCTGTGGAGTCTCCTTCTCTGGAGACATTCCAACCCCCCTGGCCACGTTCCTGTGTGATGTGCTCTGGGTGCCCCTGCTCTGGCAGGGGGGCTGGGCTGGGGGAGCTTTCCAGGTCCCTGCCAACCCCTGGGATCCTGGGATTCTGTGATCTTGGAACAGTTTGTTGAGGAAACCAACATTAATAGAATCACATGATGGTTGGAAAAGACCTCTCAGATCACCAAGTCCAAACCCAGAAGAAAAACAACAAACCACAGAAACAAACAAACCAACACAACAAAACCAACCAAACAAAAAACCCAAAGCAAACACCACTCAACACAGGCAAGAGGATGAAACTGGCCTTCCCATTTGGGATACATGGGATCCCAGTCTTTCCAGTGTTAAATACGTCACAACAAGCAAGACTGGGTGGTGTGGCAACATTCCAGCGGGAATTCCGTGCTGTGATGGGCCAAGGGAGCCAGGAGAGGGGCAGCAGGACGGGCACTGGGTGGTGCTGGAGATGTGGGAACAGGGCAAGAAAGGCCCGACCCCGAAATGGGCCAGGAATGGGCGATTCCCGGTGTCACAGGAATGAAAAGAAGCGATGAGGCTCGTGGTTAACATCATGACCCTTCAACAGGAAAACCGGTGACGTTTCCCCCCCCTTTTCCCCGACGGGTTATCCCTTTTGCTGGGAGCAAGAGGTTCAGCACAGGGCACCGGGAACCCCCTGCCCTGCCCGGGGAGCCGGGACGGGGCGAAAAGGGGGAACCGGGAGAGCCCCGGGGAGCGGGGGGAGGAGAGCCCGGGGCTGGGGCTGCGGAACGGGGGGCATGGGCGGGACACC
>NW_009952815.1:296683-301274 GCF_000747805.2 Chaetura pelagica
AGAGACCCCCAGGAGCTGTGGGGACTCTGGTCCCTGTGCCCCCAGCCCCAGGGCTGCTGCTGCAGGCTGCTCCGAGCTGTAGCTTCACCCCAGCTCACCTGTCCCCAGCTCACCTGAAGCTCAGCAGGTGGCAAAGGCAGCACTGCTGCCCAGCCCTGGCAGAACAGCAGCGTGTTCTCCTGGGTGTTCACACCAGTGCTGCTCACCTGAGCACTGTCTGCAGCACCACACACTGCAGGTCTCCTCTGGGTTGGCTGTCCTTTCAGGGTGAAAAAAGAAAATCCATAAAGAGGAGGAATGCAACATAACTGGCTTTACTTTTGGTAGTTCTGAGCTGCTTTTCAAGTCACAAAGTCATAGCAGCAGTTAGATTGAAGGAGAAGATTCCGGGAAAGTAACTTTTCCTTCCCCTACAAAATGTTACTTGGCCTCCAAAATTTAAACTCTTAAGCTGCAAGTTTTCTCTACAAGGCTGCTTGCTGAATAAAAGTGTAGGAACTGAATAGGCAAAAAAAAATACTGCAAGTGCTTGGTTGTACCAGGTAGTGCCTATAGTGTGTGTATGTGTATATAGATATATATACACACACACAGCTGTATATAGAGTAAGATGCACAACTGGACAAACCCAGAAATACCAGACAGGGGGTCCTGCAGACCTTGCTGTTGCTGAAAATCACGGTGCTGCTCAGTGCTGTCCCCCTTTGAAGGTGAACATTCCTGCAGGAATTCCTTCTTGCTTTCCAGCACTCCTGCAGCACAGTGGGAGTGTTTGTAGTCCAGCCTCAGGCCTTCCCTTTACCTCCAGCTGCAGCTTCCTTCCCTGACTGAACAGAGGATTCCTTGAGCTCTTCTGTCCTTCACAAAATAATCTATCAAGAATGCTGCAGTTAGGGACACTTCCCTAACCTCAGGCCACTTCCTTTAGGCAGCATTTGTCTGCTGAGCTCACTTGTTCTTCCAAAATTCCATTAGCTGCAACCTGGGGTTCCCTGAAAACTGATGAGCCCTCTCGCTGGACACGGAAAAGGAATTTCTTAAGCCTTATTAGGAGAGACACTTTGACTTATCTTCCTGGCTGTAACTCTTTCTGGGGTGCACTGTATTACATTCCTTTTACTGACAGCAAAGGATGTTTACCTGGGAAGGCAGTTAATAAACCCAGTTCATTTTAAAGGACCGGCCCACCCTACAACAAGGAGAAGCCCACATTGATTTTTGATTAACTACTGGCTTGAGGTTGCTCAGTCTGTGTAATGAGGTTAACTTTGGGTGTCTCCATGTGAATCATTTCACATTCACTGTTAGGATGCCCAGAAAATGGGGTTGAATGAGGGAAGCTCCCTATCAAACAGTGAAGCAGAGTCATGAGGAGGCAGAGAAGCTCCTGGTGGTACCTCCTCTAAAAGCAGGTTTGGAGGCCTGGCAACAAGCCCCCTCAAAATCCTGGGCAACACTGAAAAACTATTGTGCTGTGGTCTCCTGTCTTAGGAAGTGGCTGATAAAGAGATTGCCAGCTTGCCTCGGGACAGCTGCCCTTCCAGGATCCACAACAGGTGCATCCTGACCTCCCGCCCGCGGGGCGTGAAGCGGCGCTGGAGGCTCAGCAGGATCGTCTTCCGGCACTTCGCTGACCACGCCGAGATGTCTGGGATACAGAGGGCTATGTGGTAGCTCACTGCATGGGCAGGCAGGACACACACAGAGGGTTCAGCCTCTGTGTTCCTGTCAAGGAGTCCAGCATCTGTATTAAACTGGTAGGGAAAGGATGAGGTGCCATGATGATTCATTGAACGTGCTGGGTTGTGATTAGTCTCAGCTGAACAGAAGCAGCAAAACTCTGCTGAACTGCTCTGTATGAGGGACAGTTTTACCCTGAGGATAAGAAGTCACCACCTGATGGTTGCAGAACTAAGCTGAGGTTTGTGATACGGGCAACATCAGAAATAAAGACATACAGCAGAAGGCTCGTTTGAGTAGTTTTTTTGCCACCATTCGGTACGTTCACCAGGGTAACTTGGGTAAAAGCATAAATTGCACAACAGGGCAGAGTGGCCTTCTGCCACGAACAGGGGTGAGCACAAACTGAAAATAAAACATGGCCTTGAGTTCAGATACTCTTACTAAACATTTTATGTATGTATATTAACAAGCAGACAAAGGATCTGTTACAAACTACAACATGCCAGTAGTTGCCTCCTGCTTGTGGTGCTTGGTCCGATGCTTTGAGAACACGGTAGCAAGTACATCCTAGTCCAGAACATAATAAAGGACTAATGGCTTCTTTAATTCATTAGGCAAAAAACTAACCTGTCCTTGGGAGAGACATGAGAAGGATGCAGGAAGGAAAACACAGGAACAGCAACAGGCCTGCTGCCAAGCTCACGTTTGCCCTGTACTCTTCCTCAAAGCAGGGCAGTGAAGGGGAAGTGGCTGCTGTGCCCCCCTCGCTAGCAGTGGGGCTGAGGCTGCTGTGAGCAAGCCAAGTAAAACTGCTACCACCAGATGGAAGGCAAGCAAACTGACAGCAACCCAACACCCCCTTTCAGTCAAATTTTGGGAGTATAAGCTGCCTCCATATACTCTGTTACCTTAGAACTCCTGCAAGCTGATTGGAGAAATCTGAGGTTGTTTCTCTTCTCAAACTGCTACAGCCAGGGCAAACTCACTGTCCTCCTGCCACCTCAAAGACACCCCCAAGGAGGTCACAGTTAGCACAGGTGCTATAGAGCTGCTTTCATTTTCAAAATTAAACTGGTTCAACAGCCAGTAATTAGGTCCTGAGAGTAATCACTGATTTTTTAATACCAAAGGATTAACACCAGGTTGTTTCTGCTCAACTAGCAAGTGCTTGAGATAGTGGTTCTGCCATCTTCAGTGTTCCTCTCTCTGTGACAAGCTTTACAGTTCAACAGATCTTCCCACATGAAATTAAAAACCAACACCCCACATACTGAGTGTGACATTAAACCCAGCAACCAGAGGGGCACACCTGTCACTTCCACCAGAGAGGCTGTGACTATCCTAGTTTAGGATTCCTTTTCTTTTACGTTCTGTTCTCAGTTTTGCAACTCTCCACTCATCTGAGATGCTTTCTCAAGGAGGGATAAGGACACACCTAGACTCCACTCTTCAGGAAATGGTGAACCACTTGACTGGAGGAAATGCTTTATAAGCTATTTTATTTAAATATTTTCTCCAACCTGAAATGGAAAGTGACTGTCTTTGCTTGGAAGAAGGTGGTGTAAACGATGATCTTTGCAGCACAGCACATCTCACATGGAAGATCAGTATTAAGGCAGCCCTCAGAGTGCTTTCAAATATCCATTGGTGTCTCCCCTTTGGACTGCTTCTCTCTGCTTTCAACCCAGGCCTTGTTGATGGTGCGTTTCATCTCATCATCCCCGTCCGTGTAAATCTTTTTTAAAAGGTTCATAAGCCCTTCACCAGGATCTGAGGAGTCGTAGGCAGCCTTCCTGCAAGACAGGAACACATCAGGAGATCAGGCATATCCAGCAATCCTAGGCAAAAACATTTCAACACCAGTATTTGTTTGAAACACCCTGGTAACAGTGAGGATTTTGGTTTGGCAGTCTTCACACCCTGGCAGTCTCAGGCAGCTTCCAAGTAAGGAGAACCCTTCAGTGTACCCTTGAACCAAGTGCAAGGTGAGTAGCACACCAGAGCTTTCCCACTGAGCCTGATGGGAAGTCCTTTGCAGTAAACATGACCCTCATAGTCAGGGAGTGGAATATGAGAGACCCAGAAAGTTCCAACATCTGTCTGTGCCATGACACGACAAGAGAATAAAAATAGAGCACTGACCACACAGAGCTCTTTGATAACATTCACAACCCAAAGGGCATTTTCTACTTCCCTTTTTTTAAAAAATTATCTCCATGGGTTGACTGACCCTTTTTTTTTAACACCTTGCATTTTGAAGCAATTTTCTCAAGAAGCAGCTGACAAACAGTGCCACCCACCTGGCACACACCTGGGCATGAGATGCCCCACATGATGATACATAATGACCTCTCTGGCAAAAATGCCTCCCTCCCTCTGCCCTGTTTCCTAAAACCCCATAGGCAGGTAGTTACTGGTTTCTGCAGGCTGCCTGAAAAACACATAGAGCTAAACAGATCAGCAGAGGGAGCAAGCTCCCCAAGCAGGGGGCTAGACACCTGTCTCACAGACTGGAGCAGGAGGTGTCTTCTGGTCACACTGTGCCTCCTCAGCACTTGGAACAAGGCAGTGATCCCAACCATGGCAGCCTGCAGGACTGCTCCATGCAAGGGACAGGATTAACAAAACGACCCTGTCCCTGCAGCAACCTGCATTAGAAGTCAAGTCACCTTCTCTCAATCTCCAGTGCTGGCATTTGAGAGAGAAAGGTACCATTGCTCTCAATTCAGGTATGGGTAGTTAGGACTAAGCAGTTTTAGCCAATTATCCTATGAACATACCCCACATTTCCCTGTTGGCAGGGAAAATTTTCTCAAAAGTGAGTGTTTCCACACTTTAAGGTGGGTATACACACTCTTCTGGAGAACGTGTATGTACTGTAAAATAATACATTATTACATAATACACT
>NW_009952816.1:0-434 GCF_000747805.2 Chaetura pelagica
AGGCACAGCAGGCGGTGATGCCACCACCCTTCTGCCCTGTGTTGTGTGTGCCCCCCCAGGCCAGCGCCCGGCAGCCATCGTGTCACCGGTGGCAGGGACAACACGGGATGTAGTGGAGGTGTCCCTGAATGTTGGGGGTTACCCCCTGGTGCTGAGTGACACAGCTGGGCTCCGTGATGCCACCGACCCTGTCGAGCAGGAGGGGGTCAACCGTGCCCGGGACCGGTGAGACCGGGCTGGGGGGGTCTGGGCTGGGGGTGTCCCTCCCATCACAGTGGCTGGGAGGTGACAGGATGTGCCCCCTTGCTCAACCTTGTCACTCCCTCCCCAGGCTGCAGCAAGCAGAGCTGGTGCTGGCTGTGCTGGATGCCACGGCAGTGCCCACCGAACTGGTGGAGCTGGGGTTTGCCCTGGGGTCCCTGCTGCCCCCCACC
>NW_009952816.1:1135-2040 GCF_000747805.2 Chaetura pelagica
CGTGGGGGTGGAGGGGCAATGTGTCCTGAGTCCTGGGTATGGAAAAAAGACTCTCAGGAGGCCCCATTTCCTGGCCCGAAGGATGAACATGGAGCTGGAGCAGCCACAAGGGAAAAGCCACCCTAGGCATCCCTCCCTCGTGCCATGACATGGGGGTTGCAGGGCTTGGTCACCCCTCAGGGTCCATCCTGGCCCCCCAAGTGTACCCCAGCCCTAGGGACACAGCATGGGGGTCTTCCCCCCCCACCCCCAGGGATCAGCCTCAGCCTGCAGAGGGGTGGGATCCCCCCAGCTCCTCTGCCCACCTCACAGCTTTGAGTTCTCTATCCCCAAAGGCAGGGGTTCCCCAGGACCCTCCTCCTCTCCCAGCCCCCCAGCCTCACAGCCAGGGCTTCCAAGCTCTAGAAGCACTGGTTGCTTTGGGATTATTTATAGTGTAGCTCCAAAAAACACCCTTTCCCCTCTGGTTCCTCAGCCAGGTGATGCTGGGGTGGGAGGCCCTTCTGTCATCCCCATCCCACTCCAGCCTTTCCTAGGAATGGGGTGGGAGAGGTCCCAGTGCTATCCCTGTCCTAGGGCACTGGAGAGTAGTGGGAACGTCTGGCTGTGTGGATCCCTGGGAGGGAGGCAGTTCAGGAGGCATCGATGGGACCTGGGGGACCCTGATGGGACCTGGGGGGACGCACATTGGGACCTGGGGGTTGTTGTGGCCGGGGACAAGGACACCGCGGGAGCATCGCGTGCCAGCGGCGGAGCTGCAGGCGGGGCTGGCGTGCGGGCAGCCGGACAGGCAGGAAAAGCCCTTTTCAGCAGGCGGGAGCAGGAAGCAGCAGCAGTAAATCAGCGCCGATCAGCACCGCGCTCCGTGTCCCGCAGCTGCCCCGGCCCGGGGACTCGGTGGCCCA
>NW_009952816.1:2117-2858 GCF_000747805.2 Chaetura pelagica
CCCCCCCCCCACCACCACTGGCATCCAGCCACATGTGCAGCGAGCTGTGTCGGTGCTCAGGGCCGGCTGTATTTCCAGCTGCCAATTGCCACGTCTCCAAGCATAGGGGTACATGAGGGGGGGGAGGCGAGCATGGGGAAGGGGACAGGGGAGGGTGGCCTTGGCACCCCCCCCAGCATAGGGGGAGCATGACAGTGATGCCAGCAGCTCGTTCCCAGTCGGGGTTTGCCATCCGTGCCGTGGGAAGCACCTCCTGGGCTTGTCTTGTTTTCCATGGGCTGCTCGGCTGTTAGCCGCTGTGGAGAGGGCAGGATCAGGCCCCCAGTTCCTCATCCTCCCCCCTCCCGCCTGGTGGGGTCCCACACCAGCCTCCCACTCCTCACCTGGGGCTCTTCAGGGAGGACGTGTACTGCTCCAGGATCTTCTGCACCGACCGCTGGATCTCCTCTGCGCTGATTTTACCTGGTGAGATGGAGCCTGAGCTGGGCTGGGTGCTTGGGTGGGGGAGGACACTGTGACCCTCCCCACCCCCAAGGGTGACAGAGGGGCTGGTCCCACTGCAAGCCACCCCTCCAGGACTCACCTGTGTTCCCAAGGAAGCCTGGGTTCCTCAGAACATCTGCATAGGTGTTGGTGAAAGGTCCCAGCCTCCCGCTCCCCCCTGGCACTCGTGAGCCTGGGATGTCAAAGAAGGCATCTATCTGTGGAGGAGGGGGGCTGGGGGTCAGCTTGGGGGGATGG
>NW_009952816.1:10651-13750 GCF_000747805.2 Chaetura pelagica
CTGGCACTCGTGAGCCTGGTATGTCAAAGAAGGCATCTATCTGTGGAGGAGGGGGGCTGGGGGTGAGCTTGGGGGGATGGGGAGTCAGCATGGGGGGCTGGGGGGTCAGCTTGGGGCCTGGGAGGTCAGCATGGGGGGCTGGTGGGGGATCTTTGCTACCCAGGGTGCACCCATAGCCATGCAGGAGTGTGTGCGTGTGTGCAGAAAAAAAGTGTGTATGCGAAAGAAAATGCAAGTGCAAAGGGGTGTTTGCAGGAGCACAGGTGCAAACTTGGGTGTGCAAAAGAAAGATGAGTGTGTGAGGTCGTTTCTGGACGCAAAGGAGAGTTGTGTGAAAGAAAGATGCAGGTACAAAATTGTGAATGCAGCAGAAAGGGACGTGCAAAGTGGGACGTGCAAAAGCAAGATCTATGTGCCCAGCCTTGTGTGCTCCCAGCACGGCCTCCCAGGGTGCCTGTGGATGTCCCCGTGCCCCGGCAGCTCCCTCACCTTGGATCCCATGCAGATGTTGAGCTGCTCCTTGAAGTGCCCAGCCTGTGCTGCAGCTTTGCTCTTCTCCTCCAGCTCCTTCCCAAGCTGCCCCTTCTCCGCCAGCAGCTTCTTCTTCTCCTCCTGCCCTCCCTTGACCTGTTTCTCCAAGTCCTGCAGCCTCTTCTCCAGCTCCTGCTTCTCCCCGGAGCAGTTGATGCGACACTGGAGCAGGTTCATGTCACAGACACTTTTCCCCACGTACTTGGTCTCCCGGTCCTGCTGCCAGCGGAAAAGCCCCTCTATCTGCTGGGTCAGCCAGTTGATCTGGTCTTGGGCAGCGCTGCAGCCGTAGGAGTTCAGCGTCTCCTTGATGCGCTGGTAGGTGCTGGCAACGTGGCTCAAGGTCCCGCACTCGTGTTTCAGCAGCTCCAGGTTGGTCCTGGTGGATTCCCAGAGGGTTCGGGTGCTGAGCAGGTCCCGCTGGCAGCTCTCCTGCTCCTGGGTGGTTTTGGTCAAGGTGGCACCAGCTTTGCGGCAGTTTTCCTCCAGCTCCTTCTTGGCCAGGGTGGTCTGGTCCAGCTGGCTCCTCAGCAGAGCCTTCTCAGCTGGGGAGGAGGGGACCATGTTGGGGTGCAGTGTCCTCCCACAGCCCAACTCCCACCCCACATCTCATGGTGATGTTTCTGCCTGGCCTGGGGATGGGGAGGCACCCCCTGTGCAGGCTGTGGTGGATCCCTGAGGGGTGCTGGGGGGTGTCCAGGGGACTGGAAGGGGGGGTCCCAAGGAGGGAGGGACACCTTTGGGTGGAGGAGGTCCCTTACCACTGCAGCTGGAGTTGATAACACTGATGGTCACGTGGCACTCGTCCAGCTTCTTTGCCTGGTAGATGATGATCGTCATCATCTCCTGCAGCTGCGGTGGGGTGGGAAGAAGAGGAGGAGGGTGAGGACAACTTCCCTGCCCTGGGGAGGATGAGGAGGAGGGTCAGGACACCCCCTCAGCATCACCTCACTCCCCCGGGGGGCTGGGGAGGAGGAAGAAGAGGGCTGTAAGTTGGGGACCCATTCAGTGAGGGGCTTCTGTGGGGATGTCAGGACTGAGACCCCCTCCCGGGGTCTGGGGGGGCACATTGGCATCATCAACAGGCTCTGCCTCCCCCCCACGTGCTTGAGAGATGAAGTGAGGTCCAGCATCCACGGGTGGGTACCCAGGTTTGGGGGGGGAGGACACTCACCTTGGGGATGGGGTTGGGGACCTGGGTGCTGTTGCACTTCTCCAGGTCCTTCTGCACCTTCTGGACCAGGGCCTGCAGCCCCTGCTTCTCCTTGAGGGTGGCGTTGAGGACGCGGGTCAGGTTGATGTTCCTCCCGCTCAGGGTGATGATCTTGCTGTAACGATCCTGGAGCTGCTCCTCCAGCAGCAGCAGGTGGGTGTCGGTGCCCGCCTGGGCATTCCCATACACCATGAACAGCACCAGCCCCAGGATGATGAGGAACTGGATGAGGGAGGTGAAGAGGAAGATGTACTTCACATAGAACCCGCAGTCCCGCTTGGGCATCGCCTCCTTGCTCTCCAGACCGAACCTGGCCATGGCGAAGCTGCTCTTCTCCATCCCGACCAGGCTCTGCCCACCCTGTGTCCCCCGTCGAGCCCCTTATCACTGGGGGCCACGCCGGGGCGGGGCCAGCCCCTCCTGCCGTGTTTATATTGCTGCATTTAATATTTCCTCCTGCCGGGCTCCTTCCTGCCTCTCCGGATGCCTCCGACGCGCCGGGTTATCACGGCTGAGCTTCTGTTTGGTGGCAGGACTATTGTTCCTGGTTGCTAAGGGCTGGGGGCGAAGCCTGGGACCCTGCTCACCCTCCCTGGGCTGGAGCCACGTGCTCCCCCGGGACTGGCGGGTGCCCCAAAATAGCCCCCAGCACGGGGGGTACTGGGGAGTGAATCCCCCCGGGTTGAGCCACTGGCAGTTGCTGGTGGGGTGATGGATGGAGATGCCACCACCTGCACCAGCACCTTGGGTTGGCCCTGGTGCCACATCCTTGTGGTGGCACGTGAGTCACCACTAGCCCCCCCCACTTACCAGTTTGGTGGCACTCAGGGGCTTAAATCCCACGGCTCCAGCTCGTGGGGCAGGGAAAGGATGTGGCCAGGTCCTGGCTTGCAGGTGAGGTGGCAGTGGGCATGGAACGAAGCCACTTGTGGGATCCTGATTGTGGCCCCTCTGGGTGCTGTCACCCCACAGAGCCACCATCCTGCTGTGGGGCCCAAGGAGCCACTTCTGGTCCCTGTCCCCTGCTGGGGACATCTCAGCTGGGCAGTGACTCAGGGGCAAATGCAGACCTCCCTGTGCCCACCCATGAGACCCCCGTGTCCCCAGGCTTCTGAGGAAGCTTCAGCCAAGCAGATTGAACACGGGTGGCCCTGGCCCTGTGTGAGGACAGTCACCAATGCCAGTGTCACTCTCACAGCCACTCAGCCCAGATGGATGGAAAGAGCTCTGGGTCTGCAGCCGTGTTGCCCCCCCTTCCCCCCCCTCCCCAAGTCCTGCTCGGGGTCTGGGGTCCTCAGGGCCACCACAGACGGGGTGTCTGGGCTGCAGGACGAGCCCCCCCCCCCCCCCGGCGT
>NW_009952816.1:13796-14439 GCF_000747805.2 Chaetura pelagica
CTCCCTGCCTTCTGGCTGTGCCGCGCTCCCTGGGGACCGGGAAGTGTCTGCGATGGCCGGGATGGTGTCGGGCCTGAATCCATTCTCAGCTACTGCCGTTTCCTTCCTGAGCTGCAAATAACGGTGAGTCACACCCACTGCCCCCCCGTGGGGACACTCCCGGGGCTCTGCTGGACCCCCAGACCCCCTTATGTTGGGGAGCTTCACTGCTGGGATGCTCCCTCTGTCAGTCCCCTCCCTCGAGGGCTCCCCGCAGCCTCCCAGGGCCACTGCGGATCCCAACAGGGTGTCTGACCCCCCCAGCACTGAGGACCCTGCCTTTGTCCCATTTTCCGATTGACCTCCGGGCTCCAATGACCTCCCGGCGCTGCAGCCGGGTCAGGAACGGCTCTTGCCCTCCTTGTCCCCAGCTGCCACGGGTCCCCTCTGGGGACCACCGGGTTTGGGGTGCAAGGATTGCCCGACACGACCACGGGCCACTTCGGGGGGCACGTGGGTGACAGCCCACCCCCCCTTCGGAGGGAAGGATGGCCGGATGCCTGCCCTCTGCACAGGATACGGCGGCAGGAAAATCTGGCACTTTCCTGGAAACCTCCTTCAAAGAGAGTCAAAAGATGATGGGAAGCGGCTGCAGCTGCTGGTC
>NW_009952816.1:14812-15180 GCF_000747805.2 Chaetura pelagica
CCGGTTCTGCTGCGGCGGTGGCATCCGCGTCGGGACAGGCGGCAGCGTCGGGACAGGCGACAGGATCGGGACACACGGTGAGATCAGCACAGCTGGGATCGGGACACACGGTGGAGTCGGGGCGCACGGTGGGATCAGGACCAATGTTGGGATTAGGACACTCGACGGGATCGGGACACCCGGTGACCACCAGCGTCCTCCCTCTGCCCGCGCTGGCTCTGCTGGTTCCCAGTGCTAAGTGGCGCTGTGGGACTGGGAATGATGGGCTCAGCGGGGCGGGGGTGCCCGGCCCTCAGCCCCCCGCCAGGGAGAGGGTCGGGGGGCTGCGGGGCTTCAGCCCTTCCTGCAAAAGAGGGGAGAGCCGAGGG
>NW_009952816.1:15678-17133 GCF_000747805.2 Chaetura pelagica
AGCTCCAGCGCCTCCCCCCGCGCCAGCTCCTCTGGGGGGGGGTGATGGGGACAGCGGGGTCACCCCAACCTCTCACGCTCCCAACATCCCGCTGGGCACTGCCCCGCAAAAAGCGTGGGGCTGGAGGGACCCCCAGGCAAGGTCTTGGAGTGGAGCTTGGGGGGGATGGGGGTGGTTGGACAGAGGGACACGGTGGCAGGGGGACAGGGGGACATCGTGGCCAGACAGACCTCACCTTGCAGAGCTGCTTTGGCTCGGGCCAGCTCAGCCTGCTGGTGCCTCAGGGCCACCAGCTCCTCCCCCAGCGCTGTGGTGTTGGCCTCCAGCCTGGCCTGGGGAGAGGGGACACGGCAGCGTGGTGGGACAGGGCTGGGCCCTGTCCTCCTGTCTTCATCCACTGCTGGAGCCCTTGGCCCTCCTCACCACCTCCATATGTCCCCAAGCTGTCCCCATGCTCCTGGTGATCTCGGGTCCTCCCTGTCATGGTTCTTGAAGGGGTAGGGACATGGATTTGAGGAAGATGGTTTAGGGGAGAAGTTTCTAGAGTAGGGATGATGGTTGGACTCGGTGATCCCAAGGGTCTTTTCCAACCTGAATAGTTCTATGATTCTAAGATCCCTCTTCCCTGGAGGGATTGCTTATCCTGGTGATCCAGGGATGTCACAGGAGCCCTGGGCCACCCAAGCATTCCGTGGTTGGTATCTCCAGTGCCTGGGAGGTGATAGAGCTCCTTGCCAGCTGGCCAGCCCCGAGAAGCTGGAGCCCTTTTCCAACCTCTCCGGACCATTGTTCAGCCGGATGAGCCCGGAGGGGGGGTGGGACCCGGCTCTTCCTCAGGGCTGCGGCCATGGCACTGGGGCCAGGCCCTTTCCCGGCCAGGGCTGCAGCTAAAAATACCCTGGAGGGAAGAAAGGGCAGCTGGGCACCGCTCCGACCTTCTCTGCCGCGGTGGGACGGGGTAATTACACGTGTGAGGAGCAGCTCGGTCACGGCTCAGAATAGCTGCTGGGCACGGTGGGACCGGGGCTGTGCCGAGGGACCGGGGGCAGCCGGGCTTCTGCTCTTGGGGTATCCCATGCAGGGGGGTGACCATGCACCCTCTTGGTGCTGCCAATCCCCCCATCCCAGGGCTCCTCTCCCATTTCCCACCTCACCTTTCCGGCCAGCCTTTTCTCTCCAAGTTTCTCTCACCCGCCGTTTCCTTCCCATCACTGCTGGGGAGTTTCCATGACCTCGGTCAAAATTCCCTCGAGGCTGAAGCATCACCGGGGGCTGTGCTCCCCTAGGAACCCCCCTCATCCCCACCCCCTACATGCAGACGAGTGGCCGAGGACCATACCCCTTCCTCCCCCCCGTCCGATCCCCACCAGCACCTACCACCCGCTCCCGGCAGGACCCCAGGCTGACGTTCAGCCTCTCGCCGTCCCCGCGGGCCCGGAGGAGCTGGCGTCGCCG
>NW_009952816.1:25762-26053 GCF_000747805.2 Chaetura pelagica
GGGTCCAGGTCGGGGGGGGGACAAGGGCCCCTCGCTCTGGCAGTGGCCGCCCGGGCTGTGGCAGTGTCCCCGGGACAAGTCACTCCCTGGGTTGCTGTAATTGCCGCCTGTGGCTTTGCTTTTTTTCCTCACCGAACGCCACTTTGGGCTGCGGTTTCTCACGGGTCACAGCCCAGAATAGATTTTGGTTGGGTTGCAGGTGGGAGGATGCTCCGGCCCCCCCCCCGGCCCTTGGTGACAGCTGCAGGGACGAGCAGGGACGCAGTCGGGGGCCCCGTGGGTGCCGGGGAG
>NW_009952816.1:26101-27575 GCF_000747805.2 Chaetura pelagica
CCCGTCGTGTCACAGGGTTGGGGCTCCAGGTCCCCAGGAGCTGCTGGAGTAACAAACCACTGGAATTTCTCAGAGTTTTATTGGAAACTGGTTAAAAAAACCCCAAACGAAACAATCCCTCAATGGCAAAGTGTCCATCGATCTCTCAACCGTGTACAGTGCAGGGCAGGGCTGTGCCCACTGCCACTCCCACACCCTGCCCGGCTGGATGGGCACAGTCCCTCCTCGACCCATGTCAGGGGACAGGGAACTGCGGGGGAGAGGAAGGAAATATTCCTGCTTCTTCGGGCTCACAGGAGGAGCAGCCCGGGGAGAAGGAGAGCCAGGAGGCTGAGGGACATGACTGGGAGTGTGTCCCCACCCAAGGGCCGACTTCCCGTGTTCCGGAGCTGCTCCTGCAGGAGCTCGTTCAGCCGCTGGAGCTTGTCCCTGAAGGGGGGGACAGGGAGAGCTGGTGGCAGAGAGGGGGGGCTGGGGCAGCAGGAGGGAGTGGGGAGGGGGGCTCACCTGGTGTTCTGCAGGTCCTCCAGCTGCTCCTGCTGCTGGGCCACTTTTGCCTGGAGCACTCGGTTCTCCTCTGCAGGGAGGTGATGGCAGGTTGGGATAGAGGTGTCCCAGAGGATGGGGATTGGGGTGTTCCAGGGATAGGGACTGGGGTGTCCCGTGGAATGGGGATTGGGGTGTTAACGGGGACAGGAATCAGAGTGCCCAGGGAACAGGGATCCTGGTGGCTGCAGGGATGGGGATCAGGATGACACAGGCAACAGGGGTCAGGGTGTTCCAGGGGACAGGGATAAAGACGGCCCAGGGGACAGAGATTAGGGTAGCCCAGGAGCTCTTGCCTGTGCCCATGCCCCCCGGCACCCACCCCTTGCCCAGCACTCACCCTGCAGCTGGGTGACATTGGCTCGTGCCTGCTCCAGCTCAGACTCTCTCACCTCCTGTGCAGGGATGGAGGGAAGGGGCTGGAGACTCTGCCTCGGGTGCTGCTCCACACCAGCTACACAGCCCAAATTCGGGGCTGGGGCCTGTCCCATGGGGTCCTGCCCCCCACCCCCACCAGCAGCACCCCAGCACCTACCAGCTTCTTCCTGTAGCTGTCCCGCTGCCAGCGGGCTTCCGCGAGGGACCGGTTGGTGACAGCCAGAGCTTTCTCCAGCCCCACCGAGCTGTTCCCTGCCATCAGGGAGTCCACATCCCGGTAGAGCACAGCGGGGATGGTCACTGCCACCCCTATGGTGGCCACGATGACCACAGCAAGGGCCACAGCCACGTATGTCTTCCTAGGTTGCTTGTTCAGGGCACTGTAGGGTTTGCAGTCCTCCATCCTGCTGACACTGTTACTGTCCTGCCTGGGCAAAAACACAGGGACCTAGGAAGAAGCTCAAGGTTTGTTGCAAAATCGAGTTGTTTCGTTTTTCAGAAAGGGACTTTCCCGGAAATCATGTGGTTTGTGGAGCACTGAGGGGCAGGT
>NW_009952816.1:28265-32925 GCF_000747805.2 Chaetura pelagica
TACAGGCAGTGATTGGGCAGATACTGCTGGGGACCCCGCGGTGGGATTGAGGGGGCAAAGCCGGGGGGCTGCGGGGCACCTGGGGTTTGAGGCAATAGGGGTAGGGGGTACTCGGGGTACAGAAAATTAGGAGTAGGGGGAACTTGGGTAAGGGGGTGCTTGGTGTAGGGGGTACCTGGGGTGTAGAGGATTAGGGGAATGGGGTTCTAGCAGTAGGGGTTTCTTGGGGTATGGGGTATCTGGGTTATGGGGTACTGGGGGTAAGGAGAATTAGGGGTACAGAGTACTCAGAGTATGGGGTACCTGGCATGGGGTACCTGGGGTAGGGGGGTTAGGGGTAGGGATTTTTTGGGGTGTGGGGTATCTGGGGTATGGTTGCCTGAGGTATGCAAAATTAGGGGTACAGGGTATGGAGAATTAGGGGTATGGGGTGTCCTGTAAAAAGGTGTGAGCGTCCCATGCATCTTTAGGACCCCCTCCTGCTGCATCCCAACGTTCCCAGGGGATCCCTTCTGCTGCCTGGACCCTCCTTCAGAGGGAACCTGCACCCACCCTCTGGCCCAGACTTGCTTGGGGGTTTCTGGCTGAAGGATTTTGTGTGTGCAGCCCCTTCTGCCAGGCAACCTTTGCCTGGGTCCCCGTCCTGCCCGGGAGGCTCAACCAGGCAAATGCACAAAGTTGCCAATTGACTGAATTCGTGCAGGTTTGGAATGTTGGTTTATTCCAGGTTTGGAACTGCTGCTGGTAAATCCACTTGGTGCAAACCCTGAGCTCGAGTTAGTGATTCCCGGGGAACACCCGGCAGAGTCGGGAGCGCAGATCTTACCAAAGAGGAGTCTCTGCTTGAGGGGGAGAGAGGTCCAGACCCATGGAGGCAGGAAGCTGGAATTGTCTCCCTCAAAACTACAAGGCCAGTTTGTACCTGCTGACAAGGGGGCCTGGATCCCACGGCAAGTGCTGATTGGCTCCTGGTAGTTGAGATTGGGGGTAGGAAGGCCAACTGGTTGCAGATGTCAACTCCTCCTCCAGTTTTGTTGATCCAACCTCTGGTTGAGAGGCCTTCACCCCAACCAGCCGTCTGACAGGTTGTAAAACTTCCAGCACCTCCACCAGGTCCTGGACAGACAATGAACAATTTCACCATCACCCTCCCTGCTCAGTGTCAGGCAGAAGATAAGGGCAGTAATTAACCTCATTCCTGGCCCAGGCTGGGACAAGATAAGCACATTGATAAATCTGGACATGGGAAACTGGGCAGTGCCCCCCAGGGGGTACCCGAGGTGGGGGGGGATTAGGGATACAGAATATCTGGGGTATTGGGAATTAGGGGCAAGGGGTATCCTGGGTGTGGGGTACCTGGGGTAAGGAGAATTAGAGGTACAGGTTACTCCAGGTATGGAGCACCTGAGATATGGAGAATCAGGGGTACAGGTTATTTGGGGTGTGGGGTACCTGGGGTGTGGAAAATTAGGGTAGGGAGTACCCGGGGTATGGGGATGCCAGAGAGGGGATGTGGGATGCAGGCTCTGAGAACATAGAAAATGGAATATGGGATGTGGGGTCCAGGAAGCTGGATTTGGGAATATGGGATATGGGTTGTGGGATGTGGATTGCGTGATATGGGATGTAGGATGCATGATATGGGAATATGGATTATGGAATATGAAATATAGGATGTGGAACACGGAATGCTGGCACAGCAGGACAGTGGCCACCACCTCACCTTTCCCCCCAGCTCCCGAAATAGCAGCTCCACTCGGGATTTTTATTCTGCTGCTTCATGGAATATAAAAAGCAATGGCTGTGAAATGAAAAACACACAAAATATTTACCAAAACTCAAGTTTTTTGGGTCAGATTTTCAACATCTGGAGAATGAAAAGGCTCTGGCAGATTCGGGAGCTGTCAGCGACGTGTTGTTATTATTATTTATGGTCTGGAGGCTGAGGAGGGAACGAAGGCCAAAGGTTTCAAAAATAGCTCGAAAAACCGGGGCTGGATGTTTTTTCCAGCTCCCTTTGAGCAGCGCGAGATTGAGCTGAGACTGAAAAAATCCAGCTAAAAAGCAATTGGGAGAGGAATGTGCACCAGGCAGGGCTGCCCCGGAGCCATCCCGGCGCTCCCCCATCCCGGCTCCGGATCGCCTTGGAAAGCAAACTCTCCTGGTAGCCCCTCTCCCTGTTCCCCCCACCATGTCCAAATCCTGGCTTCCAATGGCTTCTTTCCCACAGGATGCATGGTGATACCCCCCCCCATCACCCCTCGCTTTGGGAGGGGTTGGGGTCTCTCACCTCCAGCTTGTCCATGTTCAAGGAGTGTTTGTTTTCCTGCTCCGGCAGGTTGTCCGGAGGGAGCGCTGGGAGTGCCGGGAGCAGAGCAGCCTCTCTTGGCCAGACGGCCTGGAATTCGGTGGCTGGATCCTGCCATGGCAGCAGAGACAGGGAGCTGGCATCTCCCGTGTCCCCCTGTGGCTGGGGGATGCTCCGGATGCTCCAGGATGCTCTGGTTCTGAGACCACAAGGATATTTGGATTTAGGGACCCTGGGGATGTTCTGGTTTGGAGTCTAGAGGGTCACTCTGGTTGGCGATCCCTGGGGATTCTCCAGGTTGGGGTCCCTGGGGATGCTCCAGGTTGGGGTCCTTGGGGATTCTCCAGGTTGGAGTCCCTGGGGATTCTCCAGGTTGGGGTCCTTGGGGATTCTCCAGGTTGGAGTCCCTGGGGATTCTCCAGGTTGGGGTCCCTGGGGATTCTCCAGGTTGGGGTCCTTGGGGATTCTCCAGGTTGGAGTCCCTGGGGATGCTCCAGGTTGGGGTCCTTGGGGATTCTCCAGGTTGGAGTCCCTGGGGATGCTCCAGGTTGGGGTCCTTGGGGATTCTCCAGGTTGGAGTCCCTGGGGATGCTCCAGGTTGGAGTCCCTGGGGATTCTCCAGGTTGGGGTCCCTGGGGATGCTCCAGGTTGGGGTCCTTGGGGATTCTCCAGGTTGGAGTCCCTGGGGATGCTCCAGGTTGGGGTCCTTGGGGATTCTCCAGGTTGGAGTCCCTGGGGATTCTCCAGGTTGGGGTCCCTGGGGATGTTCCAGGTTGGGGTCACCAGGAGTGCTCCAGTTTTGAATTCCCAAGGGTGCTCCAGGCTGGGGTCCCGGGGGATGCTGTGGCTCAGGGCAGGGTGTGGATCCATCCCCTCCTAGGAGCCCCAGGCAGGATGTGACCCCTGGAGGAGCAGCACTAGGTGTGGTGCAGAGGGTGAAGCCAGTGAAGTGGGGGCACGTGGGGGCACATTTTTGGGCCCTTGGGGCCTGGGGCAACTCCTGATCCCCCCCCTCAGCCCTCACCCCACAGCCTGGCCCCAGGGAGGGGGTCAGGCAGCATGGGCCCCCCCAGGCCCCTCTGGGGGGCCAAGAAGAGGGTCCTGGGCGGGTGTCTCTGCTTTTCCCTTTCATCCCTTGGCTGCGCCTGTTCCCTTTCAGCCTGAAACGTGGGTTTCTCTCCTATTTTGAGTTGGCTTTTCAGCTGGTTGCTTTTATTATTTTAATTTAGGCACTGTCATTAAATTTTCCATTATTTAAAAAAAAAAAAGAAGGAAAGAAAGAAAGGGAATGAGCAGCTTCCCAAGGCCCTTTCCAGCTCCTGGCAGCTTTCGTTCCTGGCCAGCCCTGGGACGTGCTCCTGGAATCTCCTTCCTGCGGCCCGTGCTCCCGTTTCCCCCTCCCCATGGGGGTTTTTGGGGGGATGCACCCCGTTGTGAGGATGCTGGGGGTGGGGGTGAGCAAAGGAGAACCCCAGGCCCGCCGGGGGGGTCCTGGTAGCTCCCCGGGATGTGCTGACACACGGGTGGCTCAGCCACCTTGGGCTCCAGCCATCCCTAATTGCTGGCGGGGCGGGACGGGAGCGCTGCCCTTCCCTGCTTTGCTGTTCCCTTCTGGATGGGGGGCTAAGGGGGGAGGGGGGAGTAACAAGAAGCAGCTGGTATGGCCCAGGCCCCCCTTGCCCCTTTCTCATCGCCCACTGCATGAGATGCAAAGTGCCTGGAGAATCCCATGGTCCAGGAGTTCTCCCGGGATGTTCCCGTCCCTGTCGCTGCCTCCTGGGCACTGATGGAGCTGGATGGACCCACCAGGAGGGGGGAGCTCACCCCAAAACCCCAAACCAGGACTCACTGCAGACCTCAGCTTGACCAAAGCTGTGGGGAGACCAAGGGGGTCCTTGCTGTGGTCCCAGCCCCTCACCAGCCCGTTGTGGAGCTGAGGTGGGAGCATCACCCATGCCAGGGCCAAAAAAGGGTGGTTTTTTTCCTTAAAAGCCATTGCCTTGCTGAAGACCCCTCCATCTTGGCTGGAACTGGGACACAGGGGCTCCTTGTCCCCTGGGCTGGAGGTTGTGGGGCCCTCGGGATGGGGTCAGTGGGTGCAGCTCCTGCATGGAGGGTCCCACACACTGGGGAAGGGGGGGTGGAGCAGCAGGAGGATTTTGCCTGTAGCCCCCCCAGCCCAGCCCCTGACCCCAGGCGGTTTTCCAGCCCTCGGGAATGTGGGGCTGGGCTGGACACCCAGCACAGACCTCCCGCAAAGCCTGCACATCCCTGGGTATCCCTGGGATTGGGGGCAGCCCTTGGCACCCCCTTGACTGTCCCCTGCACCCCCCCATCTTCCAGAGAACCCCA
>NW_009952816.1:34109-34599 GCF_000747805.2 Chaetura pelagica
GGGGGTTGGGTCAAAAAAATGCCTTTTTTGGGATTTGTTTTGGGTTTTTTTTTTTTGCCTGGGATAAAGGTACAGTTGGAACAAAACGCTCCTCGAAGGCAAAGTAGTTGGTGGCAGCAGGATGGGTGAAGGTTGCAGGGACCCAGCCCAGTGTCCCAGACATGTCACCGAGACCCCGAGCCCAATGGGAGACCTTTCCCCGTGGCTGGAATGCTGTCACCACAGCCAGACTTCTGTCACCAGGGCCAGATTGTTGTCACCTCACCCTGCCGGGGCAGAGCATACAGGGAGGGTCTTTAATCCCCATCTTTGGTTTGTTTTTTCCCCCCAGAAGACCCCCCAGTTTCCTGGCGGAGCACTGGGCAGGGATGTGGAAGCTGCTCCCAGCACCCTGGGCCAGCACCAGTCCCAGCACGGGCACACAGGACCCCCAGTGCCGGGCAGGGGACCCCTCCCCACCCCAGCTCCCTTCCCTCATGTTCTTCCCTCC
>NW_009952816.1:35386-36849 GCF_000747805.2 Chaetura pelagica
TCGGGTGGTTGTTCGCGGCCAGCGGCGGGTGCCGGTTCAGGTACTCCCGGAGGAGGCTGTTGACGGCCGTGCGGCGGCAGCTGCCCTGGGGGATGATGGAGACCAAGGTGCGATCCACCAGGCTCTGGTCGAAGAGCATCCCGCTGCACTTGAACTCCACACAAGCCCCCGAGGTGCTCTCCAGCAGCGGGTCCCGCACGCTGCGGGCGTCACGCAGCCCGTAGAGCTGCCCGCGGGTGCGGGGGTGGCTGCCCCCCACGTTTCGGGACCTCACCATGTACTCCTGTGGCCCTTCAATCTGCACCTTGATGAAACAAGCTCTGAACTCCTGAGGATTGGGCCACCACGAGAGGTAGTCGCCGGTCCAGGAGGTGAGGTCGCTCTCCTTGAAGGGCACCACGTTGTACTCGTACTTGTCCACCTCCACGCGGTAGAAGCGGAGGTGGTTGGCGCTGACCGGCGCCTCCTCGCACTCCTCGAGGCTGCGATATGGGTAGATGGGACCGTTGGTCTCATCGACGTTGTTGGGGTCAGGCTTGGCCACGTTGATTTGGAAAGCTGTCTTCTTCAAGTTGGGGTCATCGTGGTCTGACCGGCGGTAGCCCAGCTTGCCCAGGTAGGGTTGGGACACCCCAATGGCATTGGGGTTGAGCTTGGGGCTGGAGGCTACAGCTTCCAGCTCTTCCCCACCCATGGTGGCAGTGACATAGGCTGAGTAGGCGTCGGGGCGCTGGCTGTCGCAGAACGCGGGCAGGCAGGCGCCGTTGGGACCCGTCACCACGCTGTCGAAACGACCCCAGGCCCGAGGGTTGGAGGGATAGCCAGGCTGGGGCTCCAGGTTGATGAGGCTGATGACCACCCCTTCCAGCTGCTCGTAGGGGTTGAACTTCTCGTTGCTGTAGGCTCTGACCTTGACGAAGCAGCGGCGGTCCTCCGGCACGTCCAGGTTGAAGAGGCGCCGCTCCCGGATCTCCAGGTTCCCCACCAGGAAGGTCCTCTCCTCCCTCTTCCCCCGGCTCCCCCCGGCAGGGCTGAGGACCCCCTCCTCCTCCCACAAGCCAGTTTCAGGGTTCAACGACCACAGCTTCATCTTCTGCAGGTGCTCTGGCATCCAGACCTGCCCAGTGTCCATCCGCACCTCCACGGGCCCCGTCTGCAGCGCCGCCCCGCTCCCCCCTTCCCGGAAATCCACGGCAAACATGCCATAGGTCCTCAGGGGGACAATCTCCCCCTCGGTGTTGGCAAAGCTGAGGTCGCTGGAGGCAGCACTGGCTGTCGTCATGTCCCTGGGGTCCAGGAAGGTGACACTGGCTTTGACCGTGCCCTTGAAGACCTCCCCGGAGGGACGGAGGAAGGTGCCGGCGGGAAGGCCGAGCGCGGCGAGGGGCCCCCCCCCGCTCTCCTCTCCCAGTGGGATGGCGTTGCTCCGGCTGCCGTCCAGGTCCACCGGTTCCTTCTTCCGC
>NW_009952816.1:37882-38287 GCF_000747805.2 Chaetura pelagica
CTCACCTGCCCCATCCCTGTCGGTGTTGAAGGGCAGGTTGGATGGGGCTTGGAGCAGCCTGGGCTGCTGGGAGGTGTCCCTGCCCAGGCAGGGGGTCAGAACTAGATGATCTTTAAGGTCCCTTCCAACCCAAACCAGTCTGGGATTCTGGAATTTGATGGTTCCCCAACATCCCCCATCCCGGTGTTCCGCTCACCAATAGTACTTCTTGGGCACGGGGGTGCCCTTGGCCTTGCAGCAGAATGTCACCTCCTGCCCGGCCACCCGCACCTTGGTCGTGGGGTGCAGCACCATGTAGGGCTTCTCTGCAGGGGAGGAAGGTGGCTGAGGGTGCAACTAATCACAACAACCCCCTAGATGGGGACCCCCCCCCATCCTTCAGGGTGCCCGTCGTGGTCCCCCCCC
>NW_009952816.1:39571-41214 GCF_000747805.2 Chaetura pelagica
CCCCCCCCGGGGTGGCCGGGCCCGGCCGGCCCCCCGGCCGCGCGCAGACGCGCCCGCGGTAGTAGAAACGAATGGCGTCCAGGCTCTCGTAGTCCCCGTCCCCCCCGGGGTGGTCGATGTTGAACCACGACGTCCACTCGGCTCCTCCACCTTGGGATGGAGCAAAACCTTGAGTGCACCAGTGGGGAACAGCCCTCCCGCACCCCCCCTTCCATCCTGGGGTGCTACCGGCACTGGGGACAGATTGGGGACATTGAGGGGATCATGGAAAGGGGTGGAGGGCACTGGGAGAGCCTTGGGGACACTGCTGGGGGGGGGATGGTGGCACCTCCCTGGGCTGGCATGGTGGGCATCACCTGGCACAGCCCCTTTGGGGTGTCCTGGCTGGGGGTGTCCCGTGACACAGTGTCCAGTGGGGGTTTGGGGACAGCCATACCTGCCGTGTCCAGGTCAAGCTCTGCCAGGCTGGGCTCCTCTTTCCAGGGCTTCCCCGCAGTGCCGCCCTTTCCTGGCTCCGAGTCGTTCTCCAGGGGCTCTGTGGGGAGAGCAGAGGGTGGGACCACCCAGCGCCCTGACACCCCCTCCCCAGGGCACCAGGACCCTCGATGAGCCAGGGGCACCAACATTCTGTGGCAAAGCTCAGCCAGATCTGGGATGGATCCCTCTCCCAGCAGGGTTGTGGAATCCTCTCCCTCCCTGAGCCCCCACATCGCCACCCGGGCAAGGGGCTCTGGGCAGGATTTATCGACTCCATGGGGTCAGGCTGGGGGTGACACCACCCGGGGTGGCCCAGGACAGGCTGCAGCCTCCAAGGGACAGGCTGAGGGGCAGCCGAGGCTGGTGCCGCGTGGCGAGTCCGGCCATGCTGGGCCCCGCGCCACGTCCACGGGCTGCACGCCTTGAAATGCTGCCCAACCAGCTGCCCCAGGGTGAGCTCAGCCCCGGGGGGAGCCAAGGGACAGGGAGAGGAGCTGGGGTGCCCACCCACACACCTGCTGTGCTGGGGCTATGGAACAAACCCGGCATCGCAGCGAGCCAACCCGGGAGCCGGCAGGAAATTGGGCTGTTAAACCACAGCTGGCAAGTGGTCATCCCGGGGGGGGGTTGCTGTGTGGGAGGGTGGCCCCGACCCAGCTCCCACCGAGCCATGTCCCATGGGAATTAACCCCACGGAACAGCCGGGGCGGCCGAACCAGCTGGAGCTTGCCGCAGGTGCTCAATCCTCTGGAGCAGACAGAGCTGGTGGGGACACAGCACCAGGCACGTCCCTGTCCCCCTGGGGACACAGGGTGGGCAAAAGTGCCCTGAGCCTCACCAACACGTCCTCCAGGTGCCAGAGGGAAGTGCCAGAGGGACCATCCATCACCCTGGAGCACCTCTGACCCCGCACACCTCTGGCCCTGCACACATCTGACCCCAGCACACATCTGGCCCCACACACATCTGACCCAGCACACATCTGACCCCAGCACACATCTGGCTCCGCACACATCTGGCCCTGCACACATCTGACCCCAGCACACATCTGGCCCCACACACATCTGGCAAGCGCTCAGCCCCATCCCCATCCTGCCCCGCAGACCCCCCAGGAGGGCAGGGATGACCCCCCCACCCCCCGTGGCTCCCCACACGAGCCCACCCCC
>NW_009952816.1:41662-42866 GCF_000747805.2 Chaetura pelagica
GGGGGGCGAGTGGAATTAAAAAGGCGAGTGAGGCCAAACTCGGCGCTCCTGTGGCCAGGTCAGGGTGCCAGCACTGCCCTGGCACCCCGTGCTCTGGGGCATGGGGGGCTGGTGGGGCCGGGGTCACCCGTGCTATGACCTGCCCCACACGGCTGTGCCAGAGCCACCCGTGTCCCTGTGCCAAGGTGGAGCTGAGGCCGAGCACAGCTCAGTGCACCCATGGCCCCGACTGCCCTCTGGGGCTGCAGGAGGCAAGGCAGGCAGCGTTGTTGGAGAGTGGGTGCAAGGGGGGGGGGGGGGGGGGGGACCCACCCAGGGTCGCCCCCAAACCAAAGCCCTCTCCCATAGCCCAGCTGGTGGAAATCCCAGCACATTCCTGCATTCCCTAAAACCCCAGTGGCACCTGGGGAGGGGGGAAGAAGGGGGCAGCTCCCAGGGCTATTGTGGGGCCAAGAACACCCTGGGACAGCTGGGGACAGTCCCCAGGGGTGGCTCATCACTGTTGATTAAACATCCTATAATAGGGGGCTGTTCCCATGACCCTTTTCAGATGCATTTAAGGGTTTCAAGCTAAGGGGGGGTCGGGGAGGGTGGGGGTGCAGCAGCAAAGGGGGACCCTGCAGCCACTCGTGTCCCCATGAGACAGACAATAGAGGAAGTCACACCAGGTCCCCAAGAGCAGGTGGAATTGAGCCCCAGCACAAGCCCCCAGCCCCTGCTCTGCTGGGAGGCCACTGTCCCCAAGTCCCCAGGCAGACATGGACCCCAGGGAAGAGCCACCAAGAGCTTTATTCCCGGGGGGCTGGCAGGGCCACCACACACTCGGTGCCCGGGTACTGGGGTGGGTTGAGCTCGAACTTCTTCTGCAGGTCGTAGGGGAGGAAGCGCCCGGCCAGGAAGTGCTGGCGGCCCAGGAAGCGGCGGGCACACTGCTTGGGGGCTGACAGGGACACCAGGACCTCGGGGCTGATGCCACCACCGCTGCCACCAGCCTCCACGTCCCACCCTGCAAGGCGTGAGGAGGTCAGGGTGGGGAGGATGCAGGGGACGTGGTGGCCCAGAGGGAGGGGAGTGGGGAGGATGAGGCAGGGGGACATGGGGTGTGTGTGTCCCTCCCCCCCTGCAGGACAGGAGGAGGGGGCTGGGGGGGTTACAGGGGACATGGTGTTCCATAGGTGGTGGAGGATGTTAGGGGGGGGTGGGG
>NW_009952816.1:44558-48056 GCF_000747805.2 Chaetura pelagica
GGGAAGGCCTCCCGGGGGACACGGGGACATGGCACGGCCACCAAGCCCTGCCCCCACCTGGGGCAGCCCCAGGGGTGGCACCCAGAGCTGGACGTGGGGCAGGGGGACCTGGGTTTGCAGGGGAGAGGGGAAATGGACCCGTGGCGGGGATCTGGTGCTGGGTGGGTAGTGGGGTGGGAATGGTGCCCAGGATGGGACCTGTAGTGGGATGAAGATGATACCCGTGGTGGGATGAAGATGATGGTCCTGGTAGGATGAGGATGATGCCCATGGTGGGATGAGGATGGTGACCACAGCATGATGACAATGATGCCCCTGGTAAGATGAGGATGAATCCCATGATAGGATGAGGATGGTGTCCATGGCAAGGTGACAACAGTGCCCAGGGTGGGCTGGTGATGATGCCCAAGGTGTGTTGAGGTCGATGCCCGGGCCGGGGCTCCGGGCCAGCCTGCAGGGAGGCGGCCACACGCTCCACATTCCAGCAGCCGGCACAGGGAGGGTCTGTTTATCCCTTGACGGATTTTTTCCTGCTCCAGGAGCCTGGCTCCTGGTCCCATCCAGCTGCCAGCGACCTGAGCGGCACGGCCGGCTGGTCGGGGCGTGGGACAAAGGGACAAAGCCACACTTGGCTGGTCCTGGTCCTGCCCCAGCACCGTGGGGCTCCCAGGGACGTGCCTGAAGGGGACAGTGCTGGGGACACTGGTTGAGTGTGAGATGCCCGAGCTGGGGGTCCGTGGATGCTCTGCCTGGCTCAGCCCCACCAGGAGGGTGCTCAGCCCCACCAGGAGGGTGCTCAGCCCCACCAGGAGGGTGCTCAGCCCCACCAGGAGGGTGCTCAGCCCCACCAGGAGGGTGCTCAGCCCCACCAGGAGGGTGCTCAGCCCAGGTCTCCCCAGCTGGGTCAAGTGCTGGACCCAGGGATGCTGTGATACGGGGGGTCCCTGGGGGGTGGGCAGCCCCACGCTGTGGGCCTGGGGCCAGCCCTGGGATCCAGAGACACCCAAATATTTCCCCTCCTCAGGCAACGTCTCTGCCCTGAGAGGAGGGGAGGGCAGAGCACGGCCCGGACACCTCAGATGGAAAAGCTGAGCCGGGCTCTGAGTGACAAAGCTGCCCTTGATGCTGCACCTCTGCTCGCCCACGCTGCCTCCTCCTCCTCCCATCCAGCACCAGCACTCGGGGGTCCGAGCATTGCCAGGGAATGGGGACCCCCCAGGGAGCTCCCCCAGCACCCTCCTCCCCACAGCAGCACTGGGGGCAGCCAGTGGAAGGGCTGAGCATCCCCATCCTGAGAAGGGTGAGCCCAAGTTCACCCCAGAGTGAAATGATGAAGGGGGGGCTCAGGAATGCAAAACAAACACCCGCCCAGGGAGAGGCTTCAGGGCTAGGATGGGCAGAGCATCACTCTGCCACCAGCCCTGGGTGTCCCTGTCCCCTTGTCCCCATGCCTTGGTGTGTGGGGCAGGACAGAGACCACGGCTCAGGGTGGGAAAAGCCACACAGGGGGACAAAAGGAGGGTGGGAGAGTGGCTGGCAGTGGAGTCCTCAGCCCTGGTGGGGTGTCTCTGACAACAGAGGGGTGTCCCCGGCACCCGTGGGTTGTCCCCAGCCCTGCTGGCCACCTCACCTTGGTCACAGCCATGGCACAAGCGTGTCCCCAGATCTCGATCAGCTGCTGCCGCCCAAACCGATAATCCTCCAGCAGCTCCTTCTCCATGGCCTCTGCCTCCTCCTTGCTGCGGGGGGTGAGGATGGCAGTGAGGATAAAGATGTGTCCCCCCCACCACCCCTAGCATCCCTCGGGACCCCCTGCTCCATCGCCAGGGTGCAGGGGTAGGGGATGCTCAGGGGTGCTGGGTGAGAGGGCTGGGGTCTCACAGGGCTCGGGGTGGGCACAGAAAGCAGCTCAGGGTGCAGGAGGAGCAGGGGCTGCCGAGCCCCGGCGCTGGCAGGGCCCGGGAGCCTCCGAATGGGAGGATAATTGTTCCCATCTGTTGGCTCACCTGCGCCATGGGAACAGCCTGTGCCGGGGCCGCCGCGCTCGGGCTGGAAGGGATGGAGAAATCTGGCTCCTGGGAGAGGCCAGACTTGGGGTCCCAGCAGCTCGGGGGTGGGGGGAAACCTGCAGCCCCCACAGGGGAGCCCCCGGCCCCTGTTCCCGTTTTGGGGGGTGCACACTCACACCTTGCTCCGTCTTGGAAGTGGGGAGGGGACCCCCTGTCCCCTGCCATGTGTGGGAATGGTGGGGTACCACCAGCCCCGGGAGCTGCAGGGGTTACAGGGCCAGGTCCCTGGTTGTGGGGTGGCCCAATGGATCAGCCACATCCACTGGGTGTCCTGGCAGCCCCCAGAGCCCCCTGTATCACACTGTGCCCTGGGTGTTCGGACAAACCCATAGACCTGCCACACCATGGTGGCTCCAGCACATCCCACAGCCCCTGCAGACCCCATGGACTCACCTCCTCTGGCTGTCTTGGCTGATGCATAAACCCCTTGGTCCTCCCTTCGTGTCCTGGGAGACCCCACAGACCCCCAGTGCCCTGGTGGTCCGGGCAGATTCCCCAGGAAATCCTCCTCCTGTCCTATCCCATCCATCCCATCCCATACTTTGCCATCCCATCCCAACCATTCCATCCCATCCCTTGTCATCGCATTCATTCCATCCCATCCCAAATCCTTTGGTGCCCTCTAGTGAGTCCCAGCCCGGCCCCAGCCCCACAGCAGGATCCTGTGGGCACACAGAGGGGACAAGGGGCCAAAACCACCCCCCTTCTCCCCCTCGGGGGCCGCTGCAGAGCAGCTGTGTTGTTGTCACCGGACAAAAGGCACGTTCCGGCTCTGACAAAACTCCCCGCTTCTGCTCCAGGGGAGAACATTGTCCCTAATCGCTCCTGGCAGGGAATCCTGGGCCCCGGCCCGGGCTGGCTCCTGCTCTCCTGGCACCGTCCCCGCGGGGGCTCCCGGGGTCCTGGCTCTCTGACCACCCGGGAGCAGCTTGTCCCCCCCATCCTGGGTCACCCCAGTTTGGCTTTGCCACCGGCTTGGGGACACGGCAGGGGGAACTGCAGCTTCTGGGGGAGAAACCCCTCAGACCCCCAGGGACACCCAGCAGAGCCCAGTCCCACCCAGTTCAACCCTTGCGAGGAGCAGAAAGGAGAGGAGCCGAGGGACAAGGGGCTCAAGACCTGTGCCCTGTGCCCCCTCCCGTGCCCCAACCTCAGGAGTGGGGACCCTCGGGCTCTGCATCCCGGTTCTGCTTCCCAGATCCTCATCCCGGCTCCGTGTCCCTCCTTTCTCCATCCCGGCTCCGTGTCCCCCCTTTCTCCATCCCGGCTCCACATCCCAGTTCCTTGTCAACCCATTTCCAACTCGGCTCCCCATCCCGGCTCCGTGTCCCCCCCTTTCTCCATCCCAGCTCCCCATCCCGGCTCCGTGTCCCCCCCTTTCTCCATCCCAGCTCCCCATCCCGGCTCCGTGTCCCCCCCTTTCTCCAGC